>NC_000073.6:47247341-47613591 GCF_000001635.26 Mus musculus
AATGGAGATCTCTCTATGAGAGATCACAATTTAGGTGACCCATGGAATCTCAGTGACACAATTGCTTAAGCAGGACCTCAAAATGACAATATCAGTTGACACACCAGTGTGGATGTGAAAAATCCCACAAGCTGCAACTCTAGGTGAGGTGGTACAGGTAATTAGTGGCTCTTAAAAGAGGGGAGAATACTGTACCTTCCTGAGCTGTTTAGACTTCCCCAGCTCAATTCCTTTACACTTACAATGGGTAGAATCAAGTTTGTCACCAAGGTGGCTTCCTGAGGAGGGGAAGGAGTAGAACTGATTGTCCCTTTGGGCCCTAACAAGTGAAATAGCCTTCCATTGGTTTGGGATGGAAACTCATGGTTGGAGCACAGGAAGTGGGCTTCTTGTCACTTTGGCCTGTCACTTAGATAGCCTTGGCTCTAGCTTCACTCCCAAGCCCTAGTGGGTATCTGATGTAGAAATTTAGAGCCTTCGGGTCTGAATTTCAGTATTCATGAAGGATGAGATTCTCTTACTCTAAGAGGCATGGGATACTCCACTCTCCCACAGTGCTGAAGCCCTTGTATTGTGTTTGTGAACCATCCTACAGGTAAGGGACATAAACACCTGGGAAGGATAAAAAGAATAAAAGAGGAGCAAATATGTTCTCTTAAGGGGTAAATCCCCTGATAGATTATGCAATTCCAAATCATCAGCTGTAAACACATATCCAATCATACAACATGAAATGATCGCAGTATTTTGTATGTATGTGTTTGTGTGTGTATGCATATATGCATACATGTGTGCTATAATAATAAAGAGGTTAAGGATTTTATGGAGGAGCACATGGGAGGAGTTGGAGTGGGAAGAGGAGTGGTAGAAATGTTGTACACGTAGTACTCATGTTTTAAATTCTCAAAAAAAATAAATGACTCAATACTTTACATATACAAATAAATTGAAATGATTTCTTTTGTTTTACAAGATTATAGTAGAGTAAACCAAGAAACTATGAAAAGTTAAAAGCATATGGAGATAGACATTTATCTTGTATAAAGAAACTAGGGAGGAAATAAAAGATAACATTGTCATTTGGTCAGCCCTAAAACGTACATACATGTTGTTTCGGTAACTCTCCATCCCAAATAATCACGTCAATGAAAACATGACTCAATTCATATGAATACATGCTGTGCACCCAGATTGGGAAGATCTACCGCTACACTACCATCTTCCACATCAAGGAGACCCCTGAGAACTTGCAGTTTCTCCAGGCCTTGTGTTTATGCTCAGCTTTTCTTCTTCCTCTTTGTCTGCATCCTGTCCCTCTTCCATTTTCTTCTCCATTCCCACCTTCTGCTCCACCTTCCCTTTTATCTGCCCAGCCATCAGCTCTCCTTTATTTTACAAATTAAGGTGGGAAGCAGGTTTACAGGAAATCACCTGAGTGCTGACTCATTTCTTGTTCCCAGCCACTCACAGGAGAATGGAATTAAAATCAATTATAATTAGCCCCAGGGCTATCCACAACAACAGGTGACATTACACTGACCAAACAGGTAGTACTTAGGAATATATATGCATATATGTGTATATAAATCTCCTATGTGTGTATATATATAGGACATGTATGTATGTATCCTATATACATAGATACATATATGCATGAAATAACAATTAGGGAAAAAAAGAGAAGGGAGTGGAGGTATATATGGGAAGGCTTGGAGAGAGAAAATGGAAGGAAGAAATGTAATTAAATCATAATCGCAAATATAAAAAATAACATTGGAAAAATAAATGTCAAAACATGCTATTTTGAATAAAAATCCTAGAATCCTATGAAAATCAAAACAGAGCTTACATAAGTTTCACGTAGTGCAAAGGAAGTGCTAATCGGTAGGTTATAGCTAGGAGTGCTTTTGTTAAAGATAAGAGTACACTAAAACAACTTAAGGATGTACCTCCAAAGTCTTAGAAAAGCAAGAACAAGACAAACCCTAGTTGATAGACAGAGGCAATCAAAACCAGTGCGAAGGTCAATGAAGTGAACACTAAAGAACAATACACTGAACCAGTAAGATGAGATGATCCTCTGAGAAGCTAAACCAGCATGAGTACCATCAGCCAAACAAACCTAAAGTGACAGAGATAAGACAAAAAAATTAGAGATTAAAGAGGGGGCATAATGACAGAGGATTGCTAGGGAATGTTTTTGAAGAGATGTTATCTGATAAATAAGAAAAATCTAGAAGAAATGGATACATTTCTAGACAATATTAAAAATGTACTAGTTTTTTATATAGCAGTGGGAAATGTCTTAGTTAGGATTTTACTGCTCTGACCAGACACCATGACTAAGGCAACTCTTATAAGGACAACATTTAATTGGGGCTGGCTTCAGGTTCAGCTGTTCAGACCATAATCATGGCAGGAACATGGCATCATCCAGACAGGCATGGTGCAGGCAGAGCTGAGAGTTCTAAATCTTCATCTGAAGGCCTCTAGGAGAAGACTGGCTTCCAGACAGCTAAGATGAGGATCTTAAAACCCACACCCACAGTGACACACTTCCTCCAACAAGGCTACAACTTCTAATAGTACAACTTTCTGGGCCAATATACAAACCATCACAGGAAATATACTGAAGAAGAAATCAGGGCAATAGTCATAGTCAATGACCCAGGAAATTCCTAGGCGTAAGTATAACCAGGGTCAGAAAGAATGGAATAGTGAAATAATTAGGCTCAGAGGAAAGAAATTGAAGAAGACACTTAAAGCTTTGAAAAGATCCATGTCTGTCTATTGTCTGTATCAGTAATGTGAAAATGGATTCAGGGGAGTCACCACAAAAGTCCAATCACATTCTTGCACAAATAGAAATAAAAATCCTAAAATCATACAGAAGGCCAGCACAAAAGGTCAGAAATGACCACGGCAGTCCTGAGCAAGAACAGTGCTAGGAGCATCACAATGTCTGGTTTCAAATGGTAATACTGACCTCTACCAATGAACCAAGAGTGATACCAGCACAAGAAATGGAAAATGGAGACCAGTGTCGAAGATTAGAGGATGCGATTGTAAAACCACACAGCTGCTTCCATCTGACCATCAACAACTGTAAGTAAGATGGCCTCTTCAGGAAACAATGCTATTAAACAGGAAAACCACAGGTAGAAGATTGAAACTACCCCCATCTCTCATGCTGCACAAAATCAATTAAAATGATCATCCCAGGCCAAATGGACATAACTAAGGCAATAAACAGGAGAGGATGCTGGTGAGGGCACAGTGAAAACAGATCCCTTGAATACTGGAGGGAATAGAAGTTATTGTAGCCAGTAAGGCAGTCAGTGTGGCTATCATTCAAAAAGTAGGGTTAAAATTGCCATAGGCTCCACATATGCTGCTTTTTGGTGTACAGCTCAAGAAATCAAAGTCAGTATAAATAGAGACTATTACAACTATTATAGTTATGCTTATTGTGGTCTTATTCACAATAGTCAATTTATGGAGCCAACCTACATGCTCATAAAAGGATGTATGGATAAAGGAAACGCACACACACACACACACACACACACACACACACACACACACGATAGTTTTATTCAGCTATAGAGGAAATAATTAGTGGCTGGAATATGGCTCAGTGGATCAAGTGCTTGGGTTCAGTTCCCCAGTTCCCTTGTACAAAGCCATGGAGATGGTTCAGTGGGTAATGCACTTGTCCTGCAAACATGAGGAGTGGAGTTCAGATCTCCAGAACTTACTTCTATGCTGGGTATCCACATCATCACCCTATAATCCAGGTGGTTGGGAGGCAGAAACAAGGGATGCTGGCTGATTTTATGTCAACTTGACACAAGCTGAAAGGAGGGAACTTCAAAAATGCCTCCATAAGATCCAGTTGTAGGGCATTTTCTTAACTAATGACTGATGGGGTTGGGCTCTGCTCACTGTTGTAGTGCCATCCCTGGTCTGGTGGTCCTGGGTTCCATGAGAAGCAAGGCAGTTAGCAGCATCCCTCCATGGCCTTTGCATTGACTCCTGCCTCCAGGTCCCTGCCCTACTTGAGTTCCTGTCCTCACTGTTTCTGATGATGAACTGTTATATGGAACTGTGAGCAAAGCAAACCATTTCCTACCCATGTTGCCCTTCACTGCCCAAGTCCCTTTTGGTCATGGTTTCATCACAGCAGTAGTCACCCTAACTAAAACAGGTCCTCAGAGCGAGCTGGCAAGCCAGATTAGCTGGAATTGGCTAGCTCTAGGATTAGTGACAGACCCTGACTCAATCAATAAAGTGAATGTGGGGGGAGTGTGATCAAGAAAAATACGTTATTTCTACTTCTAACCTATAGTTACTTACACATATATAAGCAATGAGGTTATTTCAGATTGAAGAACACTGAGGGGATTGGATAACTGAAAAAAAAATTCCACATGACAGTATAATTTGGGATTATTTAGGGGTGATGAAAAAGAGCAAGAGGAGGGAGGGAAGAGATGGTGGTGAAAGTATGAATCTCTTCTAGTTACATCATTTACATATGAAATATCACTAGCAAACCCAATTATCTTGTATGATTGATATATTCTGATGAAAAAGATAGCTGTCCAAATTTGTGTCTTAATGAGGAGATGGTTGCTTATTCAGATTCTATGTTGCTTCCATACCTTAATTAATTTCTTGTCTTCATATTCTTGAACTTTACTGACAGTTTTAAGGAGGATTGGACTGGTCTGCATTTCCTATCATTACTCTCCTGGTTTTAAAATCAATGCTATTGTAGCTTTGTTAGTGTCTTCTAGAGAATTAATAATCTCTTGAGATTTATAAAGCTATGCATTTCTCTTCCTGATGGTTGAGCATTTGTGGGAACAGATACTTCTTTTTCATTTTTCTTTGGGGGGACACACCTCCTCCCTGCTTGGTGTCTAATTTGTTATGCTGAATGGGCGACTATTGCTGGCCCTAAGCAGTCAGAGCCTGCTTTCTGTTTCTCTAGATAGCTGGGCAATCCCTTTGCTCTGAATTTGGGTGGGGTAGCTAACTGGGCTCTGTTGTTTGACAAGACCACTGGCTGACATCTGCAACCCCACAGAACGAGAGGATGTGCACTGAAGTTACCTTAGGTCTGCTGGAACACTGCATGCATTCTCTGGTCATAAGGGTCTGTGAGTGGAGCTCATCTGTTGAGCAGGTCAGCAGTAAAATCTCTAGAGGTAAGGAGGTCAGGATGGGGTCTGATGAATATTAAGCAGCAGCTTCTAACCACTCACTGTCCAGCCTGTCTGCACCAAACTCATCAAAAGGGAGTTGGACTATGCTCATCTTTTCCTCTCATGGTCCTCATGGTAAGTAGAATACACTACCTCAGTATGGATTTATGTGGATATAAGCACACAAAAGATGTAACTATAGATTGAGAAGTAAGTTGTAGGTAGATCCTTACCTTTCCCCCATTCCTTTTGCTGGATGTAGATCACTGGCTTCTGTACAAGGAAAGATGCAGTCACTACAGGATATTTCTTTGCTCTGAAGCAGTGCATTTAAAAGTTTGAAGGAAGTAAAATTTATCAGCACTAGACAGATCTGTGGCTTCCTGCTCAGAGTTTTATTGGCAAGTGCGAGTGTAGGGTTTGTTACATCATGTTCCTCCTGAGACAGTTCTCAATCTCTGGTTTTGCTATGCTTTTATCTCTCAACTTGCACTCATCACAACCCCACTCTGTCCTCCTTCCTGTAAGTGATTGTTGATTGGAGTTTCCTGCCACCTGGACAGTAATGCCAAGCAAAGTGAGCAGTGTCCTTAAGTGCTCAGTAGGGATGGAGCAAAGTCTCTAGCTGTGCTTCATACTCCCCTTGGTCTGGCTTCTCCTTTTCTCTGTTAAAGCAGAGATGTTGGCCAATTCCCCGTTTCTTCCAAATAACACAGAAATGCATCAAACAAAAGGTGAATGTCTCTCAAAACCTTGTTCTTTGGAAGCAATTGCTTGATAAACTATTTATTCCTAAACATCTTAATAGATGAGCTTATAGTTTTGATCAGGAAACATCCACTTTTATTTTTATTTTAAAATTTGTCTCTGTAAACAATTATACAATCCAACCCCATGAGGTGTAAGAATGTTTTGTGTATACTAGTCATAGTGAGGAGTGACTTAAAGATCTAGCTATCATCTGTCTGTCCATCCATCCATCATCCATCTAACCATCTAACCACCCAATCATTCACCCAGACACCCACCCACCTTATCTATCTATCTATCTACCTACCTATCTATCTATCTGAGATGTGTTCTCATATATTTCAAGATGGCCTTAAACTGGCTATATAACTGAGAATGACCATGAGCTTCTGATTTTCTTCCAGTGCTGGGATAATAGGCATTTGTCACCACATATAGTTTATGTCATGCTGGGAATCAACCCCAGGAATTCATGCAGGTTAGGGAAGTGCTTTACAAGATGAGACATATCCTCATCCCCAGCACATGAGTGAGAGATTTAAATAGGTAGTCTGTGTCTGTTTAAGTGAGCAGTGGTGAGTAGAGCAAGGCACCAAGAGTGTGTGCAAGGTTTTGACTCTAACCACACAATGGAATCTGAATGTAGCAAGCCTGGACTTGACATGTATTGTCAAGAGACTGGTTTGAATGTGGGGAGGCCATTGGAGCAGAGGCTGTATGGAAAACAGCTATACAGAGGAGAGAATTGGGCAAATGATGTGGAAGTGAAAACTTTGGCACTCCTACTTATGTGGAGGCTGACGCGATACAGAACAGGTGATTGTATAGAGTGGGTGATAAGGTTAAAGAAGGTTAAAATATAGAGAAGAGTATTGACCATCTAGATGGATATGGTAGTTGCTATAAATGAGGACAGGGCCGGTGCTCAATAAATCTGTCAACCAGACAGGCCATGATCTAATAGAGTGAACAGTTATATCCCCAGTAGTGTCATTAAGAATGTAATTTTTAAAAAATTTCTACTAATTCCTCTTTAAAAAAATAAAAAAGATCACCTATCTTACTAATGGCCTGGCTGTGCATCACCATTTCCCGTGACTTTCAGATGCTGTGATAGTGTGCCTCATTCAAGGCATGTGCTTCAGTTATGTTGGAAAAATGAGATTTCTGGAAATGAATTTTATCACAGCTTACCCAATTTAATAACAAATATGTTAATGACACAAGTTGATTAGACACCATCAGCAGTCAAGTACAAAAAGATTCTGAGTGTAGTTTTGTGTGATTTAGCTTAAAGATGAATTGTTCACCCCTCTCAATTTGGGGTTACTCAATAGGTCTTTGCATGGTAGGAAACACTTTAGGAAAAACTGTGTAACTGACAAAATCACAAACACCTAAGTTTTGCAATAAGCTGAGCCACCCATGACATCACAGCATGACACTCTGCCTATGCTTGAACTTACAGCATTGTTATAGAATTTCCTGGTAGCTGGTGGGTGTCATAAAGGCCAAACTCTCCTATAACATCTGGACAGATGCTGGCTAGATTCTGTCAGCTTGACACAAACTGAGACATATCTGGGAAGGGGGAATATTAAGTGATCATTTACCTTCATCAGATTGTCCTGTGAGCATTTTGATGGGAAATTTTCTTAATGAATAACAATAAATTATGAAGGCTTAGGTCATGTTGGGTAGTACCAACTGTGGACAGGTGGGCCGGGGTTGCATAAGAAAACAAGCTGAGCAAGCCATGGAGATCAAGCCTTTGCAAAGGTTTATATGTGGACTGCTGTGTATAGAGATACTGTGTTGTTTTAGCATTTCACAGTGGTCCCTTCTATATACGTAGGTTCTTTGTGGGATGAGTAACCACTAGTACCAAATAGTCTTGAACTCTTGACATGGCTTTTTACTAATATGATAAACACAACTGTGGAAGTGCTGGTTGTTTTAAAATCCACTCCCCAAGAGGGCTGACAATTTAGACTAAGCAAGAGTCATAGAAAATTGGTATAAAGTCGTGAAATGTTTATGGTCTCCAACCATGTAATAAATCTGTGAACTATTAATAAATGGTTTCCAGGATATGCTTTCTTTTGAGATAAACACAGAGATTACAAGATTACAATGATTGAGATTGGCCTTAAATATTTGTAGGGTTCCTATTGATCTGGGTGAAAACTAAATAGATACCAATTTTCAAGGGCAAAGGCTGTTTTTCTAACCTAAAGGCAAGTTGCCTCTGTGTCAGGGACAACTGTCTCCACAGGGCTTATTCAAATTCCCCTGGGCTATTCATACTTCAGGCATGGGGGCCATCCTCAACACATTGTATTCTGAAGATTCATTGATAAAATGAGATCCCAGAACTCATTCACTGAGAAACAAGCTATCTACATTCTGCAACTGCCAATCACAAGATGAACTATGATTGCTCTCAGAACAGAGTCTGAGAGAAAGATAAGGAAATGAGAGAAATGAGAGAAAGATAAGGTATGGTAGTTTCTATGTCATGTTTACCTCAAGTGTAAACAGAAATTGTTATTTGGTAAGGGACTTTTCATTGCAGTGAAAGTCAAAAGAACTGAATGAGAAATGAGTTAGGGGACGGTCCCATGGTCTCCAGATGACTCTCCACAAGATCTTAGGATGACTGGTGAGTGGAACACAACTTCTGTTCTAAACCAATTGTGACAGTCCTGTGACAGCAGGAGCAAGGATACGGGACCCTTGCCTGACCAGTGGCTGGGGTTCCTTCTGATTGGTGCTGGTATACCTTGGTTTCGAACACACCAGACAGCCCCATAGTCCTAAGAGGAGACACCACTTCCAGGTGCTGTAACATAACCAGGATCTTAGGATTCCAGGATCCCAGGATAACAGGAGCTTGGTCATACCAGGATCTCAGGGTCTCAGAGGAAGCTTGACTGCCAAGAACTCTGACACCCCCAGAATCTCAAGTTCACAGGAACCCGGAATCACAGGATCACAGAGAAAGTTGGACTCTGAGGAGCCCTGAATCAACTGGGATCATAGGAAGGACAGACTCCAGTGTTGGACTCTGAGGAGCCCTGAATCAACTGGGATCATAGGAAGGACAGACTCCAATGAGATATATTGAGGGCAGCAAGCACTTGAGATAATTAGATGGCAGGAGGCAAGCTTAAGAACAGAAGGAACAGAAACCAAGTTTACATGGCATCATCAGAACCAAACGCTCCCACCATAGCAAGTCCTGGATAAGCCATCACTCCAGAAAAGCAAGACATGGATCTAAAGTCACTTCTCACGATGATGATGGAGGGCTTTTAGAAGGAAATAAATAACCCCCTTAAATAAATACAGGAAAACACAGGTAAATAGCTAGAAGCACTTAAAGAGGAAACATAAAAAATCCCTTAAAGAGTTACAGGAAAACACTACCAAACAGGTGAAAGAATTGAACAAAACCATCCAGTATCTAAAAATGGAGGCAAAAACAATGAAGAAATCACATAGAGAGACAACTCAGGAGATAGAAATCTCAGGAAAGAAATCAGGAACCATAGATGCGAGCATCAGAAACAGAATTAAAGAGATGGGAGAGAGAATCTCAGGTGCAGAAGATTCCATAGAAAACATGGACACAACAATCAAAGAAAATGCAAAATGCAAAAAGATCCTAACCCAAAACATCCAGGAAATCCAGGACACAATAAGAAGACAAAACCTAAGGATAATAGGTATAGATGAGAATGAAGATTTTCAACTTAAAGGGCCAGTAAATATCTTTGACAAAATTATAGAGGAAAACTTCCCTAACCTAAAGAAAGAGATGCCCATGAACATACAAGAAGCCTACAGAACTCCAAATAGACTGGATCAGAAAAGAAATTCCTCCTGACACATAATAATCAGAATAACAAATGCACTAAATAAGGATAGAATATTAAAATCAGTAAGGGAAAATGTCAAGTAACATATAAACGCAGACCTATCAGAATTACACCAGACTTCTCACCAGAGACCATGAAAGTGAGAAGATCCTGGACAGATATTATACAGACCCTAAGAGAAGACAAATGCCAGCCCAGGCTACTATACCCAGGAAAACTCTCAATTACCATAGCTGGAGAAACCAAAGTATTCCATGACAAAACCAAATTCACAAAATATCTTTCTACAAATCCAGCCATTCCAAGAATAATAAAGAGAAAACTCCAACACAAGGATGGAAATGACACCCTAGACAAAGCAAGAAAGTAATCCTTCAACAAACCTAAAAGAAGATATCCACAAGAACAGAATCCCAACTCTAAAAACAAAAATAACATGAAATAACACTTTCTTTTCCTTAATATATCTTACTATCGATGGACTCAATTCCCCAATAAAAAGACATAGACTAACAGACTGTCTACATGAACAGGACCCAACATTTTACTTCATACAGGAAACCCACCTCAGGGACAAAGACAGACACTACCTCAGAGTAAAAGGCTGGAAGACAATTTTCTAAGCAAATGGTCCAAAGAAACAAGCTGGAGTAGCCATTCTAATATTAAATAAAAACAAATTCCAACCCAAAGTTATTAAAAAAGACAAGGACTGGTACTTCATACTCATCAAAGGTAAAATCTTCCAAGAGGAACTCTCAGTTCTGAATATCTATGTTCCAAAAGCAAGGGTATCCACATTCATCAAAGAAACTTTAATAAAACCCAAAGCACACATTGCACCTCACACAATAATAGTGGGAGATTTCAGCACCCTGCTCTCATCAATGGGACAGATCGTGGAAACAGAAACTAAACAAAGGCACAGTGAAAATAACAGAAGTTATGAAACAAATGGTTTTAACAGATATCTACAGAACATTTTACCCTAAAACTAAAGAATATACCTTCTTCTCAGCACCTCATGGCACCTTCTCCAAAATTGACCATATAATAGATCACAAAACAGGCCTCAACAGATACAAAAATATTGAAATTATCCCATGCATCCTATCAGAACACCACGGACTAAGGCTGATCTTTAATCACTACATAATAAGTCAATGTTGACGTGGAAGTTGAACAACAGTCTACTCAATGATAACTTGGTAAAGGAAGCAATTAAGAAATTAAAGACTTTTTAGAGTTTAATGAAAATGAAGCCGCAACATATCCAATCCTATGGAACACAATGAAAGCAGTCCTAAGAGGAAAAACTCATAGCTCTGAGTGTTTCCAAAAAGAAACTAGAGAGAGCACACACTAGCAGCGTGACAGCACACCTGAAAGCTCTAGAACAAAAGGAAGCAAATTCACCCAAGAGGAGTAGACAGCAGGAAATAATCAAACTCAAGGCTGAAATCAACCAAGTGGAAACAAAAAGAACTATTCAAAGAATCAACCAAACCAGGAGCTGTTTTTTTGAGAATATCAACAAGATAGATAAACCCTTAGCCAGACCAACTAGAGGGCACAGGAACAGTATCCTAATTAACAAAATCACAAATGTAAAAGGAGACATAACAACACACCCTGAGGAGACCTGAAACATCATCAGATCCTAATACAAAATGATATACTCAACAAAACTGGAAAACCTGGATGAAATGGACAATTTTCTAGACAGATACCAGGTACAAAAGTTAAATCAGGTTCAGATTAATGATCTAAACAGTCCCATTTCCCCTAAAGAAATAGAAGCAGTCAATAATAGTCTCCCAACCAAAAAAGCCCAGGACCTGATGGGTTTAGTGCAGAGTTCTATCAGACTTCAAAGAAGACATAATTCCAATTCTCCTCAAACTATTTCAAAAAATAGAAAAAGAAGGTACTATACCAAGTTCATTCTTTTTATTTTTATTTTTATTTTTTATTTTTATTTTTTTTTCCATTTTTTATTAGGTATTTAACTCATTTACATTTCCAATGCTATACCAAAAGTCCCCCATATCCACCCACCCCCACTCCCCTGCCCACCCACTCCCCCTTTTTGGCCCTGGTATTCCCCTGTACTGGGGCATATAAAGTTTGCAAGTCCAATGGGCCTCTCTTTCCAGTGATGGCCGACTAGGCCATCTTTTGATATATATGCAGCTAGAGTCAAGAGCTCCGGGGTACTGGTTAGCTCATAATGTTGTTCCACCTATAGGGTTGCAGATCCCTTTAGCTCCTTGGCTACTTTCTCTAGCTCCTCCATTGGGAGCCCTATGATCCATCCATTAGCTGACTGTGAGCATCCACTTCTGTGTTTGCTGGGCCCCGGCATAGTCTCACAAGAGACAGCTACATCTGCGTCCTTTCAATAAAATCTTGCTAGTGTATGCCATGGTGTCAGCGTTTGGATGCTGATTATGGGGTGGATCCCTGGCTATGGCAGTCTCTACATGGTCCATCCTTTCATCTCAGCTCCAAACTCCGTCTCTGTAACTCCTTCCATGTGTGTTTTGTTCCCAAATCTAAGGAGGGGCATAGTGTCCACACTTCAGTCTTCATTCTCCTTGAGTTTCATGTGTTTAGCAACTTATATCTTATATCTTGGGTATCCTAGGTTTGGGGCTAATATCCACTTATCAGTGAATACATATTGTGTGAGTTTCTTTGTGAATGTGTTACCTCACTCAGGATGATGCCCTCCAGGTCCATCCATTTGGCTAGGAATTTCATAAATTCATTCTTTTTAATAGCTGAGTAGTACTCCATTGTGTAGATGTACCACATTTTCTGTATCCATTCCTCTGTTGAGGGGCATCTAGGTTCTTTCCAGCTTCTGGCTATTATAAATAAGGCTGCTATGAACATAGTGGAGCATGTGTCCTTCTTACCTGTTGGGGCATCTTCTGGATATATGCCCAGGAGAGGTATTGCTGGATCCTCCGGTAGTACTATGTCCAGTTTTCTGAGGAACCGCCAGACTGATTTCCAGAGTGGTTGTACAAGCCTGCACTCCCACCAACAATGGAGGAGTGTTCCTCTTTCTCCACATCCTCGCCAGCATCTGCTGTCACCTGAATTTTTGATCTTAGCCATTCTGACTGGTGTGAGGTGGAATCTCAGGGTTGTTTTGATTTGCATTTCCCTGATGATTAAGGATGTTGAACATTTTTTCAAGTGCTTCTCTGCCATTCGGTATTCCTCAGGTGAGAATTCTTTGTTCAGTTCTGAGCCCCATTTTTTAATGGGGTTATTTGATTTTCTGAAGTCCACCTTCTTGAGTTCTTTATATATGTTGGATATTAGTCCCCTATCTGATTTAGGATAGGTAAAGATCCTTTCCCAATCTGTTGGTGGTCTTTTTGTCTTATTGACGGTGTCTTTTGCCTTGCAGAAACTTTGGAGTTTCATTAGGTCCCATTTGTCGATTCTCGATCTTACAGCACAAGCCATTGCTGTTCTGTTCAGGAATTTTTCCCCTGTGCCCATATCTTCAAGGCTTTTCCCCACTTTCTCCTCTATAAGTTTCAGTGTCTCTGGTTTTATGTGAAGTTCCTTGATCCACTTAGATTTGACCTTAGTACAAGGAGATAAGTATGGATCGATTCGCATTCTTCTACACGATAACAACCAGTTGTGCCAGCACCAATTGTTGAAAATGCTGTCTTTCTTCCACTGGATGGTTTTAGCTCCCTTGTCGAAGATCAAGTGACCATAGGTGTGTGGGTTCATTTCTGGATCTTCAATTCTATTCCATTGGTCTACTTGTCTGTCTCTATACCAGTACCATGCAGTTTTTATCACAATTGCTCTGTAGTAAAGCTTTAGGTCTGGCATGGTGATTCCGCCAGAAGTTCTTTTATCCTTGAGAAGACTTTTTGCTATCCTAGGTTTTTTGTTATTCCAGACAAATTTGCAAATTGCTCCTTCCAATTCGTTGAAGAATTGAGTTGGAATTTTGATGGGGATTGCATTGAATCTGTAGATTGCTTTTGGCAAGATAGCCATTTTTACAATGTTGATCCTGCCAATCCATGAGCATGGGAGATCTTTCCATCTTCTGAGATCTTCTTTAATTTCTTTCTTCAGAGATTTGAAGTTTTTATCATACAGATCTTTCACCTCCTTAGTTAGAGTCACGCCAAGATATTTTATATTATTTGTGACTATTGAGAAGGGTGTTGTTTCCCTAATTTCTTTCTCAGCCTGTTTATTCTTTGTATAGAGAAAGGCCATTGACTTGTTTGAGTTTATTTTATATCCAGCTACTTCACCGAAGCTGTTTATCAGGTTTAGGAGTTCTCTGGTAGAATTTTTAGGGTCACTTATATATACTATCATATCATCTGCAAAAAGTGATATTTTGACTTCCTCTTTTCCAATTTGTATCCCCTTGATCTCCTTTTGTTGTCGAATTGCTCTGGCTAATACTTCAAGTACTATGTTGAAAAGGTAGGGAGAAAGTGGGCAGCCTTGTCTAGTCCCTGATTTTAGTGGGATTGCTTCCAGCTTCTCTCCATTTACTTTGATGTTGGCTACTGGTTTGCTGTAGATTGCTTTTATCATGTTTAGGTATGGGCCTTGAATTCCTGATCTTTCCAAAACTTTTATCATGAATGGGTGTTGGATCTTGTCAAATGCTTTTTCTGCATCTAACGAGATGATCATGTGGTTTTTGTCTTTGAGTTTGTTTATATAATGGATTACATTGATGGATTTTCGTATATTAAACCATCCCTGCATCCCTGGAATAAAACCTACTTGGTCAGGATGGATGATTGCTTTAATGTGTTCTTGGATTCGGTTAGCGAGAATTTTATTGAGGATTTTTGCATCGATATTCATAAGAGAAATTGGTCTGAAGTTCTCTATCTTTGTTGGATCTTTCTGTGGTTTAGGTATCAGAGTAATAGTGGCTTCATAAAATGAGTTGGGTAGAGTACCTTCTACTTCTATTTTGTGAAATAGTTTGTGCAGAATTGGAATTAGATCTTCTTTGAAGGTCTGATAGAACTCTGCACTAAACCCATCTGGTCCTGGGCTTTTTTTGGTTGGGAGACTATTAATAACTGCTTCTATTTCTTTAGGTGATATGGGACTGTTTAGATGGTCAACTTGATCCTGATTCAACTTTGGTACCTGGTATCTGTCCAGAAATTTGTCCATTTCGTCCAGGTTTTCCAGTTTTGTTGAGTATAGCCTTTTGTAGAAGGATCTGATGGTGTTTTGGATTTCTTCAGGATCTGTTGTTATGTCTCCCTTTTCATTTCTGATTTTGTTAATTAGGATTTTGTCCCTGTGCCCTTTAGTGAGTCTAGCTAAGGGTTTATCTATCTTGTTGATTTTCTCAAAGAACCAACTCCTCGTTTGGTTAATTCTTTGAATAGTTCTTCTTGTTTCCACTTGGTTGATTTCACCCCTGAGTTTGATTATTTCCTGCCGTCTACTCCTCTTGGGTGAATTTGCTTCCTTTTTTTCTAGGGCTTTTAGATGTGTTGTCAAGCTGCTAGTATGTGCTGTCTCCCGTTTCTTCTTGGAGGCACTCATCGCTATGAGTTTCCCTCTTAGAAATGCTTTCATTGTGTCCCATAGGTTTGGGTACGTTGTGGCTTCATTTTCATTAAACTCTAAAAAGTCTTTAATTTCTTTCTTTATTCCTTCCTTGACCAAGGTATCATTGAGAAGAGTGTTAATCAGTTTCCACTGAATGTTGGCTTTCCATTATTTATGTTGTTATTGAAGATCAGTCTTAGGCCATGGTGGTCTGATAGGATACATGGGACAATTTCAATATTTTTGTATCTATTGAGGCCTGTTTTGTGACCAATTATATGGTCAATTTTGGAGAAGGTCCCGTGAGGTGCTGAGAAGAAGGTATATCCTTTTGTTTTAGGATAAAATGTTCTGTAGATATCTGTCAGGTCCATTTGTTTCATAACTTCTGTTAGTTTCACTGTGTCCCTGTTTAGTTTCTGTTTCCACGATCTGTCCTTTGAAGAAAGTGGTGTGTTGAAGTCTCCCACTATTATTGTGTGAGGTGCAATGTATGCTTTGAGCTTTACTAAAGTGTCTCTAATGAATGTGGCTGCCCTGGCATTTGGTGCGTAGATATTCAGAATTGAGAGTTCCTCTTGGAGGATTTTACCTTTGATGAGTATGAAGTGTCCCTCCTTGTCTTTTTTGATAACTTTGGGTTGGAAGTCGATTTTATCCGATATTAAAATGGCTACTCCAGCTTGTTTCTTCAGTCCATTTGCTTGGAAAATTGTTTTCCAGCCTTTCACTCTGAGGTAGTGTCTGTCTTTTTCCCTGAGATGGGTTTCCTGTAAGCAGCAGAATGTTGGGTCCTGTTTGTGTAGCCAGTCTGTTAGTCTATGTCTTTTTATTGGGGAATTGAGTCCATTGATATTAAGAGATATTAAGGAAAAGTAATTGTTGCTCCCTTTTATTTTTGTTGTTAGAGTTGGCATTCTGTTCTTGTGGCTGTCTTCTTTTTGGTTTGTTGAATGATTACTTTCTTGGTTGTTCTAGGGCGTGATTTCCGTCCTTGTATTGCTTCTTTTCTGTTATTATCCTTTGAAGGGCTGGATTCGTGGAAAGATATTGTGTGAACTTGGTTTTGTCGTGGAATACTTTGGTTTCTCCATCTATGGTAATTGAGAGTTTGGCCGGGTATAGTAGCCTGGGCTGGCATTTGTGTTCTCTTAGTGTCTGTATAACATCTGTCCAGGCTCTTCTGGCTTTCATAGTCTCTGGTGAAAAGTCTGGTGTAATTCTGATAGGCCTTCCTTTATATGTTACTTGACCTTTCTCCCTTACTGCTTTTAATATTCTATCTTTATTTAGTGCATTTGTTGTTCTGATTATTATGTGTCGGGAGGAATTTCTTTTCTGGTCCAGTCTATTTGGAGTTCTGTATGCTTCTTGTATGATCATGGGCATCTCTTTTTTTATGTTTGGGAAGTTTTCTTCTATTATTTTGTTGAAGATATTAGCTGGCCCTTTAAGTTGAAAATCTTCATTCTCATCAATTCCTATTATCCGTAGGTTTGGTCTTCTCATTGTGTCCTGGATTACCTGGATGTTTTGAGTTAGGATCCTTTTGCATTTTGTATTTTCTTTGACTGTTGTGTCGATGTTCTCTATGGAATCTTCTGCACCTGAGATTCTCTCTTCCATTTCTTGTATTCTGTTGCTGATGCTCGCATCTATGGTTCCAGATCTCTTTCCTAGGGTTTCTATCTCCAGCGTTGCCTCGCTTTGGGTTTTCTTTATTGTGTCTACTTCCCCTTTTAGTTCTAGTATGGTTTTGTTCATTTCCATCACCTGTTTGGCTGTGTTTTCCTGCTTTTCTTTAAGAGCCTGTAACTCTTTAGCAGTGCTCTCCTGTAAATCTTTAAGTGACTTATGAAAGTCCTTCTTGATGTCCTCTATCATCATCATGAGAAATGTTTTTAAATCTGGGTCTAGATTTTCGGTTGTGTTGGGGTGCCCAGGACTAGGTGGGGTGGGAGTGCTGCGTTCTGATGATGGTGAGTGGTCTTGATTTCTGTTAGTAGGATTCTTACGTTTGCCTTTCGCCATCTGGTAATCTCTGAAGCTAGCTGTTTTAGTTGTCACTGTTAAGAGCTTGTTCTTCAGGTGACTCTGTTAGCCTCTATGAGCAGACCTGGAGGGTAGCACTCTCCTTAGTTTCAGTGGGCAGAGTATTCTCTGCAGGCAAGCTCTCTTCTTGCAAGGCAGGTACCCAGATATCTGGTGTTCGAACCAGACTCCTGGCAGAAGTTGTGTTCCACTCACTAGAGGTCTTAGGATCACGTGTGGAATCCTGTGTGGGCCCTTGCGGGTGTCAGGCGACTCAGCTGGCAAGGTAGCCGGGGCTCGAGTGGAGTGGAAGGGGTTTGTGCCCCAGATCAAGCCCGGGTAGCCTGCTTCCCTATGTACCGCAGTCTCAAGTTCCACGCGATTGGATTGGGGTAGGCGCTGTGTTCCACTCACCAGAGGTCTTAGGGTCCCGTGGGGAGTCCCGTGTGGGCCCTTGCGGGTGTTGGGCAAGACTCTGCTGTCAAGGTAGCCCGGGGCTCGAGTCTCGAGTCGAGCGGAAGGGACTTGTGCCCCAGATCAGGCCCGGGTAGCCTGCTTCCCTATGTACCGCAGTCTCAAGTTCCGCGCAATTGGATTGGGGCAGGCACTGTGATCCACTCACCAGAGGTCTTAGGGTCCCGTGGGGAGTCCCGTGTGGACCCTTGCGGGTGTTGGGCAAGACTCTGCTGGCAAGGTAGCCCGGGGCTCGAGTCTCGAGTCGAGCGGAAGGGACTTGTGCCCCAGATCAGGCCCGGGTAGCCTGCTTCCCTATGTACCGCAGTCTCAAGTTCCGTGCGATTGGATTGGGGCAGGCACTGTGGTCCACTCACCAGAGGTCTTAGGGTCCCGTGGGGAGTCCCGTGTGGACCCTTGCGGGTGTTGGGCAAGACTCTGCTGGCAAGGTAGCCCGGGGCTCGAGTCTCGAGTCGAGCGGAAGGCACCAAGTTCATTCTATGAAGCCATAATTACTCTAGAACCTAAACCACACAAAGACCCAACAAAGAAAGAGAACCTTAGACCAATTTCCCTTATTAATATTGATGTAAAAATACTCAATATCATTTTTGCAAATTGAATCCCAGAACACATCAAAATGATCATCCATCATGATCAAGTAGGCTTCATCACAGGGATGCAGGGATGGTTTAATACTCGGAAATCCATCAACATAATCCTCTATATAAACAAACTCAAGAACAAAAACCACATGATCATCTCATTAGATGCCGAGAAAGCATTTGACAAAATCCAACACCCCTTCATGATAAAAGTCTTGGAAAGATCAGGAATTCAAGGTCCATACCTAAACATAATAAAAGCAATCTACAACAAATCAGTAGCCAACATCAAACTAAATGGAGAGACACTTGAAGCAATCCCACTAAAATCAGGGACTAGACAAGGCTACCCACTTTCTCCTTACCTATTCAATATAGTACTTGAAGTCCTAGCCAGGGAAGTTTGACAACAAAAAGATGTCAAGGGGATACAAATTGGAAAGGAAGAAGTAAAAATTTGACTATTTGAAGATGATATGATAGTATATATAAGTGACCCTAAAAATTCCACCAGAGAACTCCTAAGCCTGATAAACAGCTTCAGTGCAGTAGCTGGATATAAATTTAACTCAAATCAGTGGCCTTTCTCTACACAAAGAATAAACAGGCTGAGAAAGAAATTAGGGAAACAACACCCTTCTCAATAGTCACAAATAATATAAAATACGTTGGTGTGACTCTAACTAAGCAAGTGAAAAATCTGTATAATAAGAACTTCAACTCTCGGAAGAAAGAAATCAAAGAAGATCTCAGAAGATAGAAAGATCTCCCATGCTCATGGATTGGCAGGATCAATACAGTCAAAATGACTATCTTGTCGAAAGCAATCAACCTACAGATTCAATGCAATCCCCATCAAAATTCCAACTCAATTCTTCACAGAGTTAGAAAGGGCAATCTGCAAATTCATCTGGAATAACAAAAACTCTTCTCAAGGATAAAAGAACCTCTGGTGGAATCATCATGCCTGACCTAAAGCTTTACTACAGAGCAATTTTGATAAAAACTGCATGGTACTGGTATAGCGACAGACAAGTAGACCAATGGAATAGAATTGAAGACCCAGAAATGAACCCACACACCTATGGTCACTTGATCTTTGACAAGGGAGCTAAAACCATCCAGTGGAAAAAAGACAGCATTTTCAACAAATGGTGCTGACTGTACTGGCAATTTTCATGTAGAAGAATGTGAATTGATCCATTCTTATCTCCTTGCACAAAGCTCAAGTCTAAGTGGATCAAGGAACTCCACATAAAACCAGAGACACTGAAACCTAGAGAGGAGAAAGTGGGGGAAACCATTGAATATATGGGTACAGGGGAAAAATTCCTGAACAGAACAGCAATGGATTGTGCTGTCAGATCAAGAATCGACAAATAGCACCTCATAAAATTGCAAAGCTTCTGTAAGATTAAAGACACTGTCAATAAGACAAAAAGGCCACCAATAGATTGGGAAAGGATCTTTACCTATCCTAAATCAGATAGGGGACTAATATCCAATATGTATAAAGAATTAAAGAAGTTGGACTCCAGAAAATCAAATAACTATTAAAAAATGGGGTACAGATCTAAAAAAAGAATTCTCAACTGACAAAAAAACGAATGGCTGAGAAGCACCTTAAAAAATGTTCAACATCCTTTTCATCAGGGAAATGCAAATCAAAACAACCCTGAGATTTCACCTCACACCAGTCAGAATGGCTAAGATCAAACATTCAGGTGACAGCAGATGCTGGTGAGGATGTAGAGAAAGAACAACACTCCTCCATTGCTGGTGAGATTGCAAGCTGCTACAAACACTCTGCAAATCAGTTTGGCGGTTCCTCAGTATATTGGACATAGTAATACCGGAAGATCCAGCAATACTTCTCCTGGGCATATACCCAGAAGATATTCCATCTTGTAATAAGGACCCATGCTCCACTATGTTCATAGCAGCCTTATTTATAATAGCCAGAAGCTGGAAAGAACCCAGATGTCTCTCAACAGAGGAATGGATACAGAAATTGTAGTACATTTACACAATGGAGTACTACTCAGCTATTAAAAACAATGAGTTTATGAAATTCTTAGGCAAATAGATGGATATGGAAGATATCATCCTGAGTGATTTAACCCAATCACAAAAGAAGTCACTAAATATACACTCACTGATAAGTGGATATTAGCCCAGAAAATTAGAATACCCAAGATACAGTTTGCAAAACACATGAAACTCAAGTAGAAGGAAGACCAAAGTGTGGATACTTTATTCCTTCTTAGAATGGAGAACAAAATACCCAGGGAAGGAGTTACAGAGAGAAATTTTGGAGGAGAGCCTGAAGGAATGACCATCCAGAGACTGCTCTACCTGGGGATCCACCCTATAAACAACCACCAATCCCAGACACTAGGCAGATGCCAACAGGAGCCTACTGACAGGGGTGTGATATAGGTGTCTCCCGCGAGCCCTTGCCAGTGCCTGGCAAATACAGAAGTGGATACTTATAGTCATCCATTGGATGGAGCACAAGGTCCCCAATGAAGGAGCCAGAGAAATACCCAAGGAGCTGAATGGGACTGATGCCCTTAGAAGGAACATCAATATGAACTAACCAGTACCCCCAGAGGTCCTTGGAACTATACCACCAAACAAAGAAAAAACATATGGTGGAAGTTGTGGCTTTAGCTATATATGTAGCAGAGGATGGCTTAGTTGGTCATCAATGAGAGGAGAGGCCTTTGGTCCTGTGAAGGCTGTATGCCCCAGTATAGGGGAATGCCAGGTCCAGGAATGGGAGTAGGTGGGCTGAGGAGCAGGGGGAGCAGTGAGGGAATAGGGGATTTTCAGAGGGGAAACTAGGAAAGGGGATAACACTTGAAATGTAACTAAAGAAAATATATAATAATAAAAAAATGAAATGAGTTAGAAAGCCTAACTTTTTCTTTTGTGTAGATGGATCAAACCATTCTACTTTAGACTAATGCTTTCTCAAAGAAAATCCTAAGAATCCAGATTAAAATAAATCCATGTTAAGGGATCCTGAGGTACCTGAACAACGTGATGCTGAGAGAAGGGCAGATAGCTGTAGAGGGCATGGTAGCACCCACTTCACAGCCATATCTTATGCTCAGGCTAAGCTCTTCATTCACTGCCACACTGTGGTCTGACAGCCCCAGAGTTCCCCAAGAAACCTTGACACCAGGGTCTTCTTTGGCTTCCCCTGTGATGGACTGTAATCTGTAAGCCAAATAACCCTTATTTCCCTATATTAGTTTTGGTAAATTACAGTAGCAGACAAGCAAACTAGGTCAGAAACAGAGAATAAGGAATCATCAGAATTCTGTACTGGGGAGAACTCTGAAGCCAAGGAACCTGAATTTGCAGCTATAATAAGTTTGAACCTACAACCTAAGGAGACTTGGTGCAATTTTGTGAGCTCCAAGACAGGAATATGAGGACTAGAGACAGGGTGGTCACATGAATCCTGGTTAGTTTCATAAATGAAACATACAGTCAGGTCAGGATCTACAGAAAACAACAAGTAAGAATGTTAGCAATGTGCTGATGCAGAAATAAAGTGCTTCTCCAAGGAGATCTGAATAAGAATGCAGCAGTCAACACTCCAGGAAGAAAAGGGGAGGAAACCCACCCCTAGTTGAAGAACTACAGGCAGTCAATGATGCTGAGTTGTTGGGTAGGCTTTCCACAGGGACAAGACCCCAAGACCCATGTCTAAGTGGTCAGCCTTATAATACACTTTTTGGATTCAGCAGGTTACATATGTATAAAAAAATAATAAAACTTGTGCAGTTTCTGCTATATTCTATTGCTTTGAAGAGATACCATGACCCAGGTAACTCTTAGAAAACATCTAATTGGGGGGCTTGATTACAGCTTCAGAGGGTTAGTCCTTGATTAGTCTTACAGCAGACAGGCATGGTGCTGGAGCAGTAGCTGTGAGTTTTACAATACTTTTCTGCAGGTAGGCAACAGTCAGAGAAAGGGGAGAGATAGACAGACAGACAGACACACACACACAGAGACAGATACACAAAGAGACAGAAACAGAAAGATACATACAAAAAGACAGAGAAACACAGAGACAGAGATACACAAAGACAGAGATAAAGAGACAAAGAGAGACAGAGATGGACAGAAACAGAGACAGATACACATAGAGACAGAGACACAGAAAGAGACAAAAAGAGACAGAGACATACAGAGAGACAGACAGAGACTGACAGAGACAGACAGAAGCAGAGACAGAGAGATACACAGAGATAAAGAAATACAGAAAAAAAGAGACACAGAAAGAATGCAGCACACAGACAGAAAGAGACACACACAGACAGAGACACAGACACACACACACACACACACACACACACACACACACACATTCTTGTGTGGACTTTTGAAACATCAAAATCCATACCCAAGTGACACAGTTCTTCCAAAAAAGCCACAGCTATTTCTTCTCAAATAGTTTCATTCTCTGTTGACGAAGCATTAAAATATATGAGTCTATGGTGACCATCCTCATTTAAACCATCACATATTCAAGATGATATGAACTAGAGATGGGGAATGTGTGGGGCACACAGAGTGAGTAGAAGTAGTGGAGGGAGCTGTTTAATAATGAAAATACATTGCACTCATATATGAAATTCTCAACCTTGCCATTGCAATGAAATGAAGTCCTCAATACCAGGAAAAATCCTAACACTCAGATAGGAAGCCATAATAGTTACCTTACATGTTGTTCAGCAATAGGGATGTAGGACAGAGCAGGGCACATTGGGTGATGTGTATCTGGCTAGTATCATGGCCTTGGTACTGGATGGAGCAAGACATGAAATAGTGCTGAGCGTGGATATGGAAATGGAAATGAGATAAAGAAGTTGAAAAGTTTCTCCAGGAAATTTCTGCCTTGAAATCACAAGGATAAGAAGGGAAGCCTGGCCAGGTTAGGATGCAGATGGAGAAGGCATTTCTGAGTATCCAGAAGCCCACAGCCAGAACAGAACTGCATTTTCTGCTAACCCAGCCCAGGCACTGATGCTCAGCACACCCAAATCAGGGTCTTTATTTCTGCTGATTCAGAGATGACTTGGTATCATTTTAAATTTTAATTAGTCATGTGCTTTTGTCACTGTCCCCATCTTACCTATAGGAAAGTAGAGATGCAAGGCAGTTCAGAAGTTGTTCTAGGCTGGCCCAGTTAGGGTTTTACTGCTGTGAATAGACACCATAAGCAAGGCAAATCTTATAAATGAAATTTCATTGGGGCCAGCTTACAGGTTCAGAGGTTCAGTCCTTTATCATCAAGGAGGGAACATGGCAGCATCCAGGCAGGCATGGTGCAGGAGTAACTGAGAGTTCTACATCTTCATCTGAAGGCTGCTAGCAGAATACTGGCTTCCAGGCAGCAAGGATGAAGGTGTTAAAGCCCACACACACTGGGACACATCTACTCCAACAAGACCACACTTATTCCAACAGGGCCATACCTTCTAATAGTGGTATTCCCTGGGCCGAGCATCACACAGGACTTACTCCAAAATTGTATAGTGTGAATTCAACCTATGAATCTGCATCAGGGCCCATATCTGGCAGCCATACTGACAGGTAGTGTATGCTACACAGGGCACAGCAGAGGTAGATAATGAGATCTTTATACACAGTGATGCTGGAATGGCGGTTCACACACATTAGAAGAGAGAAGGTCAATTTGGAACCCATCAAGAAAATTAGTGCAGGAAATAGGAACTATGTTTGAGTGGAGAACAAAGGCAGACTTCAGGGTCTGGGATGGCTTCCTATCTCTGAAAAGCCCTGCTCAGTCCAGACTGCTCAGGCCTCAGCAGGACGGAAGTCTGTGAGTGAAATATAGCAGGAACCTTGACCTATCAAGGCTGAATGCGTGCATCTATCATGTGGTTTCTGCAACCCTGCTTAGGTTGAGGAGGATGTGGAGGAAAAGCCACAACTTCTGTTACTGTCTTGCAGGGAGCACTCGTCTTCTGCTTTGAGCTACTTTTGTTAGAAACGGTTCTCATTACCACGACCATACACCTGACAAAAAGCAACTTGTGAGTGGAAAGATTTTTTTCTTTTGGCTGGAAGTTTGAAAGAGTAGAGCCCATCATGGCTTAGATCGTGGGATCGCTTGTGTTTTCTTCTAGCCAGAGCTGTCCTGTGTCATGTAGCACTAAGAGAAGTCATGCATAAGCATGCCTCTGATTCTACATCAGAACGTCCCTGTGACCCCTTAGCCTTAAGCACAGCATTCAGATTTCTTCTGGGTCTTCCCTGTCTGTGTAATGAGCAGTGTGAACTGAAGTTAGCAGAAAAAACTGAGCTGGTATTGGGGTGCTTGAGGCTGATGGCTTAGAACTGTGACTGTGGAAAGTATAAATGTTGCAGGTCTAGACCAGAGCCAAATTTCATTGGGCTACATTTATCTTTCCTACTAACCATTCATCACACATCTCTGTCCTTGACATAACTTCCTTAACATAGGTTTTAAAATCCTAAGAGGCCATGCACGTCCACCAAGGTAAAGGCTAAGAATGCTATTGGAGAACACCTGAGGCCTGTAGCAGAGCTTGGACTTAACCTGCCTAACTGAGGTTTCCTTTGGCATGTTTAAAAATTATTTATGGCTTTCCCCACCCTGTCATTCTGTTACTGTAGAAATTTCATGAAGCTGTTTCTAAATTGGAGCATAGTATTTGGAGCAATTTGAACCTGTGTTCTTGAGCCATAGATTTCATAAGTGGCCCAGAATAAGTTCTCTCATGTTCCTTCGATGTGAGAGTGGTGTTTTGTGTGAGTGATGGAAGGAGCCTTCTTTATCTACACTTGTTACTAGGTGCTGTATGACTCATATATACTCTCTTGGTAACTTTTCTTCTTAAAATATTTTGTTGTACATATGGAGGGACCGATGGCTTCAGCCATATATGTAGAAGAAAATGGCCTCTTCGGCCATTAATGGGAGGAGAGGCCCTTGGTCCTGTGAAGGCTCAATGCCCCAGTGTAGGGGAATGACAGTGTGGGGAGGTGGGAGTGGGTGGGTGGGTGGAGAAGCCCCTTATAGAAGCAGGGGGAAGGGGGATGGGATAGGGAGTTTCTACAGGGGAAATTGGGAAAGGGGATAACATTTGAAATGTAAATAAATAGAATATCCACTAAAAAACAAAAAGAAAAAAATAGTTATTTTGTAGAAGGGGCTTGTTCCAGGGCCTGAATATCTTTAAATTGCCTTCCAATGGGACAGGCATGAAGAATCCTGAAATTTAAAGAACACAATCAGTTTCTGGAGGCTCATGTAAAAATTGAAAGGATTTTCTGCCATTAGCAAATGCAGTATTTAGGAAATCCTGCCCCTTTATAGCCCACAAGTTCAGATGAAAATAAGAATAAAGTCGTGTAAAGTAAGGTACAGAGTAAGTATGAATGGGGAGGGAAATGTCTTTGGAGCTTGTGTTTCCTAGCTTGTAGCTGGAATTTGTGCTCTTGGCCTGTCTACCTCTCTGCTCCCTGGTTTCTGATTTGGTCTTCTGGCTAGTGTCCTAGTCAGCTGTTTTGTGTTGTGATAAAGCACTGACCAAAAGCAACCTGGAGAGGAAAATGTATGTTGCACTTTATAGATTGAGTCTATCTTCAATGAAGCCAGGGAAGGAGTCTAAGCAGGGACCCAGAAGTAGGAATGGAAGCAGAAACCAAGACAGGGGTGTTGCTCACTGGCTTGCTCTCTGCAGCTTGCTGTGCTTGCTTTCTTATACACCCCTGGACTGCCTGCTCAGGGGTGGCACCACCCACAGTGGGCATGGCTCTCCCACATCATTCATTGATTAAGAACATGCCCCACAAGCAAGCCCACATATCAGTTTGGTGGAGACAATTCCTCAATCAAGGTTTCCTCTTCCTAGAGGACCCTAGTTTGTGTCAACTTGACAAAAGCTAACCAGAACAGCTAGAGAATGTATTAACACTGCCCGTTGCATGATATGTAACATCTTAGTGAAACAACAGACTTTGCTTTGTACAAGGAGATAAGAATGGATCGATTTGCATTCTTCTACTTGATAACCACCAGCTGAGTCAGCACCATTTGTTGAAAATGCTGTCATTTTTTCACTGGATGGTTTTAGCTCCCTTGTCAAAGATCAAGTGACCATAGGTGTGTGGATTCATTTCCGGGTCTTCAGTTCTATTCCATTGAAGTACCTGTCTGTTGCTGTATCAGTACCATGCAGTTTTTTTTATTACAATTGCTCTGTAATACAGCTTAAGTTCAGGCATAGTGATTCCACCAGAGACTCTTTTATTGTTGAGAATAGTTTTTGCTATCCTAGGTTTTTTATTATTCCAGATGAATTTGCAAATTGCCCTTTCTAACTTAGGGAAGAATAGAGTTGGAATTTTAATGAGGATTGCATTGAATTTGTAGATTGCTTTTGACAGGATAGCCATTTTTACTATATTAGTCCTGGCAATCCATGAGCATGAAAGATCTTTCCATCTTCTTCTTTTTTTTATGGTAATTCTTATTTTATTAGGTATTTTCTTTTTTTTTCTTTTTTCTTTTTTTTATTAGGTATTTTCCTTGTTTACATTTTCAATGCTATCCCAAAGGTCCCCCATACCCACACCCCCAGTCCCCTACCCACCCACTGCCCCTTTTTGGCCCTGGCATTCCCCTGTACTGGGGCATATAAAGTTTGCAAGTCCAATGGGCCTCTCTTTGCAGTGATGACCGACTAGGCCATCTTTTGATACATATGCAGCTAAAGACAAGAGCTCCTGGGTACTGGTTAGTTCATATTGTTGTTCCACCTATAGGGTTGCAGGTCCCTTTAGCTCCTTGGGTAATTTCTCTAGCTCCTCCATTAGGGGCCGTGTGACCCATCCAATAGCTGATTGTGATCATCCACTTCTGTGTTTGCTAGGCCCCGGCATAGTCTCACAACAGAGAGCTATATCTGGGTCCTTTCAGCAAAATCTTGCTAGTGTATGCAATGGTGTCAGCATTTGGAAGCTGATTATGGGATGGATCCCTGCATATGACAATCACTAGATGGTCCATCCTTTCGTCACAGCTCCAAATTTTGTCTCTGTAACTCCTTCTATGGATGTTTTGTTCCCATTCTAAGAAAGGGTAAAGTGTTCAAACTTTGGTCTTCGTTCTTCTTGAATTTCATGCGTTTGGCAAGTTGTATCTTATATCTTGGGTATCCTAAGTTTCTGGGCAAATATCCACTTATCAGTGAGTACATATTGTGCGAGTTCCTTTGTGTTGGGTTACTTCACTCAGGATGATACCCTCCAGGTCCATTCAATTGCCTAGGAATTTCATAAATTCGTTTTTTAATAGCTGAGTAGTATTCCATTGTGTAAATGTACCACATTTTCTGTATCCATTCCTCTGTTGAGGGGCATCTGGGTTCTTTCCAGCTTCTGGCTATTATAAATAAGGCTGCTATGAACATAGTGGAGCATGTGTTCTTCTTACTGGTTGGGACATCTTCTGGATATATGCCCAGGAGAAGTATTGCGGGATCCTCGGGTAGTACTATGTCCAATTTTCTGAGGAACCGCCAGACTGATTTCTAGAGTGGTTGTACAAGCTTGCAATCCCACCAACACTGGAGGAGTGTTCCCCTTTCTCCACATCCTCGCCAGCATCTGCTGTCACCTGAGTTTTTGATCTTAGCCATTCTGACTGGAGTGAAGTGGAATCTCAGGGTTGTTTTGATTTGCATTTCCCTGATGATTAAGGATGTTGAACATTTTTTCAGGTGCTTCTCTGCCATTCGGTATTCCTCAGGTGAGAATTCTTTGTTCAGCTCTGAGCCCCATTTTTTAATTGGGTTATATGATTTTCTGGAGTCCACCTTCTTGAGTTCTTTATATATATTGGATATTAGTCCCCTATCCGATTTGGGATAGGTAAAGATCCTTTACCAATCTGTTGGTGGCCTTTTTGTCTTATTGACGGTGTCTTTTGCTTTGCAGAAGCTTTGCAATTTTATGAGGTCCCATTTATCGATTCTTGATCTTACAGCACAAGCCCTTGCTGTTCTATTCAGGAATTTTTCCCCTGTACCCATATCTTCGAGGCTTTTCCCTACTTTCTCCTCTATAAGTTTCACTGTCTCTGGTTTTATGTGGAGTTCCTTAATCCACTTAGATTTGACCTTAGTACAAGGAGATAGGAATGGATCAATTCGCATTCTTCTACATGATAACCGCCAGTTGTGCCAGCACCATTTGTTGAAAATGCTGTCTTTTTTCCACTGGATGGTTTTAGCTCCCTTGTCAAAGATCAAGTGACCATAGGTGTGTTGGTTCATCTCTGGGTCTTCAATTCTGTTCCATTGGTCTACTTGTCTGTCACTATACCAGTACCATGAAGTTTTTATCACAATTGCTCTGTAGTACAGCTTTAGGTCCAGCATGGTGATTCCACCAGAGGATCTTTTATCCTTGAGAAGAGTTTTTGCTATCCTAGGTTTTTTGTTATTCCAGATGAATCTGCTGATTGCCCTTTCTAATTCGTTGAAGAAATGAGTTTGAATTTTGATGAGGATTGCATTGAATCTGTAGATTGCTTTTGGCAAAATAGCCATTTTTACAATGTTGATCCTGCCAATCCATGAGCATGGGAGATCTTTCCATCTTCTGAGATCTTCTTTAATTTCTTTCTTCAGAGACTTGAAGTTCTTATCATACAGATCTTTCACTTCTTTAATTAGAGTCACACCAAGGTATTTTATATTTTTTGTGACAATTGAGATGGGTGTTGTTTCCCTAATTTCTTTCTCATCCTGTTTATCCTTTGTGTAGAGAAAGGCCATTGACTTGTTTGAGTTAATTTTATTTATTTTATTTTTATTTATTTTTTTTACAACAACAGCAACAAAAACACATTGCTGTTTATTTTGGGAGGTTGTGTGGGGGTACATTTCAAAAAAAGGTTACATTCTGTAGCTCTGGCTGGCTTTGAACTCACAGCAATCCAGCAATACTCTGCCACACACTTCTGAATGATCAGAGTATAGATGTGAACCACTATGACCAATATCAGAACTATCACTTTCAAATGGAAATGAAGATGGTAGGTCACAAGGAATTGTTAATGAATAGAGTCTCAGGGTAGAGAACAGTCACACTTTTAGTAGGAACTGTAGATACAGAATTTTGCTTTATAAGACTTGGCCACCCTACCAGAACTCTAGCTAACAAGATGGTCATGTGCCTAGTACATCCCAACCTCTTTTTTTTCCCCATTTTTTATTAGGTATTTAGCTCATTTACATTTCCAATGCTATACCAAAAGTCCCCCATACCCACCCACCCCCAATCCCCTACCCACCCACTCCCCCTTTTTGTCCCTGGCGTTCCCCTGTACTGGGGCATATAAAGTTTGCGTGTCCAATGGGCCTCTCTTTCCAGTGATGGCCGACTAGGCCATCTTTTGATACATATGCAGCTAGAGTCAAGAGCTCCGGGGTACTGGTTAGTTCATAATGTTGTTCCGCCTATAGGGTTGCAGATCCCTTTAGCTCCTTGGCTACTTTCTCTAGCTCCTCCATTGGGAGCCCTGTGATCCATCCATTAGCTGACTGTGAGCATCCACTTCTGTCTTTGCTAGGCCCCGGCATAGTCTCACAAGAGACAGCTACATCTGGTCCTTTCGATAAAATCTTGCTAGTGTATGCAATGGTGTCAGCGTTTGGATGCTGATTATGGGGTGGATCCCTGGATATGGAAGTCTCTACATGGACCATCCTTTCATCTCAGCTCCAAACTTTGTCTCTGTAACTTCTTCCAAGGGTGTTTTGTTCCCACTTCTAAGGAGGGGCATAGTGTCCACACTTCAGTCTTCATTTTTCTTGAGTTTCATGTGTTTAGGAAATTGTATCTTATATCTTGGGTATCCTAGGTTTTGGGCTAATATCCACTTATCAGTGAGTACATATTGTGTGAGTTCCTTTGTGAATGTGTTACCTCACTCAGGATGATGCCCTCCAGGTCCAGCCATTTGCCTAGGAATTGCATAAATTCATTCTTTTTAATAGCTGAGTAGCACTCCATTGTGTAGATGTACCACATTTTCTGTATTCATTCCTCTGTTGAGGGGCATCTGGGTTCGTTCCAGCTTCTGGCAATTATAAATAAGGCTGCTATGAACATAGTGGAGCATGTGTCCTTCTTACCAGTTGGGGCATCTTCTGGATATATGCCCAGGAGAGGTATTGCTGGATCCTCCGGTAGTACTATGTCCAATTTTCTGAGGAACCGCCAGACTGATTTCCAGAGTGGTTGTACAAGCCTGCAATCCCACCAACAATGGAGGAGTGTTCCTCTTTCTCCACATCCACGCCAGCATCTGCTGTCACCTGAATTTTTGATCTTAGCCATTCTGACTGGTGTGAGGTGGAATCTCAGGGTTGTTTTGATTTGCATTTCCCTGATGATTAAGGATGTTGAACATTTTTTCAGGTGCTTCTCTGCCATTCGGTATTCCTCAGGTGAGAATTCTTTGTTCAGTTCTGAGCCCCATTTTTTAATGGGGTTATTTGATTTTCTGAAGTCCACCTTCTTGAGTTCTGTATATATGTTGGATATTATTCCCCTATCTGATATAGGATAGGTAAAGATCCTTTCCCAATCTGTTGGTGGTCTTTTTGTCTTATTGACGGTGTCTTTTGCCTTGCAGAAACTTTGGAGTTTCATTAGGTCCCATTTGTCAATTCTCGATCTTACAGCACAAGCCATTGCTGTTCTGTTCAGGAATTTTTCCCCTGTGCCCATATCTTCAAGGCTTTTCCCCACTTTCTCCTCTATAAGTTTCAGTGTCTCTGGTTTTATGTGAAGTTCCTTGATCCTCTTAGATTTGACCTTAGTACAAGGAGATAAGTATGGATCGATGCGCATTCTTCTACATGATAACAACCAGTTGTGCCAGCACCAATTGTTGAAAATGCTGTCTTTTTTCCACTGGATGGTTTTAGCTCCCTTGTCGAAGATTAAGTGACCATAGGTGTGTGGGTTCATTTCTGGGTCTCCAATTCTATTCCATTGGTCTACTGGTCTGTCTCTATACCAGTACCATGCAGTTTTTATCACAATTGCTCTGTAGTAAAGCTTTAGGTCAGGCATGGTGATTCCACCAGAGGTTCTTTTATCCTTGAGAAGACTTTTTGCTATCCTAGGTTTTTTGTTATTCCAGATGAATTTGCAAATTGCTCCTTCTAATTCTTTGAAGAATTGAGTTGGAATTTTGATGGGGATTGCATTGAATCTGTAGATTGCTTTTGGCAAGATAGCCATTTTTACTATATTGATCCTGCTGATCCATGGGCATGTGAGATCTTTCCATCTTCTGAGATCTTCTTTAATTTCTTTCTTCAGAGACTTGAAGTTCTTGTCATAGAGATCTTTCACTCCCTTAGTTAGAGTCACGCCTAGGAATTTTATATTATTTGTGGCTATTGAGAAGGGTGTTGTTTCCCTAATTTCTTTTTCAGCCCGTTTGTCCTTTGTGTAGAGAAAGGCCATTGACTTGTTTGAGTTAATTTTATATCCAGCTACTTCACTGAAGCTGTTTATCAGGCTTAGGAGTTCTCTGGTGGAATTTTTAGGGTCACTTATGTATACTATCATGTCATCTGCAAATAGTGATATTTTGACTTCTTCCTTTCCAATTTGTATCACCTTGATCTCCTTTTGTTGTTGAATTGCTCTGGCTAGGACTTCAAGTACAATGTTGAATAGGTAGGGAGAAAGTGGCCAGCCTTGTCTAGTTCCTGATTTTAGTGGGATTGCTTCCAGCTTCTCACCATTTACTCTGATGTTGGCTATTGGTTTGCTGTAGATTGCTTTTATCATGTTTAGGTATGGGCCTTGAATTCCAGATCTTTCCAAGACTTTTATCATGAATGGGTGTTGGATTTTGTCAAATGCTTTCTCAGCATCTAACGAGATGATCATGTGGTTTTTGTCTTTGAGTTTGTTTATATACTGGATTACATTGATGGATTTCGGTATATTGAACCATCCCTGCATCCCTGGGATGAAACCTACTTGGTCAGAATGGATGATTGTTTTGATGTGTTCTTGGATTCGGTTAGCAAGAACTTTATTGAGGATTTTTGCATCAATATTCATAAGGGAAATTGGTCTGAAGTTCTCTATCTAGGTTGGGTCTTTTTGTGGTTTAGGTATCAGAGTAACTGTGGCTTCATAGAATGGGTTGGGTAGAGTATCTTCTGTTTTTATTTTGTGGAATAGTTTGTGAAGAACTGGAATTAGGTCTTCTTTGAAGGTCTGATAGAACTCTGCACTAAACCCATCTGGTCCTGGGCTTTTTTTAGTTGGGAGACTATTAATGACTGCTTCTATTTCTTTAGGGGATTAGGACTGTTTAGATCATTAACCTGATCTTGATTTAGCTTTGGCATCCTGGTATCTGTCTAGAAACTTGTCCATTTCATTCATGTTTTCCAGTTTTGTTGAGTATTGCCTTTTGTAGAAGGATCTGATAGTGTTTTGGATTTCTTCAGGATCTGTTGTTATGTTTCCCTTTTCATTTCTAATTTTGTTAATTAGGACGCTTTCCCTGTGCCCTCTAGTGAGTCTGGCTACGGGTTTATCAATCTTGTTGATTTTCTCAAAGAACCAGCTCCTTGATTGGTTGATTCTTTGAATAGTTCTTCTTGTTTCCACTTGGTTGATTTCATCCCTGAGTTTGATTATTTCCTGCCTTCTACTCCTCTTGGGTGAATTTGCTTCCTTTTGTTCTAGAGCTTTTAGGTGTGTTGTCAAGCTGCTAATGTGTGCTCTCTCTAGTTTCTTTTTGGAGGCACTCAGAGATATGATTTTTGTCTATTAGGAATGATTTCATTGTGTCCCATAGGTTTGGGTACGTTGTGGCTTCATTTTCATTAAACTCTAAAAAGTCTTTAATTTCTTTCTTTATTCCTTCCTTGACCAAGGTATCATTGAGAAGAGTGTTGTTCAGTTTCCACGTGAATGTTGGCTTTCTATTATTTATTTTGTTATTGAAGATCAGCCTTAGTCCATGGTGATCTGATAGGATGCATGGGACAATTTCATTATTTTAGTATCTGTTGAGGCTTGTTTTGTGACCAATAATGTGGTCAATTTTGGAGAAGGTACCATAAGGTGCTGAGAAGAAGGTATATCGTTTTGTTTTAGGATAAAATGTTCTGTAGATATCTGCTAAGTCCATTTGTTTCATCACTTCTTTTAGTTTCACTGTGTCCCTGTTTAGTTTCTGTTTCCATGATCTGTCCATTGGTGAAAGTGGTGTGTTGAAGTCTCCCACTTTATTGTGTGAGGTGCAATGTGTGCTTTGAGCTTTACAAAAGTTTCTTTAATGAATGTGGCTGCCGTTGTATTTGGAGCATAGATATTCAGAATTCAGAGTTCCTCTTGGAGGATTTTACCTTTGATGAGTATGAAGTGCCCCTCCTTGTCTTTTTTGATTATTTTGGGTTGGAAGTCGATTTTGTTAGATATTAGAATGGCTTCTCCAGCTTGTTTCTTCATACCAGTTGCTTGGGAATTTGTTTTCCAGCCTTTCATTCTGAGGTAGTGTCTATCTTTTTCTCTGAGATGAATTTCCTGTAAGCAGCAAAATGTTGGTTCTTGTTTGTATAGCCAGTTTGTTAGTCTATGTCTTTTTATTGGGGAGTTGAGTCCATTGATATTAAGAGATATTAAGGAAAAGTAATTGTTGCTTCCTGTTATTTTTGTTGTTAAAGTTGGCATTCTGTCTTGTGGCTGTCTTCTTTTAGGTTTGTAGAGGGATTACCTTCTTGTTTTTTCTAGGGCGTGGTTCCCGTCCTTGTATTGGCTTTTTTCTGTTATTATCCTTTGAAGGGCTGGATTTGTGGAGAGATAATGGGTGAATTTGGTTTTGTCGTGGAATACTTTGGTTTCTCCATCTATGGTAATTGAGAGTTTGGCTGGGTATAGTAGCCTGGGCTGGAATTTGTGTTCTCTTAGTGTCTGTATAACATCTGTCCAGGCTCTTCTGGTTTTCATAGTCTCTGGTGAAAAATCTGGTGTAATTCTGATAGGCTTGCCTTTATATGTTACTTGACCTTTTTCCCTTACTGCTTTTAGTATTCTATCTGTATTTAGTGCATTTGTTGTTCTGATTATTATGTGTCGGGAGGAATTTCTTTTCTGGTCCAGTCTATTTGGAGTTCTGTAGGCTTCTTGTATGTTCATGGGCATCTCTTTCTTTAGATTTGGGAAGTTTTCTTCAATAATTTTGTTGAAGATGTTTGTTGGTCCTTTGAGTTGATAATCTTCATTCTCATCCACTCCTATTATCCGTAGGTTTGGTATTCTCATTGTGTCCTGGATTTCCTGGATGTTTTGAGTTAGGATCTTTTTGCATTTTCCATTTTTTTTGATTGTTGTGCCGATGTTCTCTATGGAATCTTCTGCACCTGAGATTCTCTCTTCCATCTCTTGTATTCTGTTGCTGATGCTGGCATCTATCGTTCCAGATTTCTTTCTTAGGGTTTCTCTCTCCAGCATTGCCTCAATTTGGGTTTTCTTTATTGTGTCTACTTCCCTTTTTAGGTCTTGGATGGGTTTATTCAATTCCATCACCTGTTTGGTTGTGTTTTCCTGCAATTCTTTAAGGGATTTTTGTGCTTCCTCTTTAATGTCTGTTAATTTCTGTTAGTAAGATTCTTATGTTTACCTTTCGACATCTGGCAATCTCTGGAGTTAGTTGTTATAGTTGTCTCTGTTTAGAGATTGTTCCTCTGGTGATTTTCTTACCCTCTATCAGCAGACCTGGGAGACTAGCTCACTCCTCTGAGTTTCAGTGGTTAGAGCAGTCTCTGCAGGCAAGCTCTCCTCTTTCAGGGAAGGTGCACAGTTATCTGGTGTTTGGACCTCCTCCTGGCCGAAGATGAAGGCCTAAAACAGGATCTTTCCCAGAAGCTGTGTTGCTTTGGCCTGTTACAGAAGCCGTTGTTTCAGTAGTCCACACTCTCCCCTGTGTAGACTACTTTCCGTGGAGTCCCGGAACCAAGGTGGCTACCGCGGAACCTGAGGCAGAAGCCTCTCGGGCCAGGCAGACACCTGTGCTCTGACCAGGAGGGTGGCCGTTTGTCTGGAGCCGAAAATGGCACCGCCTCAGAAGCTCTGTGTTCTTTAATTTAATTTTATATCCAGCTACTGCACTGAAACTGTTTATCAGGTCTAGGAGTTCTCTGGTGGAATTTTTAGGGTCACTTATATATACTATCATATCATCTGCAAATAGTGGTGTTTTGACTTCTTCCTTTCCAATTTGTATCACCTTGATCTCCTTTGTTGTTGAATTGCTCTGGCTATGACTTCAAGTAGAATGTTAAATAGGCAGGGAGAAAGTGGGCAGCCTTGTCTAGTCCCTGATTTTAGGGGGTTTGCTTCCAGCTTCTCTCCATTTACTTTGATGTTGGCTACTGGTTTGCTGTAGATTGATTTTATCATGTTTAGGTATGGGCCTTGAATTCCTGTTCTTTCCAAGACTTTTATCATCAATATGTGTTGGATTTTGTCAAATGCTTTCTCTGCCTCTAACGAGATGATCGTGTGGTTTTTTCTTTGAGTTTGTTTATATACTGGATTAAGTTGATGGATTTCTATATATTAAACCATACCTGCATCCCTGGAATAAAACCTACTTGGTCAGGATGGATGATTGCTTTAATGTGTTCTTGGATTCGGTTAGCAAGAACTTTATTGAGGATTTTTGCATCAATATTCATAAGGGAAATTGGTCTGAAGTTCTCTATCTTTGTTGGGTCTTTTTGTGGTTTAGGTATCAGAGTAACTGTGGCTTCATAGAATGAGTTGGGTAGAGTATCTTCTGTTTTTATTTTGTGGAAACGTTTGTGAAGAACTGGGATTAGACTTTTTTTGAAGGTCTGATAGAAGTCTCCACTAAACCCATCTGGTCCTGGGCTTTTTTTTTTGGTTGGGAGACTATTAATGACTGCTTCTATTTCTTTAGGGGATATAGGACTGTTTAGATTATTAACCTGATCTTGATTTAACTTTGGTACCTGGTATTTTTCTTGAAACTTGTCCCTTTCATCCAGGTTCTCCAGTTTTGTTGAGTATAGCCTTTTGTAGAAGGATCTGATGGTGTTTTGGATTTCTTCAGGATCTGTTGTTATGTCTCCCTTTTCATTTCTGATTTTGTTAATTAGGATGCTTTCCCTGTTCCCTCTAGTGAGTCTAGATAAGGGTTTATCTATCTTGTTGATTTTCTCAAAGAACCAACTCCTCGATTGGTTGATTCTTTGAATAGTTCTACTTTTTTTCCACTTGGTTGATTTCACCCCTGAGTTTGACTATTTCTTGCCATCTACTCTTGTGTGAATTTGCTTCCATTTGTCCTAGAGCTTTTAGGTGTGTTGTCAAGCTGCTAATGTGTGCTCTCTCTAGTTTCTTTTTGGAGGTACTCGGAGCTACGAGTTTTCCTCACAGGAATGCTTTCATTGTGTCACATTGGTTTGGGTATGTTGTGGCTTCATTTTCATTGAAGTCCAAAAAGTCTTTAATTGCTTTCTTTATTCCTTCCTTAACCAAGTTATCATTGAGAAGAGTGTTATTCGATTTCCACATGAATGTTGGCTTTCTATTATTTATTTTGTTATTGAAGATCAGCCTTAGTCCATGATGATCTGATAGGATGCATGGGACAATTTCAATATTTTTGTATATGTTGAGGTTCTTTTTGTGACCAATAATGTGGTCAATTTTGGAGAAGGTACCATAAGGTAATGAGAAGAAGGTATATCGTTTTGTTTTAGGATAAAATGTTCTGTAGATATCTGTTAGATCCATTTGTTTCATAACTTCTGTTAGTTTCACTGTGTCCCTGTTTAGTTTCTGTTTCCATGATCTGTCCATTGGTGAAAGTGGTGTGTTGAAGTCTCCCACTATTATTGTGTGAGGTGCAATGTGTGCTTTGAGCTTTACAAAAGTTTCTTTAATGAATGTGGCTGCCATTGTATTTGGAGCATATATATCAGAATTGAGAGTTCCTCTTGGAGGATTTTACCTTTGATGAATATGAAGTGCCCCTCCTTGTCTTTTTCGATGACTTTGGGTTGGAAGTCGATTTTATTTGATATTAGAATGGCAACTCCATCTTGTTTCTTCAGACTATTTGCTTGGAAAATTGTTTTCCAGCCTTTCATTCTGAGGTAGTGTTTAACTTTTTCTCTGAGATGAGTTTCGTGTAATCAAAAAAATGTTGGGTCCTGTTTGTGTAGCCAGTCTGTTAGTCTATGTCTTTTTATTTGGGAGTTGAGTCCATTGATATTAAGAGATACTAAGGAAAAGTAATTGTTGCTTCCTGTTATTTTTGTTTTAAAGTTGACATTCTGTTTTTGTGGCTGTCTTATTTTAGGTTTATTGAGGGATTACCTTCTTGCTATTTCTAAGATGTGGTTCCTGTCCTTGTATTGGTGTTTTTCTGTTTTTATCCTTTGAAGGGCGGGATTCGTGGAAAGATAATGTGTGAACTTGGTTCTGCATGGAATACTTTTGTTTCTCCATCTAATGTAATTGAATGTTTGGCTGGATATAGTAGCCTGGGCTGGCATTTGTGTTCTCTTAGTGTCTGTATAACATCTGTCCAGGCTCTTCTGGTTTTCGTAGTCTCTGGTGAAAAATCTGGTGTAATTCTGATAGGCTTGCCTTTATATGTTACTTGACCTTTTCCCCTTACTGCTTTTAATATTCTGTCTTTATTTATTGCATTTGTTGTTCTGATTATTATGTGTCGGGAGGAATTTCTTTTCTGGTCCAGTCTATTTGGAGTTCTGTAGGCTTCTTGTATGTTCATGGGCATCTCTTTCTTTAGATTTGGGAAGTTTTCTTCTATAATTTTGTTGAAGATATTTGCTCACCCTTTAAGTTGAAAATCTTCATTTTCATCTACTCCTATTATCCGTAGGTTTGGTCTTCTCATTGTGTCCTGGATTTCCTGGATGTTTTGAGTTAGGATCTTTTTGCATTTTCCATTTTCTTTGATTGTTGTGCCGATGTTCTCTATGGAATCTTCTGCACCTGAGATTCTCTCTTTCATTTCTTGTATTCTGTTGCTGATGCTTGCATCTATCTTTCCAGATTTCTTTCCTTGGGATTCTATCTCCATTGTTGCCTCACTTTGGGTTTTCTTTATTGTGTCTACTTCCCTTTTTAGGTCTTGGATTGTTTTATTCAATTCTGTCACCTGTTTGGTTGTGTTTTCCTGCAATTCTTTAAGGGATTTTTGTGTTTCCTCTTTAAGGTTTTCTCCCTGTTTAGCAGTGTTCTCCTGTATTTTTTTAAGTGAGTTATTAAAGTCCTTCTTGATGTCCTCTACCATCATCACGGGATATGCTTTTAAATCTGGGTCTAGCTTTTCGGGTGTGTTGGGGTGCCCTGGACTGGGAGAAGTGGGAGTTCTGGGTTCTGATGATGGTGAGTGGTCTTGGTTTCTGTTAGTAAGGTTCTTTTTGCCATCTGGTAATCTCTGGAGTTAGTTGTTATAGTTGTCTCTGGTTAGAGATTGTTCCTATGGTGATTCTGTTAGCCTCTATCAGCAGACCTGGGAGACTAGATCTCTCCTCTGAGTTTCAGTGGTCAGAGCACTCTCTGCAGGCAAGCTCTCCTTTTACAGGGATGGTGCACAGATATCTGGCATTCGGACCTCCCTCCTGGCTGAAGATGAAGGCCCAAAACAGGACCTGTCCCAGAAGCTGTGTTGCTTTGGCCTGTCCCAGAAGCTTTTAGCTTCTGTAGTCCACACTCTCTCCTGTGCAGACTATTTTCGGTGGGGTCTCAGAACCAAGATGTCTCCCGCAAATGCTGAGGCAAAGCCCTCCCGGGCAGTGCGGACACCTGTCCTCTGGCCGGGAAGGTGGCCAGATGTCTGGAGCCTGAAAAGGGTGTTGCCTCAGAAGGTCTGTGGCTCCTGCCTCTCCCAGAAGCTGTTTGCTTCTGTAGTGCACACTCTCACCTGTGCAGACTACTTTCGGCGGAGTCCTGGATCCAAGATGGCTCCTGCCGATGCTGAGGCAAAGCCCTCCCGGGTGGGTTTTTCTATCTTGTTGATTTTCTCAAAGAACCATCTCTTGGTTTCTTTGATTCTTTGTAGTGTTCGCTTTGTTTCTAATTGGTTGATTTCAGCTCCGACTGATTATTTCCTGCTGTCTACTCCTCTTGGGTGTGCTTGCTTCTTTTTCCTAGATCTTTCACGAATAATTTTAAAGTGCTGATGTGAGAACTTTCTCATTTCTTTATTGAGGCACTTAGTGCTAGGAACTTTCCTCTTACATTGCAGTCATTGTGTCCTACAGATTTGGGTATGTTGTGCCTTTCATTTTCATTGAATTCTAGAAAGTCTTTAATTTCTTTCTTTATTTCTTCCCTGACCCAGTAGTCACTGAGTAGAGAGCTGATCAGTAGTTCCTAAGAGTGTGTAGGCTTTCTTTTATTTTTGTTGTTGTTGAAGTCCAGCATACCACTTACTATCCCGAGCTTTTGTCCCCGCCGGCAAGAACACACTCGGGACAACCGGAATCTTCTGCGGCAAAGCTTTATTGCTTACTTCTCAGGAAGACCCCGACCCCAGAAAATGGAGTAGCTTATATAGCCGTCAGCCATGGCGTTTCAGCACCCGATATGGCGTGTCAGCTCCTGATTTGTTGCTCACCCATCACCCCGCTATTATGCCCTGAGAATGGGCAGTGACTAGGAGTGAGTTCACTCTCGCACCTGTGTACAAGGCTTGTTTACTAGTTAGGCACAGTGGAAGCCAGCACCATCTTATAATGGCGATTGCTCACAGCACGCACGGCTCTCCACACCTCCCCCTTTTATTTTATTAAAATGAGGCTGGACTAGGTCTGTGTAATTATGCCCATCCACTGTGGCTCCTGTCTTAGGTCGATCCTCCAATGTCACAGCCTTTCCTGTCATAGGGTAACCCTATCACCACCAGGCTCATGTCTTAGGTTGATCTGTGCATGAGGAAAGTTGCCCGTCCCTGGATACCACAGTGCTATGTGACAGTAACTACTAAATGACCTAGGGCGAACTCTACAAAAGAGGCTAGCCACCAATGTCAACTAATTTTTGAGCATAGATAGCCAGATTTCAGGGGAGGCCCCTTGCTCGATGGCAGCAAGTGCTTGAGGTATCACAATCTTGTCATTTGTTTGTTGGGTTCTGAGTTTGCAAACCAACCAGAGCATGAACACAAGTCCACAGCAGGTGGCAACACCAAATAATCCTACCCCACCCATTCCTTAAAATAAGAAAATGCAGATGAAATCCAGGAGGAGAGGCCCTCTGTCAATGACAGGTCCACTCCCGTTGAGTTGATCTTTAAAACTGCCACCCTCAGGGTCTCGAGAGTCTCATCGAATCCCTCGGACCAATTTCCTGCAAGATACAAGAAAAGCTGCCTAGACAGATTAGCTGTATGAGTAAATTTTTCATATTGGACACTGGTAATACACAGAGCTTCCAGTTTTCTTTCACAACCCAACTGGGCCATCTGGTATAGAACGCCTATCTGTTCCTCTGCCAGGTCAAGGCGCTGATTCAAAATCATCAGCCCTCCCTTTAACTTGGTACTAGCAGAAGTTTGGACAGTGATGGCATCAGCCAGATCTGCTGAAAGCTGATTTAATTTTGTGCCTGATTGAACCGTACTAGCCATAGCGTACCCTGCAGCTTTAGCAGCAGCTTCACTGGCTGAAATTGCTATGATCACGGCAGCAGTAGTGCCAAAATCTCCTTTTTGTCGAAACAGAGATAAGGTGGAGGGTGTTTCCGGAACAGGGATCCAACGTGGGATCCGTGCCACCATGGCACGGGTGTTCTTTGCTACATCCCAACATTGAGAAATCCAACAAGAATCATTGGAACAGACTTCAAATGAATCATTTGAAAGAATAAACAGGAAAGGGGGGGGGGTAAACACAGACTGGGGTAGATGGATAATTAATCTGGTTTACCAAAGTTTTATTGAACCCAGTGATCTCTACACTGGTATTAGTATATCCATAAGAGTCCTGGGAGGCATCATGTATTCCCCAATACTGAGCAAATCTTGAGATGCCAGTAAAAGAAGTCTTTCCAACTGCTCCTCCCTGGATAAAGATCAAAGGATTGAGTTCTGTACAACTACCATTGACTCCACAAAGCACCCACTTGTGAAAGGAATGCATTCTAAAATCCTGTATGAAAAGTCCCTTTTTCATAACAAATTCCTTCTCTGGGTCATCTATCATGTTGGGAGAAAAGGAAAAGGTTTTACTCTGATCTGCCCAACGAGTGATGGAGGATTGACAATCAGACCAAGCAGGATCAGCCCTTCATCTTCCAAGCTACAATGAGGGGCTATTTTTGGTTGGTGGGGACGTTCTTTGTCTGAAAAGTTAGGTGGTATAAATGTACCATTAACCCAAATTGCCTCATGCCAAAAGGTCCGATTTGTAAAGGTTATATCTGTGTTGGAAGTATCTTGGGTTGTGCTCACCCAACCTCCTCAGTGCTCATTAAACTTCCCCAAAGCTCGGGCTGTGAGGTTGATACATTTTCCTGGTCCATTAATTTGAAAACATAAAGAACCCTGTTCTAATAAAGAGCGATTTTCTCCTAATGGTGCTCGGGTGGGATCTTAGGGTAGATATGGTAAATATAATGTTTTATTAGTAGTAAAGAATTTTGGAAAAACTACAGCATCATGGCGAACTGGCATTGGTTTAGGGAAAGTCGAGAGAATGACCCATCTCTGTTTGCCCCTCATACTAGGAACCTGAGACAAGTTCAGCATTGTCAGGATCAGGAGCAGTTCTCGGGAGGTCAGCATCTTCCACACCATCCTTGGTGAATATCTTGCGGGTGAGTCGTTCCGGCAGCCAAAATGGGTTGTCTTCACTCTGTGGAAAAACACAAACAGCTCCCCTGGATCTTATCAAAATAGGATCCGGGCCTTTCCACAGACCAGTTAAAACATCCTTCCATTTGACCATTTCTTTTGGTCTATCAGGGTCTGAGCTATGTCGATCAGCTGCAGAGCGACCTTGCTCATTAAGATTCAAAAAATTAAGTGTAAAGAGTGCCATAGATACAGCTACTCTTGGCACTGAGGGCAGAGTCTCATCAACTCCCCCTTTTTGTTTTATAAGGTAAGATTTGAGTGCACGATGGGCACGTTCCACAATGCCTTGTCCTTGAGGGTTATAAGGAAGGCCAGTCAAGTGAGTGACATCCATTTGATGACAAAATTTCTGAAATTTTGTGGAAGTATATGCTGGCCCATTATCAGTTTTAAGAATTGTGGGCTTGCCCCAAGCACTCCACGCTTCTAAACAGTGCTGTATAACATGAGAGGCTTTCTCACCTGTTAAAGGTGTAGCAAACATAACACCAGAGCAGGTGTCAATAGAAACATGTAAATATTGATTTCTTCCAAAGGAGGAAATATGCGTGACATCCATTTGCCAGACCTGTAATGGCCTGATGCCTCGGGGGTTTACCCCTACATGAGGAGTAGGCAGAAATTGACAATAGTTTTGACATTGGGTGACAATGTCACGAGCTTCTTTCCTGGTTAAAGTGAAATGGCGGTGTAATGTTTCAGCCGTCACATGGAAGCGTTTATGAAACTCCCTTGCAGCCTCTGCCTGCGAGGACAGAGCAGCAGCCACGATTTTAGTGGCTTTGTCTGCCAAGTCATTTCCATGAGACATGGGGTCAGGAAGGCCAGAATGAGCCCTGACATGAGTAATATACACAAGATGTCTTCTATGTAACAGGGCTGACTGAATTTGCTGAAAAATATGAGCAAGCTTGCTAGAGGGTCTAATTAAGCCAGCAACTTCAAGCATATTAACTGCATTAACTACATATAAGGAATCAGATACAATATTGAGTGGTCCCGGAAAAGTTTCAAGGACTTCTAGAACTACCAAACACTCTACAACCTGGGGTAATATCTCATTATATTGTTTAGATGTTACTTGGCCATTTACTACATATGCAACTATACCAGATTTGGATCCATCTGTATACACTACTACCCCATCCGGAAGTGGGTGTTTGGCTGTTATTACTGGAAACACTATAGCTTGGCTTAAGGCAAATTATAAAATTGGATGTTTTGGATAATGATTATCAATTTGTCCTGAATAGGAGGCAACCAAGACTGCCCAATCATTAGTTGTTGCTGCTAGGGTTTGAACTTAAGCAGAAGTATAAGGTACAGTTAGCATATGAGGTTCTTTCCCAAAATGAGTAATGGCTGCTTTTATCCCCCTAAGTACAAGTTGAGCAACTGCATTAGGATACCACTCAATGATTTTTTGCAGGGGAAGCATTAGGATGGACCCACAATAAGGGCCCCTTTTGCCATAAGACCGCTGTTGGTAACTGTGCAGTTTTTAATATGCACAATTCAAATGACTTTGACTCGTCAGTGCGTTGTAATTGAGCATCTTGTAAGGACTTTTCTATCGTTTGTAAAGCTTGACATGCAGCTGGGGTAAGTGTTCTGTGGGAGGAGATGTGGGTATCTCCCTCTAATATGTCAAATAAGTGCTTTAATTCTGCTGATGGAATTTTCAAAAATGGTCTTAGCCAATTAATATCTCCTAGCAATTTTTGGAAATCATTCACGGTATGTAGTTGATCTTTGCAAATCTCTAATTTTTGAGGAACGATTTTGTCAGGATAAATGAGTAACCCTAAAAAGGCTCCCATTTGAGCAACTTGCACCTTTTCGGTGGCCACCTGCAATCCCCATTGCCCTAACATTTTTATTAATATAGGGTATGCATCTTGCAATAACTGTGAATTTTTATGGCAAATCAAAATGTCATCCATATAAATTATCACCTGTAATGATAGAAAATGCTCTCTAACTGACTTAAGTGCCAATTGCACATACAGTTGACACATGGTGGGGCTATTCGCCATCCCCTGAGGTAGGACCTTCCATTGGTATCTTTGATCCGGCTCTAAATGATTAATAGCTGGAATGGTAAATGCAAATCTTTGCCTATCTTGAGGGCATTAAGATATAGAGAAAAAGCAATCTTTAATGTCTATAATTATAATTTCCCAATTTTTGGGTAAGGCAGAAAGCAATGGTAGCCCTCGCTGAACTGGTCCAAACAGACAGATTTGTGCATTAATTGCTCTAAGATCATGTAATAAGCACCATTTGCCAGATTTTTTCTTAATTATGAAAATAGGTGTATTCCAGGGTGAGGTAGAGGGCTCTAAATGACCCAAGCGTAGCTGTTCAGAAATTAGTTTTGTGGCTGCTTCTAACTTTTCAGAGGAGAGAGGCCATTGAGGAACCCATACAACTTCCTCTGTAAGCCATGGTATGGGCATGGAGCCCTCAACGGCCCCTAGGAAAAACCCAAACCTTGTCTCCCATTATTACCTTTTTGAGGGATAGGTTCAAGTCTACCCTGCTCTCCTTTCACTAATCCCCTTCTTTCTTTATAGCCCATTTTCTTCATCATCTGAACAGCTTGTGGCGAGTATTCGTTAGTCAAGGTCAGCCCTAGTGCCTGTAAGATGTCTCTCCCCCAGAGATTTACTGGGAGTGGTAAAACATAGGGAGTGAATCGTCCCGTTTGACCTTCAGGCGCTGTCCAGCTCAAAGAACGGGAACTAATAGTGGGACAGGACTGATAACCTAAACCTTGCAAAGAACGTGATGACTGAGTAACAGGCCAAGTTTTTGGCCACCATTGGGAAGAAATAATACTTTTATCTGCTCCTGTGTCTAAAATCCCTTTAAATTGTTTTCCTTCTATAACTAATTCTAAGAATGGCCTGGAGCCAAGAGGCATTAATAAGTAAGCTGAATCATTTCCAGTAGAACCAATCCCTCTGGTAGCTCAAGGGACACCAGAGGAAGGAAAACAGTTATGTAGGCTTGGCAAAATTATTAACTGAGCTATTCTATCCCCTTGTGAAATAGAAAAGACACCTTGTGGGCAAGAACAGAGAACCTGAAGTTCTCCTTCATAATCTTGATCTACGACTCCAGGGTGAACAATAAGACCTTGTAAGGTAAGGGAGGCCAGGCCCAATATTAGGCCGACACTCCCGGATGGCAGAGGTCCTTTATAGTCAGTAGGAATAGGCTGCACCCCCATTTGGGGCATTAGTATGAATCGGGTAGTGGTACGGAGTTCCAACCCAGCTGATCCTTCTGTTGCCCTGCAGACTGTGGGGTCCACCTGTTGCCTGTCGAGGTCCTATATGTTTTAGGGCCCTGAGACCTCGGGGCCCTGTACTGTTTTTTTTTTGGAATGGTCTCATTATCTACTGCTTGAGGGAATCCTGGCTGCAGGGGCCTGCCTCGAATGTCCCTGACTGAACAACAATCTCTAGCCCAATGATATCCTTTCCCACACTTAGTACATAGTCCTGGGGCTCTCCTTTTGACAAGGGCTCTACAGTCCTTTTTTAAGTGTCCCGGTTTGCCACAATTATAGCAGAGTTTGAACTCAGCCATGTCAGGGCGTTTTTGCCCTTGTAAAATGGCAGCTGCTAAACCGGCATTAGTGAGTGGTCCTCCAAGCTCACGGCAAACCTTCAACCAGTCCTGCAGTCCCTTGCTCTTTCTATGTGTAATAGCCGCCCTGCATTCCTGGGTAGCCTGTTCATAGATCAACTGTTCAATTAAAGGCATAGCTGTCTCTGGATCTCCAAATATTCTCCCTGTCGCTTCTGTCATTCTAGCCACAAAATCTGAGAACGACTTCTGGGCGCCCTGAGTGATCTTGGTCAAATGCCCACTTGCCTCTCCCTTCTTAGAGAGTGCCTTCCATGCCTTAACAGCAGCAGCTGAGATCTGGGCGTAAGCTCCCCAATGATAATTTGTCTGGTTATTAGCGTGTTGTCGCTGACCTGTAAGCAACTCAAAAGTTCATGTTCCTTGGTCCCCTTCAACATTGACATTGGCCCTTGCCTGTGCTTGGCAGGAGTCTTGCCACAAAGCTTTCCATTCTAAATACATTCCCATGTTAGGAGATGCGGCTTTTACTATGGTCATCCAATCGCTGGGGGTCATTGCCAGAGTACCAAGCCTTTTGACTTGGGCTACAGTAAAGTTGGCATTGACTCCATAGTTACGGACTGACTCCACAAGTTCTTTAATCTGTATATACTCCACCAGGGCATGAATACGTCCACCATCGGTGCCTTCAAAGACTGGGAATGCTTGCTGCACTTTTCTCTGTTCCTCTTTTGAAATGAATGAGTCTGAATGATACCTCTGCACATAGGGTGGAGGTGCACTAGGACCCAGAGGTTGCGGATCCGAAGACCGCGCAGCGATTTGACATTTGTCTCTAGCTGCTTTTGCTTTCTTTATGTTATTCTGTGACTGATTAACTTGTCTTTCATCTGACTGGTATCTTTCTCCCTCATAGCCTGCCGCTTCCTCCTCTAAGTCTGTTTCCTCAGAGGAGCTAAGTTCCTTATCCGATTCTGAGCTACTGACAGCTAGCTGCTTAAACTCATCTAATGGCGGGTAGAGGCTCCTTTCCTTATGTGCCTTTCCAGCTTGATCTTTTTTCTTCTCTCCCTTTCCATCCCTTTTTAAAAATCTCTCCCAAGGCATTCTTTCCTTTATATCTCTTTTCCTCGGGCTCAAGGCCCGTGGAAAGACCTAAATTCTTCAGTGCACTTTGTTTCCTCTCTACTTTTACTCTCTCTCCCCTCTCTGTCTCTGATAGACTGTCTTGAATTTTGTCCAAAACTTTCTGCCTCACTTCTACCATTTGCTGACAATCCTCGTCTGTTAAGCACGATCTCACCAATTTCCACAACGGCATGATCTCTGCTTTAAGTTTGCCGTTCTTCTGTTCCCTAACTAGATCTCCTTTCAGTTTGTCCCAAGAGGCGACAGTTAATGACCCCGAGAAAGCATGCCATGGTGCCTCACGGTTTTTCTCCCTGACAAATCCCTCTATAGTCTTAGTGGCAATTTTCAGACCACACTGCTTCAAGACCGATCATAACGCCACTACTACAGAGTGGGAGATTCCCATACTGCCGTTGTCCAGGCCTAACCGCAACTGAAACTGGTAGCTGTCCAGGCCTTACTGTGACTGAGACTGGTCGCTGTCCAGGCCTGACTGCGACCAAAAACCAGTCAGCAGTTCCAGCGGTGGAAGCAAAACGAAACCGAAAGGGAAAGTACAATCGCCGTGCAAACAATCGAAAGGGCATCTAACTCTGGAGAAATTTCAAGACTGTATGTACCTTACAGAGCCTTACGTGTCCCGCAGTTCTGGTTCCGCCCCACGAACGAGGGATCTTCCTTGCGCCAGTGTGATGGTAGTTCCCGGATTTTGGCACCACTTATCCCGAGCTTTTGTCTCCGCCAGCAAGAACACACTCGGGACAACCGGAATCTTCTGCGGCAAAGCTTTATTGCTTACTTCTCAGGAAGACCCCAAGCCCAGAAAATGGAGTTGCTTATATAGCCCTCAGCCATGGCGTTTCAGCACCTGATATGGTGTGTCAGCTCTTGATTTGTTGCTCGCCCATCACCCCACTATTACGCCCTGAGAATGGGCAGTGACTAGGAGTGAGTTCACTCTCGCACCTGTGTACAAGGCTTGTTTACTAGTTAGGTACAGCGGAGGCCAGCACCATCTTATAATGGCGATTGCTCGTGGCACGCACGGCTCTCCACATCGCGATTGCTTGCGGCACGGCTCTCCACAACTTACCAAAGTTAAATCAAGATCAGGTGATTAGGACTGATCTTAGTCCTAAGAAAATAGAAGCAGTCAATAAAAGTCTTCCAACCAAAAAAAAAGAGCCTAGGTTTTAGTGCAAGATTCTACAAGACTTGCAAGGAAGATCTAATACCATACCCCTCAAATTTTTCCACAAAATAGAAACTTAAGGCATATTGCAAAACTCATTTTCTAAAGCCACATTCACTCTGGTAGCTAGACTACACAAAGACTCAACAAATGAAGAAAATTTGAGACTGATTTCTCTTACAAACATGGATACAAAAAAATACTCAATAAAATTCTGGCAAACCAAATCCAAGAACACATCAAAAGCATCATTCATATGATCAAGTAGGCTTAATCCCAGGGATGCAAGAATGGTTCAATATACAGAAATATATCAACACAATCCACTATATAAACAAACTCAAAGATTAAAAAGCCAACATGGTCATCTCATTAGATGAGGAAAAAGCCTTTGACAAAATCCAACACCCCTTCATATTAAAAGTCTTGAAGACTTCATGGATACAAGGTACATACCTAAATACAATAAAGGCAATTATATTTGACAATAGTTAATGTCAAATTAAATGGAGAGAAACTTAAAGCAATTTCCCTGAAATCAAGGACATGACAAGGCTGTTTACTCTCTCCATTTCTCTACAATATAGTACTTGAAGTTCTAGCCAGAGCAATATGACAACTAAAGGAGATCAAGGGGATTAAAATTGGAAGGGAGAAGTCAAAGTCTCTATCTGCAGATAATATGATAGAATACATAAATGACCCCCCAAATTCTACTAGAGAACTCCTACAACTGAAACTGATAAAGTCCTTCAACAAATGCCTAGACACAAAATTAACCCAAAGAAATCAGTAGCCCTCCTTTATATAAAGTATAAACTGGCTGAGAAAGAAGGTAGGGAGACAACACCTTTTACAATGGCCAGAAATACTATAAAATATCTTGGTGCAACTCTAACTCAGCAAATGAAGGACCTGTATGACAGGAACTTCATGTCCCCGAGGGAAGAAAATTGAAGAAGATATTAGAAATTGGAAAGATCGCTCATGCTCACTGATTGTTATGATTAACATAGTGAAAGTGCCCAACTTACCAAAAGCAATCTACAGATTCAATGCAATTCCCATCACAATTCCAACACAATTCTTTAAAGGCCTTGAAAAAACAATTCTCCAGGGTCATATGGAAACCCTAGCCATACATTAGATGGAGCTTGGGGAGTCTTGTGGAAGAGTTGGGGCAAGGATTGAGGAATGAAAAGAGGATGGGGACTCCACAGGATATCAAAAAATCAACTAACCTGGACCCTTGGAGGTTCACAGAGACTGAACCAACAACCAAAGAACATGGGCTGTGCCTAGGCTTTCTTAACATATGTAGCAGATGTGAAGCTTGGTTTTCATACAGGTCCCCAACAACTGGAGCAGGGGCTGTCCCTGAACCCGTTGCCTGCCTTTGGATCCCATTCCTGTAGCTGGGCTACCTTGTCTGGCCTCAGTGGGAGAGGGTGCAAGGTTGTGTGTATGTGATATACAGGGAGTGTGATATGCAGGGGAGTGATATATGGGGGAGCGTTATATGCAGGGGGACAGGGCTTCCCCTTCTCAGAGGATAAGGTAATGGGTGAATTGGGGGAGATGTGTGAGGGGGAATTGGAAGGAGAGAGGGGACTGATATTGGGATATAAAATGAATAAATTAATTAATAAAAAAAGAAAATGATTAGGAGGTGTGGCTTTATTAGAGGAAGTATGTCACTTGAGGGTGGGCTTTGATATCTCAAAAATCCCACAACAGTCCCAGGCCTAGTCTCTCTCTCTCTCTCTCTCTCTCTCTCTCTCTCTCTCTCTCTCTCTAAGTGAACTGGGATTTAACTCCTACTGTGCTATGCATACTGTCTTGGTGATAATGCACTACATCTCTGAAACTGTAAGCCAGACCCCAATGAAATGATTTCTTTTATAAGAGGTGCTTTGGACATTGTGTCTTTTTTTAGCAACAGAACAGTGACTAAGACACTCTAATCATTTCTAATTTTATTAACTTTGGTATTCATTACCCTACTCAAAAAGATACAGTGTCTCTTGTATTCCTGACTGGCATCAAACTCATTATGTATCTGAGGCAGCTATTGAACTTCTTATAATATTGCCTCCTGGTGCTGTCTGGTCACCTGGCATATTGGGACCAGGGTTCTTTGGAAATACTAACAATACCAGAGCTCATGGTATTCATCACCACAAACACTTGTAGGGAGAGACCGAATTTAAATCTCTATGTATGTATGTATGTATGTATGTATGTATGTATGTATGTATGTATGATGATGATGATTATTATTATTATTAATTCTTTAATCCTTTTTTTACAGTCCAGACTTCATCCTTCTCCTGGTCTGCCCCACTAAGTTATATTATATTAGAGAGCTGGCAATCTGAGAAATCATTGTGTTAACTTACTAGAATGAAAAACTTTTTACACTCTTTCATGAAGCAGGATTTGTAGGGATGGAGAGAAGGCACCCAATCATTGTGGAGCTCAGTCTTGCAGCTCTGGTCAGGTGGACAGCCACATTTCTAAACCTGTAAAATATGTGTTTTCTCATAATTATCCAGTACATGCTTCATTTATTATCTGGATATTTGGTCTTGAAAACTTCTAAGAATACTGAGTTTAGTTATTATTTGCTAGTAGCACTCCATGCTCTTCCAGGCAATACCTGGGCTGGAGTTAACTAAGAATAGCCAAGCCACTCACAGAACATACACGTTAAGATATTATAATAATGTATACTGGCTGGTTTCATGTCAACTTAACACAAGCTTGAGTCATAAGAGAGGAAGGAGCCTCAGGTGAAAAATGCCTCCATGAGATCCAGTTGTAAGGCATTTTCTCAATTAGTGATCCATGAGGAGGACTTAGCCTATTGTGGGTGGTGCCATCCCTGTGCTTGTGGTCCTGAGTTCTATAAGAAAGCAGGCAGAGCAAGCCTTGAGGCACAAGCCAGTGAGTAGTGCCCTTACATGGCCTCTGCATCAGCTTCTACCTTCAGGTTCCTGCTATGTTTGAGTTCCTGTCCTGACTTCCTTTGGTGATGAACAGCAATGTGGATGTGTAAGTCAAATAAACCCTTTCCTCACCAACGTGGTTTTTGGTCATGGTGTTTTGTCACAGAAATAGAAACCCTAACTAAGACAACACGTAAGGGCAGATTCCTTTATACAATAAAGTACAAACGTCTTCCTGTAGGGTGGAATAGAAAAGTATCATTTTCTAACATTCTGCATGGTTAGCATTAATTCTTCAATCATATGATCAGTTTTACATGGATGATGACATCCCACTGCCATGAGTCTTATTGGCTGTTAACATAGATTCTTACTAGTAAAGTAATTTTATAACACGTATTTTGTATGTTGTAGCACACTATACGCAAAAACAAACATTACTATTAAAAGGATAAAGAATAGGAGACTCAGGAAGGATTCCTTGAGTCTTGTCATGCTTAGGAGGCAAGAGGCAAGAAAAGATCAAAATTGAAGAAACCCTCTCTCTTCTTTACATCAGAGACACTTTTATGAATTATCTGAACTCCTTGCCAGATATAAACAATTTTTAGAACATACTCTGAAAAATAGAGTCTTTGGCAGCCTAAATACTTCCTCTTCTCAGGGGGAACAATGCCCCCTCTTTGTTTTTAGACCTAAATTTTGAGGGCTAGGGGCTGCTATGCTAGACTTGATGAGAACATTCTCAAATTATGTTTACACCTAAAATATGTGTCACAAATGGAATACCAATAAGAGACAAGGTTAAGGAGAAACTCAGTTATTTCCAGGTAACCATAACCATGTGTTATAACATAAACATGTCTCCTTACCTGCTCACATTTACTTGCTTTGGAAGGGTTAACTTGAAAGTTTCTGTTTTTGTTGTTGGTTTTAGGTCTTGGTGCATATCTCAAGATGGCCTCAAGTTCTAACTTCTCCTGCTTTAGCTTCCCAAGTGCTGGGGTTACAAGCATGCAACCACCATGTCTAGCATGATTTCATTTTGGTTTTTTAACTTCCCTCTTTGTCTCTGAAAGCTCTTTTTAGAGACTCCACAGAGGAACATATGGTGGCTTGGTTTGGACTGTTCCTCATTCCTGGGGTGAGAGCTCTTCTGGTTGATCAGATACCACAATGATGTGTATGTAATGACAGACATTAAGGAGTTAGTACCAATAAATCCATTTATGAGCAAACTCAAGCAACTAAGAAGTTGAAGAGTACTTAGTCAAGTCCATCTGGAGTTCATGGTAATCTTAATTCTGTCTGTCCCACGGATGAAGTCCTAGTATCTAAAAAATTATAGCTTAGGTTCTTTTGTTAGAAGATATACTCTGAATTATGTCTGTAGACAACATTTATTAGAATTCCAAGGAGCATTTATTTCTCTGAAGAACAGTGGAACTAGCCAGTGCCTTCTCCCTCACCTTGGAGGATCAGGGGGAAACAAATAGTAGTTCAGAAGTGGGGGCTGGACAGGAGATTCACCTTTGGAATTAATGATAGCATGCTGGACCCAGACTCTTTATATCTTTATTAAAAATACCCCAATATATATGAAAACAATAAAGTCTAAGCAATATTTCTAATGGCAGTTTATATTACTGCATCTATTAAGAGTTAATTTATAAATCTATATCAAAATGTGTGTGTGCTTATGCATGTGTCTCACAAGGACATTTTCTGTTTCAGCCAGAAAACTGAACTCTAATGAGTTAATGAACATAGAGACCTATATTTAATATTGTATTATTATAAATAATACTAGTTTTGTATTGATAAGTTTGTAAATTTAGTATATTACATCAAATTAAATACTAAAATACCTCATATCACCATTCATAATAAAATTTATTATTTTATAGCAATGGGTAAGTGTTGAATGACAACTTTATCTTCCAATATTAGTAATGCCAAAATTTATGTGCATTTCACATGGGTCAAAGCCTAGAAGCAATGCAAAAGTGTCTCTACATGAAAATCAGTCCTTTAGAGTTTTAAAAATCTTTTATGCATACATATTTTGTTTGCCTAGAAAAAAATCAGTTCAGAAAATTTCTGAGCATTTAACAAGTGGATACTTTTAATAATATCCTATAGATTAACCCATTAAATGCAAGGCATCATTTATCTCTTTTGTAAACCTGTAGCAAGGTTTCTTTAATTTTTCAGCCTATTTCCAGAACTGACATTTGAAAGCAAAGTTCTTGCATAAGCAGCTTTCCCCTTTGTCCTAAAGTTTACAATTAGCCCATTAATACCTGCACTTCAATTAAGACCTATGTAAGATAAGGAGATCTAAGGTAATATCTGTATCTGTGTTTTTGTTTTTGTTTTTCTTGAGACAGGGTTTCTCTGTATAGCCCTGGCTGTCCTGGAACTCCCTTTGTAGACCAGGCTGGCCTTGAACTCAGAAATTTCCCTGCCTCTGCCTCCTGAGTGATAGGATTAAAGGTGTGTGCCACCACGCCCAGCTATATCTGTTTTTATGAACTTGGTAAAGCACCTCTAGTTGTAAAACTGGGTGAGTACACACACACACACACACACACACACACACACACACACACACACACACGCGCGCGCGCCCATACCCTTATCAATTTATTCCTTGATTAAACCAAGACTGAGTCCATTAATTGGCTATAATGACTAGTTCTATATCCAACATGGATTTTTTTCAGAGAGCTCTGTTGCATCATGACATTGATTTTTTCCAGTGTGTATTTGGTGTCCTAAGATAGGTCTAATTTAGGTTTCGGGAAGCATGATACTGATTTACATAGTGACTATATTAATTTGAAGTTTTAGCCAACAGTTGATAAAAGTTCCTATTTCTTGACATCTTTACCAACACTTATGAATTTTGATTTTCTTGATGGTGACCATTCTTGAGGAAATCTCAATGTAGTTGTAATATATGCTTCTCTTATGGATAGAGATATTGACCACATTTTCACAGACACTCTTCTTTTGAAACTATTTGTCCATTGTCTTAGTTACTTTTCTGTTGCTGTGACAAAACATCATGACCACAGAACTTATATTAAACAGTTAATTGGACTTACAGTTTCAGAAAGTTAATTACTGGGTTGGAAGAGCAGAGGCATGGTAGTAAGAATAGGTGATAGGTCACATCTTTAAGTACAAGTATGAGACAGAGAGCTCAAAATGGTGTCTTGTGAAACCTCAGAGCCTGTTTACATAGTGAATTAAGTTGATGGATTTCCATCTATTGAACTATCCCTGCATCCCTGGGATGCAGCCTGCTTGATCATGGTGAATGATCATTTTGATGTGTTCTTGGATTTGGTTTGTGAGAATTTTACTGAGTATTTTTGCACGGATATTCATGAGGGAAATTGGTCTGAAGTTTTCTTTCTTTATTGAGTCTTTGTTTGGTATAGGTATCAGTGTAACTGTGGTTTCATAGAATGAATAAGGTAGTGTTCCTTCTGTTTCTATTTTGTGGAATAGTTTGAGAAGTATTGGTGTTATGTCTATCAATCTGGCCCTGGGCTTTTTTTTTTTTTTTTTTTTTTTGGAAGACTTATTATTAATGACTGATTCTATTTTCTGACTGAATTTTGTACTAAATCAATCTGGCCCTGGGCTTTTCTGTTGTTGTTGGAAGACTTATTAATTACTGATTCTATTTTCTTCAGGGTTATGGGACTGTTTAGATGTTTTATCTAATCTTGATTTAACTTTGGTACCTGGTATCTGTCTAGAAAATCACCCATTTCATCTAGGTTTTCAAGTTTTGTTGAGTATAGGCTCTTGTAGTAGGATTTGATGATGTTTTGAATTTCCTCAGTTTTTGTTATGTCTTCCTTTTCATTTCTGATTTTGTTAATTTGGATACTGTCTCTGTGCCCTCTAGTTGTTTTGGCTAAGGGTTTAATCTATCTTATTGATTTTCTCAAGAACCAATTCTTGGTTTTGTTGATTTTTTGTATATTTCTTTTTGTTTCTACTTGGTTGATTTCAGCCCTAGTTTGAATATTTCATGCCATCTACTCCTCTTGGGTGTATTTGCTTCTCTTTGATCTAGAGCTTTCAGATGTGTTTTTAAGCTGGTAGTGTATGCTCTCTCCAATTTCTCTATGGAAGCACTCAGAGCTATGAGTTTTCCTCTTAGCTCTGCTTTCATTGTGTCCCATATGTTTGGGTATGCTATGCCTTCATATTTATTAAATTCTAAAAAGTCTTTAATTTCTTTCTTTCTTTCTTCCCTGACCAAGTTATCCTTTTTTTATTTAAAAAAAGTTTATTGAATATTTTCTTTATTTACATTTCAAATGTTATCCCTTTTCTTGGTTTCTCCTCCAGAAAACCCCTGTCCCATCCCCCTCCTCCTGCTTGTATGGGGATGTTCCCCCACCTACCCACCCACTCTCACCTCCCTGCCCTCTCATTCCCCTACACTTGGGCATCCAGCCTTCACAGGACCAAGGGCCGCTCCTCCCATTGATGCCTGACCAAGGCCATCCTCTGCTACATATGCAGCTGGAGCCATGAGTCCCCTCCATGTGTACTCTTTGGTTGGTGGTTTTCTAAGCGCAGATTTTATCCCACTAGTCATCTGCTTAAAATCATTTTATAGATCCTTAGACTCCTAAGAATAAAGTCTAAACTTTATCTGCCCATGATGTACACAAAGCCCTTCATTTTCTAGGCTCAAGCTATTTCTTCAAACTTTCCTCTTGCAATGGTTCTCCAATCATAGATTTGGTAGAATCAGATTTCTGCTAGTCCCCTGAATAGCTTTATGCTAATCACCTCTTTATATCTCTGCATTCAGCCCCTTCAATCCCTTGGCAAAGTTTATTCATTTTCAAGGTAACTTCACTTTTATTTCCACTCTGCATCCTTTTCTTAGCCCTTCAGGCACATCTGGGTGTTTCTTCCTCCATGCCAGCCTGTCATCTTGCATTTGTCTTCATTACAACAAGGATTCCTTCACATTCAATTTGCCACTTTGTCTGACAGGTTCTCGGCCAGTCTGCATGTGCCTTGGAGGCAGGAACCATTTTCTACTTATTGTTATACACCCAGAAGCATGGGTACCATTTTCCCCTGCAAGCTGACATTTGTACCTTCATTAATATCACTGCTGCCTGCCTCTCCAGAGGGTTATTTTTTTCCTCCTTCAGCATTTAGCTAAAATGCATTTTCTCATTTAAAAAATCCCCTGATTGGATGTACTTTGCTGTAATTACTCATTCATTTTTATTATATCCTCCGTGTGTGTTCAAATGGCTTAGATTCTACTCTTCCTTCTAGTTCAACTACTTCATGTATTCAAGGATTACTGCTGAAATCATGATAGCACTACTTTTTTAAAAAATTAATTTCCTTTAAAATATCTATGTTCTTTCCACTCAAAGAAATGGTCAGACTCCAGTCAAACACATCTTTGCCTAACCAAACACTCAAGCAATAGAAGCAGAGATGGAAAATAGAAAGCCACCACAACTTTGAAGACCAAAGAGACAAAGATTTCAAAAAACAACAACAACAACAACAAAAAACAAAAACAAAACAAAACAAAAACATTGCAATGAAGAACTGGTAGAGGCATGGAGCTTAAATTCCTCAATGCAAGGGAAGTGCTCCCTCCACCATCACCACTCTGTCCTAGTGCCCTCTCTCCAGCTCCTTTGTTCTCCTTTGTCCCTTGTCCTGACACTGCAGTGCTGCCCAGTCCCAAGAAAGGCTTGAGAAGAGCCAGATGATATCAACTTGTTCCCAGAGCTTCTAGGGTGGATTAGGGCTTGTATTGTATCAGTTGAGAGAGGAATAAAAGAAAGTGGCTCACCAAATGTTCAGCAAAGTGTTTGTTTAAGTTGCTCAGGGACTAAAACCTCAGAACAAACGTGAGAGGGGATATACTGCCTTTGCTTGTACCCTCTACACTGCTCGCTGCTTTATACTCTTCTCTTCTTACTAGAGGCTGTACTTTCTCTGGCCAGCCTGTAAGTCCTGGAGATCATCAGCCAAGTGTTTCTTTTGTATTCTCTAAACCTTTCAGCACACCACATATGTCGTGTATGCTCAAGAAACACCACTGACGCACGGATTGGTACGTAGTTAACTATTTTCTTCTCTGGCAAGTTTTCAGGAATGCCAAAAGGAAGTAACCATCTGTTGGTATACATTTTCCCTTAGCTATGCGTTATACAGACACTTCCTTTGGAAAAATAAACAAAGGATGCTTGATGAGCCAGAACAAAGAACTAAATATAGAGTTCAAGTGGCCAGAGTATCAAGGTCAAAGCATGCCCTTCCTTAACTAGATTAAAGGAGAGCTATGGATCTGCACAGCCCCATGAAAGAGTTTTCAACTATCTCTTTTGAGAATTATGAAAGTTGAGCCAAAGGTATAAGCTGCAATTCAGCTAATAAATCTGTGGTGATCTTGATCCGTTTCTGTAATAATAGGAAGACTCAAACTTTGTTTACTCTCTGAGGAGAATAGGGAAGCAAAAGAAAAACTAGAATGGGGAGGCAGTATTTATGGACTCTTTATGAAATGTCAATTTGTGACAAAAACACTCTCCAACAATAAGGAAGGGGAACAGGTTTGGCAGGAATAAAACCTCATCCTGTTCTTGCCAGAGTGTTGTAGCTGGCATCCTCCACCAGTGCCCAATATGAAACGCTTAAATTACACTGTGAATATAGTCATTCTCTGCAGACAAATATGGATAAGACAAAATTGTTGGCGGGGGAAGTCCAGACACCATTCAGTGTCTGGATCTCCCAAGTTATCCTTGAATGGAGAGTTTTTCAGCTTTCATAAGCTTCATGGTAGTTTTTGTTGTTGTTGTTGTTGCTGTTGTTATTAAAGACCAGTCTTAGTCTGTGGTGTTCTGATAGAATGCATGGGAATAATTCAATCTCGTATCTGTTCAAGCCTGTTTTGTGTTGGATTATATGGTCACTTTTGGAGAAGGAACCATGAGGTGCAGTATTCTTTAGTTTTGGGTGAAATGTTCTGTAGATATCTGTTAAATCTACTTGGTTCATAACTTCTCTTAGTTTCATTGTGTCTCTGTTTTGTTTCTGTTTCCATGATTTGTTTATTGGTGAGAGTGGGGTATTGACATCTCCCACTATTATTTTGTGTGGTTCAATATGTGCTGTGAGCTTTAGTAATGTTTTCTTACAAATGTGGGTACCCTTGCCTTTAAGGCATAGATGTTCAGAATTGAGAGTTCATCTTGGTGGATTTTTTCCTTTGATGAGTATGAAGTGTACTTCCCCATCTTTTTTGATAACTTTTGGATGAAAATCTATTTTATTGGATATTAGAATAGCTACTCCAGCTTGCTTTTTGGAACCATTTCCTTGGAAAAAATTTTCTAGCCTTTTACTCTGAGATAGTGCCTGTGTTTGTCACTGAGGTGTGTTTCCTATATGCAGCAAAATGCTGGGTCCTGTTTATGAATAGGAATATGTAGCATTGGGCATGGGGAACAGGGAGTAGCCACTAGAAAGTCCCAGATGGTAGTGAATTGAGAACTTCTCAGGACCCAACTGGGATGACATTAGCTGAAATAGCTAACAAAGGGGAGATAGAACCTGTAGTGACCACCTCAAGTACATAGGCATGGCCTCAAGTTGAGGAATGGGGTCACTCACCGACCTCAAAAATGTTTACCCACTATTGTTCCTGTGTAAAGGAAATTCAGGGACAAAAAATGGAACAGAGACTGAAGGAAAGGCTCTCCAGAAACCACTCCACCCTGGGATCCATACCATCAGCACACAGCAAACCTCAACAGTATTGCTGATGCTAAGAAGCACTTATAGGAGCCCGGTATATCTGTGACCTGAGAGGCTCTGACAGCACCTGATTAATACAGATGTAGATACTTACAGGCAACCTATTGGATTGAGACTGGGGACCCCAATGGAAGAGTTAGGAGAAAGAATGAAGGAGCTGAAGAGAATTGCAACCCTATATGAGGAACAATATCAAATAACTTGACCCCCCTTTCCCCAAGAACTCCCAGGAATCACCAACCAAAGAGTATATATACATGGAGGAATCAATGGCTCTAACTACACATGTAGCAAAGCATTGCCTTATTTGGCATCAATGGGAAGGAAGGCCCATGGCCCTGTGGAGGTTTGATGCCCTAGGGTAGTGAGATGGTAGTGGGGTGAGGAGGTCATGAGTGGGTGGGTGGAGGAACACCCTCATAGAGGCAAGGGGGAGGGCGATGGATGGGGGTTTTGGAGGGGAAACTGGGAAAGGGAGAAACAGTTGAAATGTACATAAATAAAATAACCAATAGAAAAAGACAGAAAGGAAGAAAGAAAAAAGGGAAGAATGAAAGAAAGAAAATAAGAAATCTTCAGCCCACACTTAATGACATACTTCCTCTAGCAAGGCCATACTTTTCAGTCCTTCCCCAGAAGCCACTCACTGGAGACCAAGTATTCAAAGCTATGAGATTACAGAGGCTGTTCTCATTCAATCCACCACACTCATGTTGATTGAATGATTTTTTTTCTATCAGTGCTTAATATCTTTAGTTCTTTGAATATTCTGAATATTAATCCCCAGGTGATGAACATCTGGCCAAACCTTTCTTCCATCAGTGTCTCATAAGTTCATAAGCTTCTTCTTCTTCTTCTTCTTCTTCTTCTTCTTCTTCTTCTTCTTCTTCTTCTTCTTCTTCTTCTTCTTCTTCTTCTTCTTCTTCTTCTTCTTCTTCTTCCTCTTCTTCTTGGAATGTTTTAATTTGATGCTATGCCATTTTCCAGTTTCAGCATTTGATTGGTGCAGGCAGGGAGACTGCAAGCATAAGGTTTGATTTGGTTCCTATGGGGAAAGGAAAACAGGAAAGAAGACATTGAAATTAGGTGTTAAGGAGTTAAAAATGGGCTCTGCAGTTAAGACTCTCTTCCAGATGACCTGAGTTCAATTGGGAGCACACACATGGGAAGCCCATAACTTCCTATAACTCCAGTTCCAGTGGATCTGGCCCCTCACAATGACATACATGCAGCCAAACATCATACACATAAAATAAAAATAAATAATATTTTTTAAAAAGGAGTTAAAATGAGGAGAATATAAAAGACAAAGAAAAAGTTGCATAAGTAAGAATTCATCTTTAAATATTTTTGTGGATTGGTCTGATAAAAAGTTCATATAGAAAGATATTAAACCTTCCAAAATAGGACACAAAACAGAGAAATAAAAATAAACAATTAAAGGGAAACAGGTTTGTGATCTTTTATGGTCAGTCATATGGGCAGCTGTGGAAGATTTTGACTCTGTGCATCACTTTCCTTTGGGACCACTTAACTGTTTCAGTTGATGAAAACAAATTTGTTTCATATTTGGCTTTCTCTCTCCTTTTGGGTGGCACTTACTTAGCAACCACAAGGTATGTTGTGTGTGCAGAGACAGTTGTAGCTAGCCCTTCATGAATAGGTACAGTAGACAAGTTTCCACTGGCTGGTCCTAGCTTCTTACACCTTTAGATGTGTGTTGGTGGTTGGAATTTGCCTATTGGAGTACAGTGCTCTGCACCATAGTAGACTCCTCTGTATTTTTGAATTTCCATACCATAGCTTCTACATGTAATTTCTGGCAACAGCTTCCCCTAAACCCTTAGCTCTACTTGCTAACTTCTGTACTTAATGGCCCCAAACTGAAAACATCATTATATCTCACATGACTATACTTAATCACCCACTGTGTTCATATCTTTGACTCAAAATCTTTCCCTTGTAGTTAACTTCAGACGAGCACTCAATAGATTATAGTAAGATCTGAGACTTCTCAGAGTTATGACCATGTTGGGAATTTGGTTTTCCCAAGCTCAGGAATCTGTCCAAATGGATTGCCACAACTACACCAAGATGGGAGGAACAGTAGAGAACTTTCCCAGTGCCATTACATTATACAGGCTACAGGAGCCTTGGCTGGTCAGAATGCAACTTTGGTTGGCACTCAGAACAATGTTAATTTTCCTTTTCAATTCTCTCCTATCTCTTTCCCCTCTGCTCATTTGTTCTGTTGCAGCACATCTGTGACTTCCATGTATGAAAGCAGTTTCTTTTTCTACTCTACTCTCTCAATTATCTTTTTAATTCTACTATTTCTACTCACACATTAAAATGTGTGTATGTGTGTTTGTGTTCATACGTGTGTGTTGAGGCTGATTTTTTCCTTATTTGCTGTATATGAAACTCTACATTCTGTTGTACACCCCAGATGTCATGTGTTAAATTGTATTTCATGTTCTGATCTCTAAAACCTACATTCAGGTACAGAACAATCACAGACAAGAGAGTCATGGTTTTGGACCTGGGCTATTTCCATGACAACAAAAGTTTCAAAGAAACAGCAAGAAAGCTTCAGAGGAAGTTAGCACGACAATTTGATTAATGTCAAGAAGGATGCAGACATGATACTTTCTGATTAATGCTTTTACTCAGGAGATGGAGAAAAACTAAGTTATGGAAGAGCTGTTGAAGGTGTTGGTAGACCACTGAGGCATGCCAAGTAGGTCAGCTGAAAGGAGAGTGGACAGTGTGGTCAAGTGCAGCAGGGCAGTGCTCACTCCAAAACTACCTCTGAAATCCAGGCAGAGGCTCTTCATCATGGCTCTGCTTTGCTTTTTGACATCTCCACTATGTTTTCAGGTGTCTCAGGAATGTCCTGCAGTGCACTCTGGATAACCATTTTGAGGGTCTGGTGCTGCAATCGATGCCTGAAGGAGCCCACGAAGAAGTAAATGATGGGGTTGGCACAGCTGTTAAGAGCAGTCAGGACACTTGATGCCATAAAAAGACTAAAATCAAATACAATAAAAACATTCTTAATCTTGGATAACAGGAACCAGTAGATGCCACAGGGCAACCCGCAGAGGAGAAAAACCAAAATGGTCAGCATGATGGTCACGTACAATCTGGTAAGTTTCATACGCCCAGCGCCACAGAACAACCTGGCCAGCAGAGCCAGGCTGGATAGACAGAGGACCACAAACAAAAACATCAGGTATGCAGCAGTAAAGAAGTTTGATGCCATACATCCATAGTCATTTACATATTTGGTATCTAAGAAAACGCAGAAATACTTATTCAGAATGCTGATCAACAGGGACAGGACCCAGATCATAGCACACGTGACAGTTGATGTGTGTTCTGGGCAGTGGCAGCGATACCAGATGGGGCACAGTACAGACAGACACCGTTCAGTGCCGATGGCGCTGAGTATGCTCAGGCCTGCAATGTAGAGAACCAGCATGACGCTGAAGAAGCACTTGCGAAAGATAATGTTAGGGTAGGAAACCTTGAGAAGAAACAGAGTGGAAGCTATGATGTGACAGAGGAGGAAGAGGAAGTCAGCCAGAGCCAAGTTTAGGATGTAGACTGAGAAGGCATTCTTGCGCAAGCGGAAGCCCAGGAGCCAGAACACAATGGCATTTCCTGTCATCCCAACCAGTCCGAAGATGATGATCATCAAGTGTGGGATCAGGGTGCTGATGTCAATACTTCCAGGGATGGTTTCGTCCATTAGATTTGTTGTCGACGGTGCCATTGATGAGGCAGAGGTGTTTAGGGCCAGAAACCCTGCACCGGTGCTGCTGGGAACACAAAGAAGAAATGAGGCTTTCCCTATGAACACACCTTTTGTTTTTCTTTTCCCTTTTTTGTTTTTGTTGTTGTTTTTAAAAATTTTTTTCTATTGGATATTTTCTTTATTTAAATTTCAAATGTTATCCCCTTTCCTGCTTTTCCCTCTCCAGGAAATCCCCATCTCATCCTCCCTCCTTCTGCTTCTATGATGGTGTTCCTCAACCCACACACCCACTTCCACCTCTCTGCCCTCGATTCCCATACACTGGAGCATCTATTGAGCCTTCAAAGGTCCTAGGACCTTTTTTTCCATTGATGCATGACACAGCAATTCTCTCATACATATACAGCTGGAGCCATGTTTACTTCTTTGTTGATGGCTTATTCCATGGAGGCTGGGGCCAGGGGGTGTCTGATTTGTTGATATTGTTCTTCTTATGGGGTTGCAAACCACTTCAACTCCCTCAGTACTTTCTCTAACTCCTCTATTAGGGACCCTGTGCTCAGTCTAATTGTTGGCTGCTAACATCTGCTTCTGTATTTGTAAGGCTCTGGCAGGGTCTCTCAGGAGACAGCTATATCAGGCTTCTGTCAGCATGCACTTCTTAGCATCCACAATAGTGTCTGGGTTTGGTAACTGTATATGCAATGAATCCCCAGGTTGGAAGTCTGTGGGTGACCTTTCCTTTAGTCTCTGCTCTACACATTATCTCCATATTTGTTCCAGTGATTATTTTGTTCTCCTTTTAAGAAGGACCGAAACACCCACACTTTGGTCTTCCTTCCTATTGAGCTTCATGTGGTCTTTGAATTTTATCCTGGTTATTTGCAGCTTTTGCGCTAGTATCCACTTATCAGTGAGTACATACCATGTGTGTTCTTTTGTGATTGGGTTACCTCACTCAGGATGATGTTTTCTAGTTCTATCCATTTCCCTAAGAATGTCATGATTCATCATTTTCAATAGCTGAGTAGTACAATCCATTGTGTAAATGTACCACATTTTATATATCCATTCCTCTGTCGAGGGAAATCTAGATTCTTTTTAGCTCCTGGCTATTATAAATAAGGCTGCTATAAACATAGTAGAGCATGTGTCCTTATTACATGTTGGAGCATCTTCTGGGTATATGCCCAGGAGTGGTATTATTGTATCCTCCGGCAGTACTATGTCCAATTTCCTGAGGAACCACCAAACTGATTTCTAGAGTGGTTGCACCAGCAAACATTCCAACCAGCAATGGAGGATTATTTCTCTTTCTCCACATTTTCACCAGTATCTGCTGTCACTCATATGCTGCTGAGTTTTTGATTTTAGCCATTTTGACTGGTAGGAAGTGGAATCTCAGGGGTGTTTTGATTGAACATACCTTTTGTTAAAGACATATTTTATTAATACATATTTGTTGGGAAGAAGCAAAAGAAACCAATTCTAAGAACTACCATTTCATTTTCAAACTCCATTTAATGATAGAAAGTAAATCTAAGGTCCAAGGACCCAGTGGGAGCTGGGGATTTCCCTATAGCTGAATAGCTTCTATTACAAGGAAAAACTAATCACAGTGTTTGGGAAGGGCAAACACTGATGGCCATTGTTGTTTTTCTCAATTACTTGATAGCTTGGTTTTTAAGACAGAGCATCTCACTGAGTCTACAGCTCACTTAGTCAGACTAATTGGCCAAAAAGCCCTGAAGGACCCTCCTGTCTCTGCTTTCTTTACCGGTATGTGCCACGCCTGGCTTTTATGTGAGTTGCCAGGCATTTGAGTTCTGGGCCTCATGCTTCTGCAAAAGGCACTTTACCACATGAATAAACGTCCTAGAATCTCCTTCCATTATTTTGTTCACAGTGAAAGTCATGATCTCTTTTCTTCTAGTGGTGAGGACTGAAGCTGAGGCTTGTGTGTGCTAAATACACATACCACCCTCAGGCATCCTTGAAATCTCTTGAGCGTGTTGGCAAGCTTACCATCCATGTATTCAAGGAATGGGCTATAGATTAGTGCTCATAATCTGAATTTGTGCACCTAGAGATTCTAGGCAGCCTGCTCATGTACTCTGAGCTCCCAAACTTGAGGCTTGTGGTGATCTTGATGTTGGGGGCGTATTGTCACGGTCTCACCACTAGAAGGCACACCAAGCCCAGGTTTGTCCTCAGTTTAAGGGGAACTTTGCCTTCAGAATTCTCATGCTGGCTCTGTGTTAGAAGCAGGCACCTCTTCTGCTCTCCAGCACGTGCTCAGGCACTGTAGCACTCTTTCTAGCTGTGGTGTACCCAGAGCTCTCATACAATGGTTTGGTGTTGATTTCCCCTTTTTTCCTCAGCCATTACTGCCTGGGACTGGGAGAGGGCTGTAGTGGGCATTGTGGTACGAAACACTGACATCCCTAAGCCCACAGAGACCATGTAGCACTTTGGAGGAACAAGACATTTCTGTTGCAGTCTTCCTTTTGTTGAGCTCAATTCATGGTTTAAAATAGAATGCTCAGATACAGGTAAGGAGGCCAGGGCAGAACCCAACCAACAGTGGGCTACTGTTCTTCCCATCTGGCATGGGGATAGGCCAGAGGCTTCACAATGGTTTCTGCCTTGGGAACAGACATCATATGGCTCACACTGAATTCTAAGGCAACACCTTGAGGATTCTACTTTGTCTTAAGTCAGTGGCTGAAACTTTAGTCAGTGATGTGTTGTGTGAGGTTGGGAGATGGATGCTGGGATATACTGAAGTCAGTTACACTAGAGAGCTAATGGATGAAGGAATGTGCACTATGTCTCAGATCCACCAAAGCCCAGTCTAAGGCTGCTGCTGCAGCAAGTGAAACCAAAACCTGTCCCTTTAAGGGACAATCTTTGTGGCCTGCCAGGGTGGAGTTAGAGAGTCAGTATGAAAACGCTGGCCAGTGGGTGAGGTGTTTTAGCTCTGTCTAGTTTTGGTTCTCACTGAAGTGTGTCTGATATTCTATAAGACCAAGTCACATGTTCACTTTCATGCCTTATCTTCCAGTGGGTGGAGTCTTCTGTCATGGTGAGATGGGGTAGAGATGGGAGAGGCAGCCATTAGCCCTGGGCTAGTGTAACTCTAGAGGCTCAGTTCTGGGCCACTTGCTTAGGGGAAGGGGATGTGGGGTTCTGACTGACACTATGTGTCATGATGAAACACGTGATACAAGATTTTCAATCTAAGATCTGGAATCAATTTACTTTATTTTCTTGATTTAGCAGGGATCTGTCTCTACCAATGTCGGGAGAGGTGATACAGGCAACTTTTGTCTTTCGGCTTCTAAGGTGTCTTAAAAAATACTAAAACCAGGTATTCTAGTCTGGTGCCTAGTTCTCTCAGTTCTTCTGAAGATGCTGTGGTAAATGAATAGGCATTCCACAATGAGGCCAGATGGGGGAAGAAAGAGAATTATCTGGGACCTTTCTGCATTTCCACTGATCAGTCAAAAGACTGTCAGGAGATGTGAGTCATATGAGAGGCAGGAGGAATAACACCCTAATGTAGACCAAGACAAGGACAAACCCCAAAATATTGAACTTTAGATTTATAGAAGGAACAATAGACCCTAACATAAAATGATAAACAAAGGCATAGGAGGTGGGGCACAATTCTTTTGGCCCAAGTAGGGCTGCAATCAAAGAGACAAGCTCACTAGACTCTTTCTCTGCAAAAACAATGTTTAAGACTCTATCTGCAACCAAGTAGTGGTGCCACCTTTAATCCTAACACTTGGGAGGCAGAAGATCTGTGCTTGGTCCAGGCCAGCATGGTCTACAGAGTGTGTACCAGGACAACTAGGGAAACCCTGTTTCAGAGATAGAGAGAGAGTGTGTGGGGTGTCTCTGCAACCCAGAATCATGTACTGGGGTGGGGGTCCCCAGCATTTCCTAGCTTGCTCACTGGTGCCAAGGAGGTGGATTGTATTAGGAGAAGTGGGAAAGGCAAGCCTTTTGGCTTGGGAGACAACATCAAACATTTTATATAGCCACACACCAAATGCACCTTGCACTTCCATTGGATGTGAATGTCTACTCTGTCAAGCAGTGTGGATCTAGGATGTTGATTGTTATCTTGGCACCAGATCTACTTGGGCAGGAAGTACTAACTGCTGAAGAGGTAATAAAGCCAAACACAAGGGTCGGCTACAGCCTAAATTCTGGAGTTCAAGTTTCAGGTACACATGCAAAGGATATGGAAAGTAAGGTGGTGTGATATATTAAAGAACTTTTAATCCCCAATAACAGAATAAAAATTTATCAAAATTGTTGAAATGCCAGATAAATAACTCAGTAGCCCAGTGTTAAAAACTATGAACATCCTGTAGGCATATTTGAACAAACCGAGGAAGAGAGGGTGTCAGCTGAAAACATAGGTGAGTCTAGATATGGAGGTGCACTCTTTTAGTCTCAGCTCTCAGGAAGCAGAGGCAGGTGGATCTCTGTGCATTCAAGTCCAACCTGGTCTATAAAGTAAGTTCTAGGTCAGCCAGGGCTACAAGGTGAGACCCTGTCTTAACAAAACAAAAGTAAAACAGCAGTAGCAACAGCAGCAAAATCAACAGCAGCAGCAGCAGCAACAACAACATTTGTTGAGAAAAAACAGAAACAAGAAAACAAGAAAGAGAAGTTCAGCAAGAAAAATGAGACAAAAACAACAACAACAACAACAACAACAACAACAACAACAACAACAACTACAACAAGCAAGGTGGTGGTGGCAGACGACTTTAATCCCAGCCCTTGGGAGGCAGAGGCAGGCGAATTTCTGAGTTAGAGGCCAGCCTGGTCTACAGAGTGAGTTCCAGTACAGCCAGGGCTACACAGAGAAACCCTGTCTCAAAAAACCCAAACCCAAACCAAATCAAACCAAACCAAACCAAACCAAAAAACAAACAAACAAACAAACAAACAAACAAACAAACAAACAAAACCAAAAAAACAAAAAAACAAAAAAAAACCCAAAAAACAAAACAAAAACAAAAACAAAAACAAAACCAACCAAAAACCCAAACTATTCAAAATCAAACCCAAATCCAAATGGAAATATTAAAATTAAAAAAAAACACATTAAGTTAAATAAAAACCCAGCAGGAAGGATGAGCAGCAGGCTACACCTTGCAGAAGAGGAGCAGGAACTCCAGATAAGATCAAATAAATATATTCATGAAGCAATAAAGAAAAGATGGATGGAACTGCACTGGAAGACACTTAAAGCTTTGGAAAGATCCATGTCTGTCTATTGTCTGCATCAGTAATGTGAAAATGGATTCAGGGGAGTCTCCACCAAAGTCCAATTACATTCTTGCACAAATAGAAATAAAAATCCTAAAATCATACAGAAGCACAAAAGGCCAGAAATGGCCACGGCAGTCCTGGGCAAGAACAGTGCTAGGAGCATCACACTGTCTGGTTTCAATGGTAATACTGACCTCTACCAATGAACCAAGAGTGATACCAGCACAAGAAATGGAAAATGGAGACCAGTGTCATAGACTAGAGATGTAATTGTATAACCACACAGATACTTCCATCTGACCCTCAACAAAGGTAAGTAAGATGGCCTCTTCAGCAAACAATGCTATTAAACAGGAAATCCACAGGTAGAAGATTGAAACTACCCCCATCTCTCATGCTGCACAAAATCAATTAAAATGATCATCCCAGGCCAAATGAATATCACTAAGGCAATAAACAGGAATGGATGCTGGTGAAGGCACAGTGAAAACAGACCCCTTGACTACTGGTGAGAATATAAGTTATTGCAGCCAGTAAGGCAACCAGTGTGGCTATCATTCAAAAAGTAGAGCTAAAATTGCCATAGGCTCCATGTAGGCTGCTTTTGGGTGTATAGCTCAAGAAATCAAAGTCATTATTCAGTAGAGACAATTATAACTATTATAGTTATAGTTATGTTTATTGTGCTCTGATTCACAATAGTCAAATTATGGAAACAACCCCCATGCTCAAAAAAGGATGTATTGGTAAAGGAGACACACACACATACTTATACACACGGACACACACAAACGGACACACACACACACACACACACACACACACACACACACAAACCCATACACATACATAGACACAAACAAATGATAGTTTTATTTAGTTATAGAGGAAAAATGTGGGGATAGGATATGGCTTAGTGGATCAAAAGTCCTTGGGTACAGATCCCCAGTATCCTAGTAAAAAGCCATGGAGATGGTTCAGTGGATAATACACTTGTTGTGCAAATATGAGGTGTGGAGTTTAGATCTCCAGGTAGCTGCATCAGCAAGTGATGCTGACTGATTTTATGTCAACTTGACACAAGATAGAGTCATCTGAAAGGAGGAAACCTCAAAAATGTCTCCATAAGATCCAGTTGTAGGGCATTTTCTTAATTAATGGCTAATGGGGCATGGCCCCAGCTTATTGTTATAGTGCAACCCCTGGTCTGGTGGTCCAGGATTCCATAAGAATGCAGGCTAAGCAATCCATGAGGAGCAAGGCAGCAAGGAGCATCCCTCTATGGCCTTTGCATTGGCTCCTGCCTCCAGGTCCCTGCCCTGCTTGAATTCCTATCTTCACTGTTTCTGATGATCAACTGTTATACGGAACTGTGAGCAAGGCAAACCATTTCCTACCCATGTTTCCCTTCCCTATCCAAGTTGATTTTGCTCATGGTTTCATTACAGCAATAGTTACCATAACTAAGACAGGGGTCCCCAGGGTGAGCTTGCAAGCCAGATTAGCTGAATTTGGCTAGCTCTAGGTTCAGTGAGAGACCCTGACTCAATCAATAAAGTGTGTGTGTGGGGAGTGTGATCAAGGAAGATACCTTAAACTACTTCTAACCTATACTTACACATATATAAGCAATGAAATTATTACAGATTGAGGAACATTGAGGGGATTGAAGAACTGAAAAAAATATCCCACACGACAGTACCATTTGGGATTACTTAGGGGATCGTGCAGAAGAGCAAGAGGAGGGAGGGAAGAGAGGGTGGTGAAGGTATGAATCCCATCCAGGTACTGCATTTATATATGAAACATCATTAGATAATCAGTTATTTTGTATGATTAATATATCCTGATGAAAAAGATAGCTGTTCAAATTTGTGTCTTAATGAGGAGATGGTTGCTTACTCAGCTGCTATGTTGCTTCCATACCTTAATTAATTTCTTGTCTTCATATTCTTGAACTTTACTGACAGTTTTAAGGAGAATTGGACTGGTCTGCATTTCCTATCATTCCTCTCCTTCTCCCTGTTTTAAAATCAATGCTGTCATAGCTTTGTTAGTGTCTTTCAGAGAACTCATGATCTCTTGAGATATATAAAGCTGTGTCTTTCTTTTCCTGATGGTTGAGCATTTGTGGGGACACACTTTTTAAATTTTTTCTTTGGTGTGGACATACCTCCTCCCTGCTTGGTGTCTAATTTGTGATGTTGAATGGGCGGCTACTGCCTGCCCTAAGCAATCAGAACCTGCTTTCTGTTTCTCTAGATAGCTAGGCAATCCCTTTTCTCTGAATTTGGGTGGGGTAGCTAACTGGGCTCTGTTGTTTGGTAAGACCACTGGCTGACATATAGAAACTGACAAAGCAAGAGGATGTGCACTGAATTTACCTCAGGTCTGCTGGAACACCCCATGCATTCTCTGGTCATAAGGTTCTGTGATTTGAGCTCATCCATTGAGCAGGTTAGCAGCAAAAGATTTAGTTGTAAGGAGATCAGGATAGAGTCTCATGATTATTAACTAGCAGCTTCCAACCACTCACTGTCCAGACTGTCTGCACCAAACTCACCAAAAGGGAGTTGCACACTGCTCATCTCTTCCTCTCATGGTCCTAATGGCAACTAGAATATGCTACCACATTATGGATTTATGTGGATATAACACACAAAAGATATAACAATAGATTCAGAAATAAGTTGCATATAGACTCTTACCTTTCCCCCATTGCTCTTGCTGGATGTAGCTCGCTGGCTTGTGTAGAAGGAAAGATACAGTCACTATAGGATATTTCTTTGCTCTGAAGAAGTGCATTTACAAGTTGAGAGGAAGTAAAGGTTATCAATACCCCAGACATCCCTGTGGTTTCCTGCTCAGAGTCCTATTGGCAAGTGGAAGTGTAGGGTCTGTTACATCATGTTCCTCCTGAGACATTTCTCCATCTCTGGTTTTGCTATGCTTTTATCTCTCTCTACATAGACTCATCACAACTCCACTGTGTCCTCCTTCCTGTAAGTGATTTTTGCTTGGAGTTTCTTGCCACCTAGACAATAATGCCAAGCAAAGTGAGCAGTGTCCTTAAGCACTAGGTAAGGATGGAGCAATGTCTCCAGCAGTTGTTTCATACTCCCCATGGCCTGGCTTCTCCTTTCGTTTGCTAAAGCATTGATGTCGGCACATTCCCAGTTTCTTCCAAATAATAGAAATGCATCAAACTAAATGGGAATGTTTTTTAAAACATTGTTCTTTGGATGCAATTACATGTTAAAGTATTTATTCCTAAATATCTTAATAGATGAGCTTATAGTTTTGATCACCAATCATTCATTTTTATTTTAGAATTTGTCTATGTTAACAATTACATAATCTAACTCCAGGAGATGTAAAAATGTTGTATGTATGCTAGACATACTAAGGAGTGACTAAAGATCTATCTATCTATCTATCTATCTATCTATCTATCTATCTATCTATCTATCCATCCATCCATCTATCCATCCATCCATTACTCCTGCACTCCACCTATATTTCTGAGGAGCTCCTGACAAACCTGCTTGTCATCAGGATCTTTGAGACCATCAGGAGATGTAGAGACCACCACTTCCCCTCAGAATCCAATCTCCTTTTCTGGCATATAGTGCCTCTGAAAATTCAAATCCAGAAAAAGTATATTATGTAATTCTTCAGTTTCTCTTGATGTCCCATGACACCATGTAACCAATTGGATGTAAGCAGAAAGAGCTCAATATCTCTTGGATCATGAGATTAATGGTAGCATAGCCTTCTGCAATGGTTAGTTTTGTCTGCCAACTTGACAGAAAGCGGAGTCACTTGGGAGACAAGCCAATAAGATTGTCTAGATTAGGTTAACTGTGAAAGAAAGATGTCTTCTGTGGGGACACCAATGACTGGCATGGTGGTTTGAATGAGAATGTTTCCTATAGGCTCCTGTATTTGAACACTTGGTCCCCACTTGGTGGCATTGTTTTTGGAGGCTTAGGAGGTGTGGCCTTGTTGGGGGAAGTGCATCACTGGGGGTGGGCTTTGAGAGTTTAAAAACTCGTGTCATTCTCAATTTGCTCTGTGCTTGAGAATGTGACTTCTCATCCTGCTCCAGCCACCAAGCTTCCTGCCATCCTGGATGGATGCACTTGTAACCCTCTGGAACCTTAAGCCCAAATAAACTCCCTTAAATTGTCTTTGTTGCAATAATTTTACCGCAGGAGAAACATATTTAATACAGCCCGGCTTCCTGACTGGATAAAGTGGAGAAGGCTGGCTGAGCATGAGGATTCTGCAGTCTCTGCTTCCTGCTGCAGGTATCTGCTGCTTATGTCTTCCCTGCTGCCATGGACTGCATCCTCAAACTCTGTGCCCAAATAAACTCTTCTTAAAGTTGCTTCTGTCAGCTTGTTGTCACAGCAATGAGGAAAGTAACTAATACAAACCCTGTTTCTGCTTTCCTTTTCTATGACAGAGTGTTGATATTCCTGGGAGTTCACCATTTTTATAATGCAATCAATAAATAATATGCTTTCACTTCCTTTTATATTTTAATAGAGATTTTTGAGATTTTTTCTCAGTAGTGCTTTTTAGATACAAACAAAATTGAAAACAGTATTGGGGGTGCATTCCAGTGGTAGAATACTGTGCAAATGTGAGTCCCTGAGTTTCAGTCTCAGCACTGAACAGAAAGGAAGAAAAAAAAAAAGCACAAAGCAATAAAGCATGCATTTGCATATTTCTGTTTTGTGAATAATAAAAGAATATTATTCAGCACACACGGAGTCATATTTTCTTTTCCCTCTTATTTTTATTTGTTCTTTGAGAATATGCACAATGTGTTTTTATCACAGTCACCCTATTTGCCCCACAACCCAATTTTGTGTCCTGCCTTTAAAAACCCTGCTGTATTTGTTAGGGCTCTTTATAGCAACAGAGCTGATAGAATGAATGTACAGTAGATTTATTGGATTGTCTCACAGATGTGGTCCATGAATGCATCAGTGGATGTTCCACCTTGGGAAAGCCAAGAATCTGGTGATTTTTCAGTCTTTGAGGTGGATGTCTTTACAGTTCCAGTCTGGTGTTGAAGGCCTGGTGGGTTCCTGGAGAGTTGCTGGCCTTCAGTCTATGTTGGAGTTATGAAGAAATTTGTTCTAATATTGGTGTAGAAATTCTACAGCAAAAGGATAGATGAACTTGCTATTAAGAGTGAAGACCAACAGGCAAAAAGAAGAGGGCATTGTCAAAATTTCATAATCTTTTTATCTGGAATTCCAGCAGAAGATGCTCTTCATGTTTGTGTGTGTGGGGTCTTTATGTTTCCTCACAGGAGTGTCCAGCAGCTGGGCCTTTGTTCATTCTAGATGCAGTCAAGTCTGCAGCCACACCCACCAAGTACAATTTATCCTTCATACACACTCTACACCACCTGGAGGCTTCTTCCCCTAAAGCATCTACACAAGGAAACAGTGCTTCATTGTTGTTTGCTGTAAGGTGCTTGCTTAATAGCTCACCGTGGCTTTCATTTCAATATACGGATTGCTGTAGACAGTCCCCTTTGGGAAAATTACTTGAGTATTCCAGTTTGGGTTGCTTGTTTCCTCCTGGCACCTTTTGGAATTCAGGGGAAGAAAAAAGCTTTGAAAAGCATGTTAGACAAGGAGGTGAGGGTTACAACCTTTCAGTTTGAGAAACAATGTGGCATTTTCTAAGCAGACTTTAAGAGGCAGTGCTCGCCATAAGCAGGCAGAATCAAAGGGAGGATGTGTGAAGCAGAGTCTGGTGGGAAAAATATCTGACCCCATTTGAAACTCTTTTTTCTATTAGATATTGAAAGGAAATAAAACTTGAGACCTGTGATTCATGTAATTTATGTCAAATAGCCCAAAGAGTTGTTTGTGAGCTTTGAAACCTGGGGCTGAGAACATAGCAGAACAGGCCAGGACATGCCCATCATTAAGACATTCCTGAGGCTGCTTAGCCATAAAGATAAAGAGAATGACATGCCGGACTGGCCTGAGATCGTGGGTTCAAGTCTCACCTAGTGCCTTGGTTTTATGGTTCTGAGACAGTTTTGAGATTGTGGGTTTGAGTCACAGCGTCTGGGTCCCCAGTTCTGATATTCTGTATTCTGGCAGCTGCCACTGTGGGCTGCAAGGACCCAGTAGCCACGGGAGGGAGATGTCCAGAGGCCCCGCAAGCTGCGACCCCTGGAAGATGTTCCAAGGGTGAGGGACAGTCAGAAAGGTCTGACTGCCATCTGGCAGAGTGAGGAACGAGTGTGCTTAGATACTGGTGTTTTTTTTTTTTTTTCTTTTTCTCTGTTGCTTTCTTGTTTGTGTTTGTGGTTTTCATCATGGGACAGACTGTGTGTGTGGTGCCGACTGTGGACTTGGACTGATGTTAGGACAGAATTTGTCAGTGATAGTTAAGAAAAACAACTCGGATGTGAGTCCCTGGCCGCACGCAGCCGCAGGGCCGGACTGAGAACTTCTGGCTTGCAGCTGCTTGCACTGGCTGAAGCGAGGCGCCACTTGGGAAACCAGATGCAGAGGTTTCCCAGGGATGCCCGCCCCCCTCCCACCACAAATTTCACCGTATGCAGGATGGGCAAGAAAAGAAAGAGGGGCAAGGCCCGCGTGGCCCTGCACCGGCCCGTGATGCCTGCTGGGGAGGGGCCGTCTAGAGTTGCCGCCTCCCCCCCCCTCCCCGAGTTGGCCTGGTGCAGCCAGCTGTGTGAGCTGCCTTCCCTTCCCTGCCCCACATGTTTTCTCTTCTAGGGCAGCCCCGCCCTAAGCTGCTAACCAGGGAGGGAGACATCTGCCCACTTAAAACTTTTGTCCCAGGTAAGGAGTACCTACAAGTCTAATCACCAGGCTCTGACAAATGGGTATAGAGGTCTAGAAAAAGGTGAGCTTAGACTGTAAGAAAGAGCAAAGCTTCAGCAGACTCAGGAGAGATATATGACAGTGAAAATAGAGATGAAAGAGATTAGAGAGGTCCGAGATGAGAGAGATACCCCGAATGAGAAATATTTAGAGTAGAACCAGTAAGTAAGAGGCAGAGAAGTCATATTATGAGAGAAGAGAGAGGACACACACACACACACACACACACACACACACACACACACACACAGAGAGAGAGAGAGAGAGAGAGAGAGAGAGAGAGAGAGAGAGAGAGAGAGAGAGGCGAGAGGCAGAAGAATGAGAAGACAAGAGGGATTGTAGACAAGAGAGAAATTTGACTAGAATCTTGGCCGCAGTGATAGGAGAGAAAGAAAAAGACAAGATCTAGACAGGAAATCTGGGCAACAGAAGACCGAGCCTCAGCTAAAAAGGCTCAGCTGTGTCAGACACATACACCCTTAGAGGTGGAAAACAGTGGCTAAAAGAAGCCAGAAAAAGACTGTAACTACACCAAGGCAAGTAAGAGAATTCTTGGGTACCGCTGGCTTCTACAGACTCTAGATACCTGGGTTGGCGACCTTAGCTGCTGGTTGTACCCCCTAACCAAGGAAGGGGAAGTGTTTGTGTGGACTCCAGATCACCAGAAAACCTTTAGAGAAATGAAAAAGGCCCTACTGATGGCCAGCCTTTGCCTGACCTAACCAAGCCTTTCACTCTTTATGTGGAAGAGAGATTAGTGGTCACCAGAGAAGTCCTTACTCAGACTTTGGGACTTTGAAAAAGGCTTACCTATCCAAGAAGTTAGATCCTGTTGCCAGCGGGTGGTTTCTTGCCTGAAAACTATTGCTGCCATAGCTCTGCTTGTCAAGGATGCTAATAAGCTCACTCTTGGACAGCAAATAACAGTAGTGGCACCCCACACTCTTGAAAGCATTATCTGAAAGCCCCCTGACTGATGGATGATGACCAACACTCCTGTGACACATTATCAGATCTTTATGTTGACTGAACAAGTGACCTTTGCTCCACCTGCTGTCCTCAATCTGGATACCCTACTGCCCAAGACTTCACCTACTCATCACTGTGCTGACATTCTGGCAGAAGAAACTGGTACTCGAAATGATCTAAAGGAGCAGATTAGCCTTGGCCTGAGAGTTCGAGCTGGTACATGGATGGCAGTAGCCTCGCAGTTGAAGGACTGAGACAGCCAATGTGATAGCTAAGAAGATCCTAGAAGAAATCTTCCCAAGGTAATGGACCTGCCTTTGTTGCCCAGATAAATCAGGGACTGGCCAAGATATTGGGAATTGATTAGGTAGAAAAGATGAACAGAATTCTAAAAGAGACTGGTGCAGATTTGGTGCTCCTTCCCCATGCCCATAACTGTCTTAAATGATGTGTTTAAACCTACATTTTGTTGTAATAATAATCTGTATGCTAAGTTAAAAGGCTTGCAGGTGGTACAGAAAGAAGGCTGGTCACAATTGGCTACAGCGAACAAGCCAGGTACCACAAAAGATATCTCACCAGTTCCAGCCAGAGGTCTGATCTACGGACACCTACATCATGCCCAGACCCTCAAGCCTCACTAGAAGGGTCCCTGCCTAGTTCTTCCCTTCTTATTCTGTTTTTGTTCTTATAAAAAAGAGTATGATTTCTATTCTCCACATAGAGATATAGACTTCTCAAATTCCAAGATTAGAATTACTTAGTAGAAGAAGAGGAGAATGAAAGGAAATAAAACTTGAGACCTGCGATTCATGTAATTTATGTCAAATAGCCCAAAGAGTTGTTTGTGAGCTTTGAAACCTGGGGCTGAGAACATAGCAGAACAGGCCAGGACATGCCCAGCCAGGCCCGTTGTTAAGACATTCCTGAGGCTGCTTAGCCATAAAGATATAGAGAATGACGTGCCAGACTGACCGGCGTCTCCCTATCACCTGCCCTTCTGACCTAAGTTAAATGTTAACAGTCTGCTGATGTTTAAATGGACCAATCATGTGAAACCACGTCAATTCCTCCCCCAGCCCCACCCCTTTTCTATAAAAACCCCTAGCTTCCAAGCCTCATGGTCGAAACCACTGTTTCCTGTGTGAGATACGTTTCTACCCGGAGCTCAGCCATTATGGCTCCGCCATTAAAGGGTCTAAACCACTGTCTCCTGCGTGAGATAAGTTCGACCTGGAGCTCCACCATTTAAGGGTCGAAACCACTGTCTCCTGCGTGAGATACGTGAGATACGTGAGATACGTGAGATACGGTTCAACCCAGAGCTCCACCATTAAACTATCTCATGTTTTTACATCAAGGCATTTTGTTCTGTTCATGATTCTTGGGTGCACGCCAAATCGGGAATTGAGTTGGGGTTTCCCCACTAGGTTCTTTCAATATTTTCTTCATTTACATTTCAAATGCCTTCCCGAAAGTCCCCTATACAGTACCCCTACCATGCTCCCCAACCCACCCACTCCTGCTTCCTGGCCCTAGCATTCCCCTGTATTGGGGCATATGATATTCACAAGACCAAGGGCCTCTCTTCCCACTGATGGCCAACTAGGCCATCCTCTGCTACATATGCAACTAGAGACACAGTTCTGGGGGGGTACTGGTTAGTTCATATTGTTGATCCTTCTATAGGGTTGCTGACCCCTTTAGCTCCTTGTGTATTTTCTCTAGCTCCTTCTTTAGGGGCCTTGTGTCCCATCCAAGGGTCCCTTTTGGGCCTTCATCTCCAGCCAGAAGGTAGAGTTGAGAGCTCCAGACCTCTGAGCACTTGCCTACAGAGATTACTCTGACCACTGAGACTCAGGAGACAGTTGGACTCCCAGGAGTGCTGACAGAGGCTAACAGAATCACAGGAGGAACAAGCTCCAGCCAGAGACAGCTAGAGCAACTAACGCCAGAGATTATCAAATGGCGAAAGACAAATGTAACATCTTACTAACAGAAACCCATTTGAAACTCTTAAAACAGGGACATCAAGCATTTGATTGCTGGAAGGAAGTTCTATTTCTGCATTTCCTGGTTGGAATTTTTCATGTCTGTGTACAACAATAAAAATGCAAGGATGTGGATTTAAGCTAAAATACTCTTGGAAATAGGACAGAACCTGGTGTGTACACATCTTTTTCACTCATCTGACACTGGAGAGCTGACTTTTGATGAAATATTGCATGTAAGCACAGCCGAATTCTTTGTTCTCTAACTTGACAGACAGATGCTTGCAGGAGTTGGGGTAAAGACTGGTGAAGTGGAAACTTATAGTTTCTTTGGAAAATCAGTTCTGTTGGATGCTGTTTTGGTGGGAGAAACATGTGAAGGAGTGTTTTCCTGAAGTGGACACAGGTGGAAGGATGTTTCGCTAAAGCAAGCACATGAAAGGACCTTGATAAAGGATTCTTGGATCACGACAGGCATGTGTTGGTTTGATTTACACTGTGCAGCTGAACTCTATTTTTTGTGATTCCATAGTGTTCCGGTGACTACTTTATTTTTTTAATATATTTTTTATTAGGTATTTTCCTCATTTACATTTCCAATGCTATCCCAAAAGTCCCACATACCCTCCCCCCCACTCCCCTACCCACCCACTCCCACTTTTTGGCCCTGGCATTCCCCTGTATTGGGGCATATGAAGTTTGTAAGTCCAATGGGCCTCTCTTTCCAGTGACGGCCGACTAGGCCATAGTTTGATACATATGCAGCTAGAGTCAAGAGCTCAGGGGTACTAGTTAGTTGATAATGTTGTTCCACCTATAGGGTTGCAGATCCCTTTAGCTCCTTGGGTACTTTCTCTAGCTCCTCCATTGGGGGCCCTGTGATCCATCCAATAGCTGACTGTGAGCATCCACTTCTGTGTTTGTTAGGCCCCGGCCTAGTCTCACAAGAGACAGCTATATCTGGGTCCTTTCAGCAAAATCTTGCTAGTGTATGCAATGGTGTCAGTGTTTGGAAGCTGATTATGGGGTGGATCCCTGGATATGGCAGTCTCTAGATGGTCCATCCTTTCATCACAGCTCCAAACTTTGTCTCTGTAACTCCTTCCATGGGTGTTTTGTTTCCAATTCTAAGAAGGGTCAAAGTGTCCACACTTTGGTCTTCTCTCTTCTTGAGTTTCATGCATTTAGCAAATTGTATCTTATATCTTGGGTATCCTAAGTTTCTGGGCTAATATCCACTTATCAGTGAGTACATATTGTGTGAGTTCCTTTGTGATTGTGTTACCTCACTCAAGATGATGCCTTCCAGGTCATTCATTTGCCTAGGAATTTCATAAATTCATTCTTTTTAATAGCTGAGTAGTACTCCATTGTGTAAATGTACCACATTTTCTGTATCCATTCCTCTGTTGAGGGGCATTTGGGTTCTTTCCAGCTTCTGGCTATTATAAATAAGGCTGCTATGAACATAGTGGAGCATGTGTCCTTCTTACCAGTTGGAACATCTTCTGGATATATGCCCAGAAGAGGTATTGCGGGATCCTTCAGTAGTACTATGTCCAATTTTCTGAGGAATCACCACACCGATTTCCAGAGTGGTTGTAAAAGTTTGCAATCCCACCAACAATGGAGGAGTGTTCCTCTTTATCTACATCCTCACCAGCATCTGATGTCACCTGAATTTTTGATCTTAGCCATTCTGACTGGTGTGAGGTGGAATCTCAGGGTTGTTTTGATTTGCATTTCCCTGATGATTAAGGATGTTGAACATTTTTTCAGGTGCTTCTCAGCCATTTGGTATTTCTCAGGTGAGAATTCTTTGTTCAGCAATGAGCCCCATTTTTCAATGGGGTTATTTGAATTTCTGGAGTCCACCTTCATGAGATCTTTATATATGGTGGATATTAGTCTCCTATCTGATTTAGGATAGTTAAAGATCCTTTCCCAATCTATTGGTGGTCTTTTTGTCTTATTGACGGTGTCTTTTGCCTTGCAGAGGCTTTGCAACTTTATGAGGTCCCATTTATCGATTCTTGATCTTACAGCACAAGCCATTGCTGTTCTATTTAGGAATTTTTCCCCTGTACCCATATCTTTGAGGCTTTTCCCAACTTTCTCCGCTATAAGTTTCAGTGTCTCTGGTTTTATGTGGAGTTCCTTAATCCACTCAGATTTGACCTTAATACAAGGAGATAGGAATGGATCAATTCTCATTCTTCTCCATGATAACCGCCAGTTGTGCCAGCACCATTTTTTGAAAATGCTGTCTTTTTTCCACTGGATGGTTTTAGCTCCCTTGTCAAAGATCAAGTGACCATAGATGTGTGGGTTCATCTCTGGGTCTTCAATTCTGTTCCATTGGTCTACTTGTCTGTTGCTATACCAGTACCATGCAGTTTTTATCACAATTGCTCTGAGTACAGCTTTAGGTCAGGCATGGTGATTCCACCAGAGGTTCTTTTATCTTTGAGAACAGTTTTTGCTATCCTAGGTTTTTTGTTATTGCAGATCAATCTGCCGATTGCCTTTCTAATTCATTGAAGAATTGAGTTGAAATTTTGATGGGGATTGCATTGAATCTGTAGATTGCTTTTGGTAAGATAGCCATTTTGACTGTATTGATCCTGGCAATCCATGAGCATGGTAGATCTTTCCATCTTCTGAGATCTTCTTTAATTTCTTTCTTCAGAGACTTGAAGTTCTTATCATACTGATCTTTCACTTCCTTAGTTAGAGTCACGCCAAGGTATTTTATTTTATTTGTGACTATTGAGAAGGGTGTTGTTTCCCTAATTTCTTTATCATCCTGTTTATCCTTTGTGTACTGAAAGGCCATTGACTTGTATGAGTTAATTTTATATCCAGGTACTTCATGGAAGTTGTTTATCAGGTTTAGGAGTTCTCTGGTGGAATTTTTAGGGTCACTTACATATACTATTATATCATCTGCAAAAAGTGATATTTTGACTTCTTCCTTTCCAATTTGTATCCTCTTCATCTCCTTTTGTTGTCGAATGGCTCTGGCTAGGACTTCAAGTACAATGTTGAATAGGTATGGAGAGAGTGGGCAGCCTTGTCTAGTCCCTGATTTTAGTGGTATTGCTACCAGCTTCTCACCATTTTCTTTGATGTTAGCTACTGGTTTACTGTAGATTGCTTTTATTATGTTTAGGTATGGGCCTTGAATTCTTGATCTTTCCAAGACTTTTATCATGAATAGGTGTTTGATTTTGTCAAATGCTTTCTCTGCATCTAAGGAGATGATCATTTGGTTTTTGTCCTTGAGTTTGTTTATATAGAGGATTATGTTGATGGATTTCCGTGTATTAAACCATCCCTGCATCCCTGTGATGAAGCCTACTTGATCATGATGGATGATCATTTTGATATGTTCTGGGATTCTATTTGCAAAAATGATATTGAGTATTTTTACATCAATATTAATAAGGGAAATTGGTCTGAAGTTCTCTATCTTTGTTGGGTCTTTTTGTGGTTTAGGTATCAGAGTAATTGTGGCATCATAGAATGAGTTGGGTAGAGTACCTTCCGTTTCTATTTTTTGGAATAGTTTGTGAAGAACTGGGAATAGATCTTCTTTGAAGGTATCATATAACTCTGCACTAAACTCATCTGGTCCTGGGCTTTTTTTGGTTGGGAGACTATTAATGACTGCTTCTATTTCTTTAGGGTATATAGGACTGTTTAGATCATTAACCTTATCTTGATTTAACTTTGGTACCTGGTATCTGTCTAGAAACTTGTCCATTTCATCCATGTTCTCCAGTTTTGTTGAGTATAGCCTTTTGTAGAAGGATCTGATGGTGTTTTAGATTTCCTCAGGATCTGTTGTTATGGCTCCCTTTTCATTTCTGATTTTGTTAATTAGGATGCTTTTCCTGTGCCCTCTAGTGAGTCTGGCTAAGGGTTTATCAAGTTGATTTTCTCAAAGAACCAGCTCCTCCTTTGGTTGATTCTTTAAATAGTTCTTGTTGTTTCCACTTGGTTGATTTTGCCCCTGAGTTTGATTATTTCTTGCCGTGTACTCCTCTTGGGTGAATTTGCTTCCTTTTGTTCTAGAGCTTTTACGTGTGTTGTCAGGCTGCTAGGGTGTGTTCTCTCTAGTTTCTTTTTGGAGGCAGTCAGAGCTATGAGTTTTCCTCTTAGAAATGCTTTCATTGTGTCCCATAAGTTTGGTTATTTTGTGGCTTCATTTTCATTAAACTCCAAAAAGTCCTTAATTTCTTTCTTTATTCCTTCCTTGACCAAGGTATCATTGAGAAGAGTGTTGTTCAGTTTCCACGTGAATGTTGGCTTTCTATTATTTATTTTGTTATTGAAGATCAGCCTTAGTTCATGGTTATCTGATAGGATGCATGGGACAATTTCAATATTTTAGTATCTGCTGAGGCTTGTTTTGTGACCAATTATGTGGTCAGTTTTGGAGAAGGTATCATGAGGTGCTGAGAAGAAGGTATATCATTTTGTTTTAGGATAAAATGTTCTGTAGATATCTGTTAGATCCATTTGTTTCATAACATCTGTTAGTTTCACTGTGTCCCTGTTTAGTTTCTGTTTCCACGATCTGTCCATTGATGAAAGTGGTGTGTTGAAGTCTTTTTGCTGGGTATAGTAGCCTGGGCTGGCATTTGTGTTCTCTTAGAGTATGCATAACATCTGTCCAGGATCTTCCTGCTTTCATAGTCTCTGGTGAGAAGTCTGGTGTAATTTTAGTAGGCCTGCCTTTATATGTTACTTGACCTTTTTCCCTTACTGCTTTTACTATTCTGTCTTTATTTAGTGCATTTGTTGTTTCTGATTATTATGTGTTGGGAGGAATTTCTATTCTTGTCCAGTCTATTTGGAGTTCTGTAGGGACTTGTATGTTCATGGCCTTCTCTTTTTTTAGGTATGGGAAGTTTTCTTCTATAACTTTGTTGAAGATATTTGCTCGCCCTTTAAGCTGAAAATCTTCATTTTCATCTACTCCTATTATCAGTAGGTTTGGTCTTCTCATTGTGTCTTGGATTTCCTGGATGTTTTGAGTTAGGATATTTTTGCATTTTGCATTTTCTTTGATTGTTGTGCCCATGTTCTCTATGGAATCTTCTGCATCTGAGAATCTCTCTTCCATCTCTTGTATTCTGTTGCTGATGCTCACATCTTTGGTTCCAGATTTCTTTCCTAGGGTTTCTATCTCCAGCGTTGTCTCACTTTGTGTTTTCTTCATTTTTTCTACTTCCCTTTTTAGGTCTTGGATGGTTTTGTTCAATTCCATTACCTGTTTGGTTGTTTTTTCCTGTGTTTCTTTAAGGACTTCTAACTCTTTAGCAGCGTTCTCCTGTATTTCTTTAAATGAGTTATTAAAGCCCTCTACCAGCACCATGAGATATGATTTTAAATCTTAGTCTTGCTTTTCGGGTGTGTTGGGGTGTCCAGGACTGGCTGAGGTGGGAGTCCTGGGTTCTGATGATGGTGAGTGGTCTTGTTTTCTGTTAGTAAGATTCTTACGTTTGCCTTTTGCCATCCAGTAATCTCTGGAGTTAGTTGTAGTTGTCTCTGGTTGGAGCGTGTTCCTTCTGTGATTCTGTTTAGCCTCTGTCAGCAGATCTGGGGGTCTAGCTCTCTCCTGAGTCTCAGTGGTCCTAGCACTCTCTGCAGGCAAGCTCTCCTCTTGCAGGGAAGGTGCACAGATATCTTGTGTTTGAACCTGCCTCCTGGCTGAAGATGAATGCTGGAAACAGGGCCTATCCCAGAAGCTGTATTGCTTCTGATTGTCCCAGAAGCTGTGTAGCTTCTGTAGTCCGCACTCTTACCTGTGCAGACTAGTCTGTGAGGGATCCAGGACCCAAGATGGCTCCCCTACCTGCTCCAGTACAGCGCTTTCAGGGGTGGGGGTTGGGGGGGGGACACCTCTCCTCTCCAGGGGAAGGTACCTGGATGTCTGGAGTCTGAAACAGGGTCTGTCCCAGAAGCTGTGTCTCTTCTGCAGTCCGTACTCTCACCTGTTCAGTCTAATCTCTGAGGAATCCGGGACCCAAGATGGCTCCCCCACCTGCTCCAACAGAGCCCTCCCGGGTGGACACCTCTCCTCTTGCAGTGAAGTTGTCCGGATGTCTGGAGCCTGAAACGGGGTCTGTCCCAGCAGCTGTGTTGCTTCTACCTGTCCCAGAAGCTGTGTTGCTTCTGTAGTCTGCACTCTCACCTGCACAGACTAGTCTCTGAGGGATCCGGGACCCAAGTTGGCTCCTCTACCTGCTCTGGCAGAGCCCTCCCGGGTGGACTCCTCTCCTCTGGTGGGGAAGGTTCCCTGATATCTGGAGCCTGAAACGGGGTCTGTCCCAGAAGCTGTGTCGATTCTGCCTATCCCAGAAGCTGTGTCAATTCTGTAGTCTGTACTCTCACCTGTGCAGACTAGTCTCTGAGGGACCTGAGACCCAAGATGGCTCCCCCAACTTGCTTTGGCAGAACCCTCCTGGGCAGACACTTCTCCTCTGGAGGAGAAGGTATGCGGATGTCTGGAGCCTGAGACAGGGTCTGTCCCAGAAGCTGTGTAGCTTCTGCCTGTCCCAGAAGCTGTGTAGCTTCTGCCTGTCCCAGAAGCTGTGTTGTTTCTCCAGTCCACACTCTCATCTGTGTAGACTAGTCTCTGAGGGATCCTGGACCCCAGGTGGTTTCCCCACCTGCTCTGGCAGAGCCCTCCCAGGCAGACACCTCTCCTCTGGCAGGGAAGGTGCCCAGATGTCTGGAGCCTGAAACGGGCTCTGTCCCAGAAGCTGTATCGCTTCTGCCTGTCCCAAAACTGTGTAGCTTCTGTAGTCCACACTCTCACCTGTGCAGACTAGTCTCTGAGGGGTCTGGGACCCAAGATGGCTTCCCCACCTGCTCTCGCAGAGCCCTCCTGGGCAGACACCTCTCCTCTGGCGGGGAAGGTGCCTGGATGTCTGGAGCCTGAAATGGGGTCTGTCCCAGAAGCTGTGTCCCTTCTGTAGTCTGCACTCTCACCTGTGCAGACTAGTCTCTCAGGGATCCAGGACCCAAGATGGCTCCTCCACCTGCTCCAGCACAGCTATTCTTTTGTTTTAGGATGAAATGTTGTATAGATATCTGTTCAATACATTTGGTCCATAACTTCTGTTAGTTTCAAGATGTCTCTGTTTGTGTTTCCATGATCTGTCCATTGCTGAGAATGGGGTCTTTAAGTCTCCCACTATCATTTTGTGAAGTGTAATGTGTGCTTTGAGCTTTAGTAATGTTTCTTTTATGAATGTGAGTGCCCTTGCTTTTGGAGCATAGATGTTCAGATTTGAGACTTCTTCTTGGTAGATTTTTCCTTTGATGAGTATGAAGTGTCCTTCCTTATCCTTTTTGATAACTTTTGATTGAGTGATGGCTTTATTTGATATTAGAATGGCTACTTCAGTTTGTTTCCTTGGACCATTTTCTTGGAAAACTGTTTTCCAGCCTTTTACTCTTTGGTAGTGTCTGTCTTTGACATTGGGGTGTACTTCCTGTATGCACAAAATGTTGGGTCCTGTTTACTTATCTAGTCTGTTAGACTTTGTCTTTTAATTTGGGATTTGAGTCTTAGTTGATGTTAAGAGATATTATATTACAGAATTGTGATTGTTGCTTCTTTTGATTTTTGATGTTATTTTTGCATTTGTGTGGCTATCTTCCTTTGTGTTTGTTGAAAGATGATCCCTTTCTTGCTTTTTCTTGGGTGTACTTTTCCTCCTTGTGTTGATGCTTGCCATCTATTATCCTTTGTAAGGCTTGATTTATGGAACTATATTGTGTAAATTTGGTTTTGTCATAGAATATCTTGGTTTCTCCATCTACAGTAATTGACAGTTTTGCTGAGTATAGTAGCCTGATCCGGCTCTGTGTTCTCTTAGCATCTGTATGGTATCTGTGTAGTTTCCTCTAGCTTTCATTGTCTCTGGTGAGAAGTCTGGTGTAATTATGATAGGTTTGCCTTTATACGCCACTTGACCTTGTCCCCTTAATGCTTAATATTCTTTCTTTTGTTTTGTGTATTTGGTGTTTTGACTGTTATGTGGTGGGAGGAATTTATTTTCTGGTCCAATGTCCTTGGATTTCTGTAGGTTTCTTATATGTTTATGGGCATCTCTTTCTTTAAGTTTAGGGAAGTTTATTATTTTTTTCTAAAATTTTGTTGAAAATAATTATTGACCCTTTAAGTTGGGAATCTTCACTCTCTTCTATACCTATTATCCTTAGGTTTGGTTTCCTCATTGTATCCTGGATTTCCTGAATGTTTTGGATTATGACATTTTTGCTTTTTCCATTTTCTTTGACTGTTATGTCAATGTTTTCTATGGTATCTTCTGCACCTGAGATTCTCTCTTCTATCTCGTGTATTCTGTTGGTGATGTTTGCATCTATTACTCTTGATCTCTTTTTAATGCATTCTAATTCCTCCGTTGTCTCCCTTTGTGATTTCTTTATTGTTTCTATTTCCATTTTTAGGTCCTGGATAGTTTTGTTCAATTTCTTCTCCTGTTTGATTGTGGTTTCCTATAATTTTTAAAGGGATTTTTTTTTGTTTCTTCTTTAAGGGCTTCTACCTGTTTACCTGTGTTTACCTCTATTTCTTTAAGGGAGTTATTTCTTTCTTAAAATCCTTTACAATCATCCTCATGAGATGTAACTTTAAATCAGAGTCTTGCTTTTCCTGTGTGTTGGAGTATCCAGGGTTCACTGTGTTGGGAAAACTCAGTTCTTTTGATGCCAAGTAGTCTTGGTTTCCATTGCTTATGTTTTTGCCCTTGCCTCTTGCCATCTGGTTATCTCTGTTGTTAGCTGGTCTTGCTGTCTCTGACTGTGGCTTGTCCCTCCTGGAAGCCTATATGTCAGTACTCCTGGTAGACCAGTTCTTTCTGGGAGGAATTTGAGTATGGAGAGCTGTAGCACAGGGTTAGCTCCAGGATGTAGATGGAAACTGGAGGGATCCTGTCCCAGGTCGCTCCTTTGTTCCTGTGTCCTGAGGGTTCCAGGCATGTCCCTTTGAGCAGAAGTGGTGGTCTTACCTGTGGTCACAGGCTTGTCTTCACTGCTGGGAGACAAGCTCTCTCTTGGTGTTTGGGTATGGAGCGCTGTGGCACAGAATAATCTTCTGGCTCCTTTGTCTTTACATCCAGGTACAGAACAATCACAGACAAAAGAGTCTTGTTTCTGGACTTGGACTATTTCCATGGCAACAAAAGTTCCAAAGAAATAGCAAGAAAACTTCAGAGGAATTTAGCATGAGAATTTGATTAATATCAAGAAGGATGCAGACATGATACTTTCTGATTAATGCTATTACCCAGGAGATGGAGAAAAAACAAGTTAGGGAAGAGTTGTTGAAGATGTTGGTGGACCACTGAGGCATGCCAAGTCGGTAAGCTGAGAGGAAAGTGGACATTGGTCAAGTGCAGCAGGGCAATGCTCACCCCAAAGCCACCTCTAAGGGCCAGGCAAAGGCTCTTCATCATGGCTCTGATTTGCTTCTTGACATCTCCACCATGATTTTGGCTGTCTCAGGAGTGTCTTGCAGTGCATTCTGGAGAACCATTTTGAGGGTCTGGTGCTTCAACCGATGCCTGAAGGATCCCACGAAGAAGTAAATGATGGGGTTGGCACAGCTATTAATAGCAGTCAGGACAACTGATGCCAGATAAAATCCAAGATCAAATACATGAAAATCATCCTTAATCTTGAATAACAGAAACCAGTGGATGCCAAAGGGCAATCCGCAAAGGAGAAAAACCAAAATGCTCAGAATAATGGTTACATACAATCTGGTAAGCTTTATCTGCCCAGTACCACAGAACAACCTGGCCACCAGAGCCAGGCTGGACAGACAGAGGACCACAAACAAAAACATCAGGTATGCAGCAGTAAAGAAGCTCAATGCCAGACACCCATTTTCATTTTTATATTGGGTATTTAAGAAACCGCAGAAATAACTATTCAGAATGCAGATCAACAGGGACAGGACCCAGATGACAGCACACATGACAGTTGATGTGTGTTCTGGGCGGTGACAGTGATACCAGATGGGGCACAGTACAGACAGGCAGCGCTCAGTGCTGATGGCACTGAGCATGCTCAGGCCTGCGATATAGAGAACCATCATGATCGTGTAAAAGCACAAGAGAAAGGTAATTGGGTAGAAAACATTGAGAAGAAGCAGTATGGAATCTATGATGTGACCTAGGAGGAAGAAGAAGTCAGCTAGAGCTAAGTTTAGGATGTAGACTGAGAAGGCGTTCCTGTGCAAACAGAAGCCCAGGAGCCAGAACACAATGCCATTTCCTGTCAGCCCGACCAGTCCGAAGATGATGATCATCAAGTTTGGGATCAGAATCGTGATGTTGATACCTCCAGGGATGGTATTGTCCATTGGATTAGTTGTTGTGGGTGCTGTTGGCGAGGCCGATGTGTTTAGGGCTAGAAACCCTGCACAGGTGCTGCTGGGAACACAAAGAAGAAATGAGGTCTTTCATATGAACTCACCTTTTGTTTTCCTTTTTTGTTGGATTTAAAAAAATTTCCTATTGCATATTTTCTTTATTTAAATTTCAAAGGTTATTTGCTTTCCCGCTTTCCCTCTTTTCCTCAATCCCCCTATCCCACCCTCCCTCTCTCAGCTTCTATTGAGGGTGTTCTTCGACCCAGCTACCCACTCCCACCTCTCTGCCCTTGATTCACCTCCACTGGGGTATCTACTGAGCCTTCATAGATCCAAGGATCTCTTCTTCCATTGATGCATGACATGGCTACCCTCTGCTACATATGCAGCTGGAGCCATGTGTGCTCCTTTGTTGATAGCTTGTTCCTGGGAGCTGGGGGATTGGTCTGGTTGGTTGATATTGCTGTTCTTCCTCTGTGGTTGCAAACCCTTTCAACTCCCTCAGTTCTTTTTCTACCTCCTATATTAGGGTCCCTGTGCTCAGTCTAATGGTTAGCTGCTAACATCTGCCTCTGTATTTGTAAGGCTCTGAAAGGGCCTCTCAAGAAATAGCCACATCAGACTCCTGTCAGCATGCACTTCTTGGAATCCACAATAGTATCTGGATTTGGTAACTGTATATGGGATGAATCCCCAGGTGGAACAGTCTCTGGGTGACCTCTCCTTTAGTCTCTGCTCTATACTTTATCTCCATATTTGCTCCTGTGAATATTTTGTTCTTCTAAGAAGCACTGAAGCACCCACACTTATGTCTTCCTTCTTCTTGGACTTCATGTGGTCTGTGAATTTTATCCTGGTTATTTGCAGTTTTTGAGCTCGTATCCTCTTAACAGAGAGTGCATACCATGTGTGTTCTTTTGTGATTGAGTTACCTTACTCAGGATGATATTTTCTAGTTCTATCCCTTTGCCTAAGAATTTCATGCATTCCTCATTTTTAATAGCTGTGTAGTGCTCCATTGTGTAAATGTACCACATTTTCTGTATCAATTCCTCTTTTTAGGAAAATCTAAGTTATTTCCAGCTCCTGGCTATTATAAATAAGGCTGCTATGAACAAATTAAGGCATGTGTCCTTATTACATGTTGGAGCATTTTCTGGGGATATGTCCAGAAGTGGTATTGCTGGATCCTCCAGTAGTACTGTGTCCAATTTTCTGAGGAACCACCAACCTGATTTCTAGAGTAGTTGTGCCAGCAGGAATTTCCACCAGCATTGGAGGAGTGTTCCTCTTTCTCCACATCCTTGTAAGCATCTGCTGTCACTCATCTGCTGCTGAGTTTTTGATTTTAGCCATTTTGACTAAATGTGAAACAACTAAATGTTGTGAGGTGGAATCTCAGGGTTGTTTTGATTGAACACACCTTTTGTTAAAGACATATTTTATTAATACATATTTGTTGGGAACAAGCAAAAGAAACCTATTCCAAGAACTACCATTTCATTTTCAAATTCCATTTAATCATAGAAACTAAATCCAAGGTCCCAGGACCCAGTGGGAGCTGGGGACTTCCAAATAGTGGAACAACTTCTACTATAAGGAAATAGTTGTCAGAGTCCAGATATCTCAGGGGCAACTTCTCCATCTTGCTGGCAGGGTCCAACTAAGTTTCTCTTCCCAGGCCTAGGAACTTACTCCTAATCTGATTGCTGAAAACTCCCTTGCTCAACTCCTCATGTCAAATCATGATTGGACAATGCTACAGCCCATTCTTCTCCCCTATCACTAAGGTTCCATTCTTTAAATAATCTGTACAACATTCCTTCAAGGTTGTAGTTTAGCTCTTGGGTCTATTCTGCAGCCCCATGGACCAGAATCAGCTTGATAACAATAAATTTTTGTCTTCTGCACTGCCATAATATTTGAGTTATGTTGGATTTATGTTGGATTCAAGCAGACCCCACGATAGACTAACTGCATAAGTTGATTAGTTTTATTATGAGATTTTCAGGTGTTGATAATGCACATTTTATGATAATTAATTAATTGTCAGGCTTAGCTTGCCTGTTAGGAATAATGAATTTTGTCTTTCAGGGGAGGTGATACAGGCTAGAGGAAGACAACTTATTAAGAAACTCAAAGCTCTGGAACCCAAGCCTTTACTTTGAGCAGTTTCTTAGAATCATCAGCTTGGTGTATTGTTTATATGTGGATGGAAAAAAGCCAGAGAAGAAATATCCAAATAAACAAAATACAGAAAGAGTGATGAGAAGAAGTTGACAAGATGAAAGGCAAATACAGTTGTCTAAGAAGAAAAATCAGAGTCTGGAAGATTTCTTTTCAGTTCAGGAATTCATATAGGGCCTCCAGGCCAAAGGAGAATGCAGACAGGCACCCACGAATGAATGCACAGCTTATTCCTTGTCCTCTTTTAAGAGACACCAGCGACTATGATCCCAACAGAATAGAAAAGGAAGTAAGTAGAAACCCAGTAATTTTTTTACTTCCAATTAGGGGTCTTAGAAATGTTCAACGCTAATTTTAGGGCCTGAGGTATTTGTCTATTATATTGATCCAGTAACCCAAGAGGAACAAGTTATATGTAGATTGTTGACTTGCATACTTGGGTTTGTAGAACCCTCATTTAACATGGCTGAATAAAACTAAGAGTTAATCAGACAGAGGAGTAATTTTCTGATCATGCCATGTCAGCTATTTTAATATTCATCCCTGATCTCTTGCACTGCTGCTCAAGGCTCTGTGTCCTCACATCTTGACAAGACCCAACTATGATGCCCTTTACCACTACATACTCTCCCCATGCTGCCTGCATCACTACACACTCCTCCTTTGGTGCTAATCATCATGACATACTCCCATTGTGATAAAATACTACAATACTTCACTCACCAACATGGAACTCTACCTCTCTACACAATCCCACCATGATGCCCTTCATCACTACACATTCGTAACATGATGCTATATATAACTACAGACTCCTAACATGATGCTAAAATAATTACAGACTTCCACTGTGATGCTCTACAACACTATACACACCAACACGGTGCTCAACATCCTTACAGAGTTCCACCATGATGCTCTCTACATCACATGGGGAACCACAGTTAACTAGATTACTACTCAAGGATTCCTCAGCCCACAGCGTGTGTGGCCCTGTTGCATCAATCATTAGTGAAGAAAATGCCTACAGACTTGCTTGCCATCTAATCTGATGGAGACATTTTCTCAATTCTCTCTTGGTTTGCTAGGTTTGTGTTGCATTGACAAAAAAACCAACAAACCCAACCATACCAAATCAATGAAACAAGATATACCATGGCCAATAAAGAGAAATATTTCTGAGGGCATTTCAAGATTCTCTGGCCAGACTCTATCCATTGCATGTTCAAGGGTGTAAACTAGAACAGTAATTTGAAAGACTTTCCTGTGAGATAAATGGCACCCAAAGATATTTTTACACTAGTGAAAATGCTTTCTCAGGTTTATTTGCTGAGATTCTCAGAGGCTATTGAAGTCATGACCCATGGGAGTCCAGGTAATGCTTGTGTTGGTATGAGATGTAGCCATTGTTCTTGTTGTGCAGACAGAATACAAAAGTTACTTGATCGTGTAATTTTCCACTGGAATTCCAAAAGAAATCTAGGAAGTGTGGGAGTGTGTATCAGAGTGGCATTCTTTACAGAGGACCATCCCCCAGAATGTGATAAGTGAACATTCAAGGTAAACCCTAAACTGCAATGTCAAGCCAAGGATGTTTGAGATGCCACAGATAGATATTTCTGCAAAGGAAAGGCATAGATACCAAGTGGAACAAGCTTCAGACGGAGGTCAAGTGGGCAACGAATGGCAAGTCTCAAGGAACTTAGCTGTCCAAGCCTGTTGGCGCTTAGATCTTGATACCATATGCCCTAGATATTGAACATGGACCACAGTGTGCTCCCTGCTTGGTTTTGTTCTTGCTGTGTTGTGATCTTTTCTCTTCATTTCTCCATTTATCCCTGTTGGAATGGCGATGTTTACTCTGTGCCACAGGTTGATGGGATTATATAATTTTTATATTTTTATAGGTAATCATGGCTGAAAGTGCATTTTCAGTTTCAGGAGCGTCTGAATTTATAATGTTGGGTCTGATAAAACTTTGGGGACTTTTGAAGTGGAATTGGGCAGTGGACTGCATGGAATTTTCGTTGTGAGAGAGACAGAAATCTTTTGAGGATCAATCATAAAACTTTGTGGTTAAAAGAGATGTTTTGGGGGTGTGGGTTTGGGAAAGAGTGGACTTTGTCACAGTTCATCTTGACTTTAAATTTGATTAGGTTGAGAAACACGCAGGAGATCCATGAAGCATAACTTTGTATATGTGTGTAAGGTCACCTCCAGAGATCAGATGATGAGAATGGATGCAATAAATATATTAAACCATTGGTGGACTTCATATGATGGTTGTGTTGCTGGGCTTTGGGGCCTCTATGGATGAAATAGGTCAGTGGCGGTGTGTTCCTTGGGTCACAGCTTTCTCTAGCATCCTGACTGTATGCTGATGTCGTTTATTTTTTCTAGTGGCCTTTGGCGGATTTAAAGCTGTTAATATAAGTCAGAGCTTGTCACCTGAAAAAGTCAGGACTGGATCTTCTCACTCTTAATTAATATTTAAATCTTTTATCTTGCCTGAACTCACCAGCAAGGTCTTTTAGTACTGTGATGGTTTGTATATGCTTGGCCCAGGATGTGAAATGATTAGGTGTGGTCATGTACATGTGTCTTTGGGGTGTGACTTATAAGACACTCAGCTGTATGGAAGTCACTACTCTGCCATCTGCATTCAGATGAAGATGTAGAACTCTCAGCTTCTCCTGCACCATGAATGCCTGCCTGGATGCTGCCATACTCCTGCCTTGATAATAATGGACTGAACCTCTGAACCTGTAAACCCACCACCAATTAAATATTGTTCTTATAAGAGTTGCCTTGGTCATGGTGTCTGTTCACAGCAACAAAACCCTAACTAAGACAACTACTAAGTTTAATAATACAGTAATAGCCCTCTTTGACTTTTCTTGTTTTATTTGAGATCTTAGGGAAAAGGCTTTCAATTTTTCCTATGATATCAGCTGGGCCTCACTGAGTATGGTGTTTATTATGTTGAGACACACTCCTTTTGGACCTATCCATTAAGTTTCATCTTTGGCATTTTGTAAGGAATAAATGTTAAGAAATGTCATTTTTTGCATCTTTTTGGATGATTGTACTTGAGTTTTGTTTTTGTGTGTGTATGTGTGGCAGCGTGTGTGTGTGTGTTTCTCTCTCTGTCTGTCTCTGTCTGTCTCTGTCTCTCTCTCTGTGAGCATTGGGGAAGGGCAGAGTCTGATGTCCATTGTTGTTTTTCTCAATTGCTTGATAGCTTAGTTTTTATGACAGAGCATCTCACTGAGCCTACAGCCTACTAATTTAGCAACAAAACCCTAACTAAGACAACTACTAAGTTTAATAATACAGTAATAGCCCTCTTTGACTTTTCTTGTTTTATTTGAGATCTTAGGGAAAAGGCTTTCAATTTTTCCTATGATATCAACTGGGCACCTAGAGATTCTAAGCAGCCTGCTCATTTACTCTAAGCTCTCAAACTTGAGGTTTGTGGTGATCTTGCTGTTGGGGGTTGTAGTCACTCTCTCACCACTAGACGGTGCACCAAGCCCAGGTTTGTCCTAAGTTGAAAGGGAAGTTTGCCTTAAAAAGAGTAATTGGCCTGCAAGCCCCAAAGGACTCTCCTGTCTTAGCTTTCTTTACTGGTATGTGCCACGCCTGGCTTTTATGTGAGATGCCAGGTGTTTTAGTTTTGGGCCTCATGCTCGTGCAGAAAGCAGTTTACCACCTGAATAATTTCCCCAAAACTCCCTTCCTTTATTTTGTTCATTAGTGAAAGTCATGATTTTTTTTTCTTCTAGTGGTGAGGACTGAAGCTGAGGCTTGTGTGTGCTAAATACACATACCACCCTCAGGCCTCCTTGAAATATCTTGAGCGTGTTGGCAAGCATACCATCTATGTATTCAAGGTATGGGCTATAGATTAGTGCTCACAATCTGACTGTGTGCACCTAGAGATTCTAAGCAGCCTGCTCATTTACTCTAAGCTCTCAAACTTGAGGTTTGTGGTGATCTTGCTGTTGGGGGTTGTAGTCACTCTCTCACCACTAGACGGTGCACCAAGCCCAGGTTTGTCCTAAGTTGAAAGGGAAGTTTGCCTTAAGAAGTCTCAGGCTGGCTCTGTGTTATATTTAGATTGTTTACTTGTATACTTGGGTTTGTAGCATCCTCATTTAACATGGCTGAAAAAAACTAAGACCTAATTGTACAAACGAGTAATTTTCTGATCATGCCATGTCAGCTATTTTAATACTGATCTCTTGCTGTGCTGCTCAAGGCTCTGTGTCCTCACATTGATACAGACCTGACTATGATGCTGTTGACCACTACACACTCTCCCCGTGGTGCCTGCATCACTACACATTCCTCTATTGGTGGTAATCATCATGACATACTCCTATTGTGATGCTCTACAACACTTCACACACCAACATGGAATTCTACCCCGTACACAATCCCACCATGATGCCCTTGATCACTAAAGACTCCTAAGATGATGCTATAAATAACTACAGACTCCTAACATGATGGTATAAATAACCACACACTCCCACTCTGATGCTCTACAACAATATACACACCAACACGGTGCTCACCATCCCTACAGAGTTCCACCATGATGCTCTACATCACATGGGGAATGACATTTAACTAGATCACTACTCAAGGATTGCTCAGCCCACAGTGTGTGTGGCCCTTTTGCATCAATCATTAGTGAAGAAAATGCCTACAGACTTGCCTGCCATCCAATTTGTTGGAGACATATTCTCAATTCTCTCCTGGTTTGTCTATGTTTGTGTTGAACTGAAAAAACTCACCCCAACACAACCAACCCAACCCAACCCAACCAAATAAGGAATCCTATGGCCAATAAGAGAAATATTTTTGAAGGCACTTCAAGATTTTCTGGCTAGACTCTTTCCATTGCTTGCTCAAGTGTGTAAACTAGAACAGTAATTTGAAAGAATTTCCTGTGAGACAAATGGCACCCAAGGACATTGTTACACCAGTGGAAATGTTTTTCAGGTTCATTTGCTGAGGTTCTCAGAGGCTATTGAAGTCATGACACTTTGAAGTTCAGATACTGCTTGAGTTGGTAGTAGACATAGCCATTGTTCTTGTGGTGCATTCAGAACACAAAAGTTACTTGATTGTGGAATTTTTCACTGAATTTCAAAGGAAAGCTAGGAAGTCTGGCAGTGTGTAGCAGGGTGCATTCTTTACAGAGTACAGCCCCAAGAGTATGATAAGTGAACCTTCAGGGCAAAGCCCAAACTGCAATGGCAATCCCAGGATGTTGGCCATGCCACAGATAGATAATTCTGCAGAGGAAATGCACAGATACCAAGTGGAACCAGCTTCAGAGTGAGGCCAAGTGGGCAATAAATGGCAAGTCTCAAGGAGCTTAGCTGTCCAAGCCTGTTGGTGCTTAGATCATGATACCATATTCCATAGATATTGGACATGGGCCGCAAAACCTGCTGGGTTTTGTTCTTGCTGTGATGCTATCCTTTCTCCCCATTCCTCCATTTATCCCGGTAGGGATGGCGATGTTTACTCTGTGTCACAGGTTGATGGGATTATATATATTTTATATATTTATAGGTAATCATGGCTGAAAGTACATCCTGCGTCTCCGGAGAGTCTGAATTTATAATGTTGAATCTGATAAAGCTTTTGGGGACTTTTGCAGTTGCATTGGGTAGAGGAATGCGTGGATATTTCATTGTGAGAGAGACAGAAATCATTTGAGGATCAACCATAAAATAAAGCCTTGTGGTTTAAAGTGAGGTTTTGTGGTGTCAGATTGGGAAGGGGTAGACTTTGTCACAGATCATCTTGACTGTAAATTTGATTAGGTTAAGAAACATGTGGAAGTTCCATGAAGCATCTCTTTCTATATGTTTGTAAGGTCACCTCCAGAGATCAGCTGATGAGAATGGACGCAATAAATATATTATACCATTGGTGGACTCCATATGATGGTTGTGTTGTTGGGAGTTGTGGCCTAGTTGGATGAAATAGTTCAGTGGCAGGGTGTTCATTGGGGTCACCACTTTCTCTAGCATCCTATCTGTATGCTGAGTTCGTTCATTAGCTCTTGTGGACTTTGAGGGACTTAGAGCTGTTGATATAAATCAAACATTGTCACCTGAAAAAGTCAGGCCTGGACCTTCTCACTCTTAATTAATATAGAAATATTTTATCTCGCCTGAACTCACTGTTAAGGGCTTCTAGTACTGTGATGATTTGTATATGGTAGGCCCAGGATGTGGCATTAATAGTGGTCCTGTGGATTAGGTGTGTCATTGTGGGTGTTGGTTATAAGACCCTCATCCAAGGCACTTGGTCTTGCAAAGATCATATGCCCCAGTACAGGGGAATGCCAGAGCTAGGAAGAGGGAGTTCATGGTTTGGGGAGCATGGTGGGGGAGGGTATAGGGGACTTTTGCATTTGAAATGTAAATGAAGAAAATATTTAATAAAAAATGAAAAGAAAGTTTAGAATCTTAAGGGATAGAGACCATGTTGTGTAGTAGAATTTGGGTAGGGTTCAATGAGATACCATTTTGACTAGAATTGTATGTTTACATATTTCATATCCTTAAAAGTAAATATTAATATTTAAATATGTATCCTCATGTCATCAATTCCAAAGAAAGATTCACACTCATATAATCATCTTATATTTATTTAAATTTATTGATTAAATATATTTTTGTCCTTCATATCAATTTTAAGTTTAAATTAATTAAGAATAAAATGATTTAGGGCAAAGTTATCAAGTTTAATTTACTTGTAATCCATTTGATATTAAGTACATGATGTGAATAACAAACCATGATCCCATGTGTGCAGAGTCTATACATAAGTAGTAAAAAGGCAAATTTTATTAAAAAAAATAAAACTATCATCCTAGCTGCATGGAAGCCAACATTCTGCTTGTTGCCTTCAGATGAAGATGTAGAACTCTCAGCTCCTCCTGTAACATGCATATCTGCCTTGATGCTGCCATGCTCCTGCCTTGATGATAATGGACTGAACCTCTGAACCTGTAAACCTACCACCAATTAAATATTGACATCATAAGAGTTGCGGTGTACATAGTATATGATCTTAGCAATAAAACCCTAACTATGACAAACAACTACTATGTTGAACAATACAGTAAAAGCCATCATTGACTTTTCTTGTTTTATTTGAGATTTAGAGAAAAGGATTTCAGCTTTTCCTATAACATCAGCTGGGCCTCACTGAGTATGGTGTTTTTTATGTTGAGATACACTCCTTTTGGACCTATCCATTAAGTTTCATTTTTTTTTTTTTGGTATTTTGAAGGGAATACATTTTAAGAAATGTCATTTTTTGCATATGTTTGGATGATTGTACTTGAGGGTTTTTTTTTTGTGTTTATGTGTGGCAATGTGTTTGTGTTTGTGTGTGTGTGTGTGTGTGTGTATGCATGGGGGCATGGCAGAGACTGATGTTCATTGTTGTTTTTCTCAATTGCTTGATAGCTTAGATTTTAAGACAGAGCATCTCACTGAGCCTACAGCTCATTCCTTTGGTCCACAAGCCCGGAAGGACTCTCTTGTCTCTGCTTTATTTTCTGGTATGTGCCAAGACTGGTTTTATGTGAGATGCCAAGTACTTGAGTTCTGGGCCTCATGCTTGTGCAAAAGGCACTTTACTAACTGAATAATCTTCCCAGAATCTCCCTTCCTTTATTTTGTTCTTTAGTAAAAGTCATAATTTATTTTCTTCTAGTGGTGAGGACTGAAGCTGAAGCTTGTGTGTGCTAAATACACACACCACCCTCAGGCCTCCTTGAAATTTCTTAAGCATGCTGGCAAGCATACCATCTATGTAATCAAGGAACGGGCTATGGATTCGGTGCTCAAAATCTAACTGTGTGCACCTAGAGATTCTAAGCAGCCTGCTCATTTACTCTGAGCTCCCAAACCTGAGGTGTGTGGAGATCTTGCTGTTGGGGGGGGGGTGTTGTTACTGTCTCACCACTAGAAGGCACACCAAGGCCAGGATTGTCCTAAGTTCAGAGGTGGTGTTAAATGAATCTAGAGGACCACATAAAGGGGAAGTTTGCCTTCAGAAGTCTCAGGCTAGCTCTGTGTTAGATGCAGGCACCTCTTCTGCTCACCAGCATGTGCTCAGGCACCGTAGCACTCTTTCTCCCTGGGGTGTACCCAGAGCTCATACACTGTTTTGGTGTCAATTTCATGTGTTTTCCTCAGTCATTACTGCCTGGGACTGGGAGAGGGATGTAGTGGGCATTGTGGTTGGAAACACTGACATCACAGAGCCCACAGAGACCATGTAGCACTTGGCAGGAACAGGACATTTCTGTTGCAGGCTTCCTTTTGTTGAGGTAAAATCATGGTTAAAAATAGCATGCTCAGATACCGGTAAGCAGGCCAGGGCAGAACCCAACCAACAGTGGGCTACTGTTCTTCCCATCTGGCATGGGGATAGTCCAGAGGCTTCACAATGGTCTCTGTCTTGGGAACAGACATCTATATGGATCACACTGAATTCTAAGGCAACACCTTGAGGATTCTACTTTGTCTTAAGTCAGTGGCTGGGACTTTATTCAGTGATGTTCCATATGAGGTTGAGAGTTGGATCCTGGGGTATACTGAAGTCATTACACCAGAGAGCTAATGGATGAAGGAATGTGCACTATATCAGTGATTCCCTAAAGTCCAGACTAAGGCTACTGCTGCAGCAAGTGGAACCAAAACCTGTCTCTTTAAGGGGACAGTCTCTGTGGCCTGTCAGGGTGGGGTTAGAGAGTCAGTATGAAAATGCTGGCCCATGGATGAAAGTTTTAGCTTTGTGTAGTGTTGGATCTCACTGAAGTGGGTCTGACATTCTGTAAGTCACATGTTCACTTTCTTGCCTCATCTTTCAGTGCCTGGAGACTTCTGTCATGGTGAGGTGTGGTAGAGATGAGAGAGACAGCCATTAGCCATGGGCTAGTGTAGTTCTAGAGGCTCAGTTCTGGGCCACTTGCCTAGGAGAAGGAAATATGAGGTTCTGACTGGCACTAGGTGTCATAGTGAAACACCTGATAGAAGAATTTAACTTTAAGATCTGGACTCAATTTACTTTACTTTCTTGATTTAATAGGGATCTCTCTGCACCAATGTGGGGAGAGGTGATACAGCCAACTTTCCCTTTCTGTTTCTAAGGTGTCTTAAAAAATACTAAATCCAGGTATTCTAGTCTTGTGCCTAGTTCTCTCAGTTCTGGTGATAATGCTGGGGTGAATATATAGGTGATCCACAATGAGGACAGATGGGGGAAGATAGCAAATCATCTGGGACCTTCCTGCATTTCCACTGATCAGCCACAACGCTGCCAGGAGAGGTGAGCCATATGAGAGGGAGGAGGAATACCACAACAATGTAGACCAAGACAAGGAAAAACCAGAAATACTGAATTTAGATTTATAGAATAAACAATAGACCCTAATATAGAATGATAAACAAAGGCATAGGAGGTGGGGCACAATTCTCTTGACCCGAGTAGGGCTGGAATCAAAGAGACAAGCTCTATAGGATGTTTCTCTGCAAAACCTAGCTTAAAGACTCTATCTGCACCCAGGTGGTTGTGTCACCTTAGATTCCAACACTTGGGAGGCAGAGGATCTCTGTGTGTTTCAGGCCAGCATGGTCTATAGCATGAGAACCAGGACAACTAGTGTTACAGAGAGAAACCCTTTATCAGAGAGAGAGAGAGAGAGAGAGAGAGAGAGAGAGAGAGAGAGAGAGAGAGAGAGAGAGAGAGAGAGAGAGACAGAGAGAGACAGAGAGACAGAGAGAGACAGAGAGAGACAGAGAGAGACAGACAGAGAGAGTCTCTGCAGCCCAGAAGCATGTACTGGGGGGAGGAGTCCCCAGCATTTCCTAGCTTGCTCACTGGTGCCAAGGAGGTGGATTATATTAGGAGAGGTGGGAAAGGCAAGCCCTTTGGCTTGGAAGACAACATCAAACATTTTATATACCTATGCCTAAATGAACCTTGCACCTCCGTTGGATGTGAATTTCTACTCTGTCAAGCAGTATGGATCTATGATGTTGATTATTTTCTTGGTCCTGGATCTACTTGGGCAGAAAGTACTCACTGCTGAAGAGGTAATAAAGCCAAACACAAGGGTCGGTTACAGCCTAAATTCTGGAGTTCAAGTTTCAGGTACAAATGCAAGGGATATGGAAAGTAAGGTGGTGTGATATATTAAAGAACTGATTAATCCCCAATAGCAGAATATAAATACACCAAAATTGTTGAAATGCCAGATATATAATTCAATAGCCCAGTGTTAAAGACTATGACCATCCTCTAGGCATATTTGAACAAACTAAGGAAGAGAGGGTGTCAGCTGAAAACAAAGGCGAGTCTGCATATGGAAGTGTTGGAAGTGTTCTCTTTTCTTGCTTGCTTGCTTTTTTTTTCTTTTTTTTTTATGAAAAAGGACTTTAGTGGGGAAAGCAGCAGTAACCATCAAGAGGAAATGGCACTTGAGATCTGTAGAAACACCAGTGACAGATGGCCCCCTGGGTTGGGGTGTAGCAATTTAGAAGTTGCCTCAGCACCTGAGCTACTTCCCATGCCACCCTCCTTACAGGCATCTCTCTATGATGCTGATGCTTGCACTGTCGAACCCACAGCTCTTTGCACTCATTGGTACTCAAGCCAGTGTCACAAAGGACCTAGAATGTGTGGAGCATCAGTCACGGCTAGAAAAGCTGAGCCCCTATGACCTGCAGAGCAAGAACAGAGACCACTGGGAAGCCTGGCTACAGGAATACAAGTAGGTGGCTCCCGAGGTCATCTGTACTGGCATCTTGACACAATGGTCACCTTAGAAGGGTGCTGCAGATGGCCCTTGGGGGCATGGGGCATGCAATTCTTTGTTGGAAAAACCAGCTAGGATTTTTATTCCAGAGACTGTCTGGACAAGGAGAAGAAAGGTGTCAGAGACACTGCTGCCTGGCAAGCAGAACGTGTACGCATCATGCGTACCAACAATCCCAAGTACGTCCTGAGGAACAATATTGCAAGAAAGCCATTGAAGCTGCTGAAAATGGAGACTTTTCAGAGGCAAGCACACACTACCTGTTATCCCTTCCTCTCATGGATATGTCATTAAATAAGCTGCTCACTTATTCTCACCTGTTCTCTAGGTGTGGCCTGTCCTGAAGCTGCTAGAGTCTCCTTACCACAGTGAAGAAGAGGCCACAGGCCCTGAAGCAGTGGCAAGGAGATCTGAGGAGCAATCTTCCTACAGTAGCAGGCCATCCCTCTAGGCAGCAGAACTCTGTGTAACATGATCTTCATAAAGGCCTCGGTGTCCTCCACTTGTCTGGAGTCTCCTGGGGCCTCCCCAGTGCTGCTGAGTTGCTGAGACTCTGCACTTTGTGAAGGTCATCCAGGGCTTCATTGCTAACCAGATCCTGAATGTCAGCTGGTGTGAGTTCAGAGCCCGTCTAGCTGTGGTGGGTGACCTGGAGAAGATTCAGTGGGCCCATGCCGAGTACCTGCACAGGGCTGTTTTCAGGGGCCTACTGACAGAGAGGGCAGCACCAGTCATGAACATCATCCATAGCATCTTCAGCCCGGTGCTCAAGTTCTGAAGCCAGCTCATCTCTCAGAACTGGGGCCCGGCCACTGGCCCCCATGGTGCCGAGCACCCCAACTTCCCCCTCATGCAGCAGTCCGACAGCACCTTCAAGTACTACTCCCACTTCTACAAAGTAGTGACCAAGCTGGTGAACCGAGGCTATCAGCCCCACCTGGAAGACTTTCTGCTTCACATCAACTTCAACAACTACTACCAGGACTCCTGAGGACAGACAGGATAATGGCTGCATTCCCATTTTACCTGGATGGAGCTAGAGCCAAGGCAGTGACCAGAGATAGACCTGAAGAAGCTGCTTTATTTAGAGGCCCGGGCGATTCAACAGGTGTGAAGCCCTGCACTTTGGGGCAAAATGCACAAACAGGCCGCAAGGCTTACTTACTTAGGCCTGTTTGCATTACTTACAAACATGAGATTGATATCTTAGCATGAAGCACTATGTGCTGAGGGCGTGTTGAATGCTAGGCCAGGGCAGTACTGCTAAGGTAATATCACACAGAGATGGGTCAGGTTTTGACTGGAGATCTCTGCCGTCATGGAGAGACTGAGGACAGGCATCCCAGTGGTCTCAGAAGTGTACTCTTTTAATCTTAGCTCTCAGGAAGCAGAGACAGGTGAATCTCTGTGAGTTCAAGTCCAGCCTGGTCTGCAAAGCTAGTTCTAGGTCCGACAGGGCTACATGGTGAGATCCTGTCTTAAAACAAATCTACAGCAGCAGAAGCCACAGCAGCAGCAACAACAACTACAAATCTTATTGAGGAAAATCAGAAACAAGAAAGAGAATATCAGCAAGAAAAATGAGACAAAAAACCAAACAAACAAAAAACAAAAAACAAAAACAAAAACACAAACTACTCAAAATCAAACCCAAACCCAAATGGAAATATTAAAATTAAAAAAAAAAACACATTAAGCTAAATAATATCCCAGCAGGAATGATGAGCAGCAGGCTACACCATGCAGAAGAGGAGCAGGAACTGAAGACAGGGTTAAGGAAATATTATGTCCATGCAGCAATAAGGAAAAGACAGGTGGATATAACTGCAACTTTTGGGAGCTCTGGGCCACTATTAAGAGATCAAACTCAAGAATCGAAGAGTTTAACCTACTTACAAAGTGAAACACATGAAAATTTTGCCTGGAATTCTAAAATGCAGAAACACATGTTCTACAGCATGCACTTGATAAAAAGAAACACAGGAAGTGTGGATGTCTCTCATGTCAACCAGATTGCTTTGTGACAACATTATTCCTTGAAAGTGACAGAGTAGTAAATAACACCCTCCCCCAGACAGGGACAACTAAGTCATTCATGGTAACCTACTGAGCACCACAGACTGCCAAATGATCCTACACCTTAGAGGAAGAAACATAGCTCCAAACACCAGAGCCCAGTAGGGAAGGATTTCACAAGAGGAATAGATGAACAGTTGGAAGCTAGTAAGAGTAATGTATTAAGTAAACCAGAAAGCTTGAAAAACAAGTCTCTCTCTCTCTCTCTCTCTCTCTCTCTCTCTCTCTCTCTCTCTCTCTCTGTGTGTGTGTGTGTGTGTGTGTGTGAGAGAGAGAGAGAGAGAGAGAGAGAGAGAGAGAGAGAGAGAGATATGATAAAGCATTAAAACCAAGCAGTAAAATGATTACATCACATTACAGGCTTCAGAATATACCCCTAAATAATAACCCAATACTAAACAGTCTTAACTCTCCTTTAGAAAGACATGGAATGGCAGTTCCCCCAGAGCTTGTATCTCTAGCTGCATATGTAGCAGAAGACGGCCTAGTTGGAAGAGAGGCCCCTTCGTATTGCAAACTTTATATGCCCCAGTACAGGGGAATGCCAGGGCCAAGAATTGGGAGCGGCTGGGTAGGGGAGCAGGGTGGAGGGAGGGTATAGGGAACTTTCGGGATAGCATTTGAAATGTATATAAAGAAAATATTTAATAAAAATAAATAAATAAAAATTAAAAAAAAAGATAGAGCATGTAGAAGACAAACATCAGTGCTTCAATGCAAGCTGAAGGAGCTGCCTCAGTCAATCAAGTCAGTCATAGGTGACACAAATGGACAAAATTCTTGTTCCATGTCAATAGAAATATTAAAAGAAAAATTTTAATAAAAAAAAAGAAATGCTGGTTGACTACAGGAAGCATCCCTCAATGCAAAAAATATAGTCTGAGAGTGAAAGGAATGAAGGACAAAGAGTCAAGAAAGTGAAGGAGGCAGGAGCAGCCATATGCATCTCCAACAGAGGAGACTTAAGTCAAAACTAGTCAGTAAAGACAAAGACTCCCATCGCGCATTAGTAAAGAGAGTGATCCAAAAGGAAGACACAAGGATCAGGGGGAAAAAAAGGGTAATTTGGAAGAGGGAATGTAAGGGAGGTGAATTTGAAGAAAATACAATATGTACATTATAAAAATGATACAGGAAAACACATTACATAGTTAATATGTTAATAAAAACCTGAAAAAAGAGAATATAAGGATTGAAAATACATATGCACTTAATGTTGGCACACACAATTTGTAAAGCAAATAACTGGATATAAAACGATTGATAGGTCCAGGATCAAAAATAGTGATTGACTTGAATACTCCACCCTCACCAATAAATACATTATCCAAAGTACTAACAACAAAAAAATTGAATTAAACTATCCCATAGATCAAAGAGACTTTACTTATAGAGAATATTCCACGTGATAGCTGTGGATTACACTCTCTTCCCAACAGACAATGGAGATCTCTCTAAGGGAGATCACAATTTAGGTAACCTGTGAAGTCTCAGTGACACAATTGCTTAAACAGGACCTCATAATGACAACATCAGTTGACACACCAGTGTGGATGTGGGAATTCTCACAAGCTGCAACTCTAGGTGAAAAGCTACAAGTAATTAGTGGCTCTTAAAAGAGGGGAGAATACTGTACCTTCCTGAGTCATTTACACCTCCACAGCTCAATTCCTTTACCAGTTAATGGGTGGGTTCAAGTATTTACCAACTAGGCTTCATGAGGTTGGGAAGGAGTAGAACTGACTGTCCCTTTGGGCCCTAACAAGTAAAATAGCCTGCCATTATTTTGGGATGGAAACTCATGTTTGGAGCACAGAAAGTGGGCTTCATGTCACTTTGGCCTGTCACTTAGATAGCTTTGGCTCTAGATTAACTCCCAAGCCCTAGTGGGTATCTGATGCAGAAATTCAGAGCCTTTGGGTATGAATTTTAGTATACACAAAGTCCAAGATTCTCTTACTCTAAGAGGCATGGGATACTCCCCTCACTCTTGCACAGTGAGGAAACTCTTTTCTTGTGTTTGTGAACCATCCTGCAGGTAAGGGACATAAACACCTAGGCATGGAAAAAAAAGAGAAAAGAATAAAGAAGAGGGGAGAATAGGTTCTCTTAAGGGGTTAGTCCCCTCATATATTATGCAATCCCACGTCGTCTGCTCTAAACACATATCCAACCAAGCAACACTAAATGACCTCAGTATGTTGTATGTATGTATGTGTATATGCATATATGCATACATATGTGTTACAGTAATAAAGAAGCACATGGATTTTATGGATTTTATGGAGAAGCACATGGGAGGAGGACACAGGAGGAGTTGGAATGGGGAGAGAAGGGGTAGAAATGACATACATGTAGTACTCATGTTTTAAGTTCTCAAAAAATTAAATAACCAAATTCTTTACGCATGCAAATAAATTGAAATAATTTCTTTTGTCTTACAAGATCATACTAGAGTAAACCAAGAAACCAATAGCAAAGAAACTATGAAAACTTAAAAATATATGGAGATAAAAACTTATCTTGGATAAAAAAATTAGGGAGGAAAATGAAGATAACATCTTCATATGGTCAGCCCTAAAACATACATATACAGCTATTTCTTTCTTTTCCTGATGGTTGAGCATTTGTGGGGACAGAAACTTTCTTTTTTTTCATTTTTCTTTGGTGGGGACACACCTCCTCTCTGCCTGGTGTCTAATTTGTGATGCTGAATGGGAAGCTACTGCTGGCCCTAAGCAGTCAGAGCATGCTCTCTGTTTCTCTAGACAGCCGGGCAATCTCTTTGCTCTGAATTTGGGTGGGGTAGCTGACTGGGCTCTTTTATTTTGACAAGACCACTGGAAGACATCTGCAACCTCACAGAGCAAGAGCATGTGCACTGAAGTTATCTCAGGTCTGCTGGAACACTGCATGCATTCTCTGGTCATAAGGGTCTGTGATTTGAGCTCATCTGTTGAGCAGGTCAGCAGTAAAAGCTCTAGAGGTAAGGATATCAGGATGGAGTCTGATGAATATTAGCTAGCAGCTTCTAACCACTCACTGTCCAGCCTGTCTGCACTAAACTCACCAAAAGGGAGTTGCACACTGTTCATCTCTTCCTCTCCTGGTCCTCATGGCAACTTGAATATGTTGCCCCAGTATGGTGTTATGTGGATATAAGCACACAAAGGATATAACAATAATAAAGAAATAAGTTGTAGATAGACTCTTACCTTTCCCCCATTCCTCTTGCTGGATGTAGCTCTCTGGCTTCTGTGCAAGGAAAGATGCAGTCAGTACAGGATATTTCTTTGTTCTGAAGCAGTGCATTTAAAAGTTGGAAGCAAGTAAAGGTTGTGAATACCCCAGACAGCCCTGTGGTTTCCTTCTCAGAGTCCTATTTGTAAGTGGGAGTATGTAGGGTCTGTTACATCATGATCCTCCTGAGACATTTCTCATTCTCTGGTTTTGCTATGCTTTTATCTCTCAACTTGCATTCATCACAACCCGACTGTGTGTTTCCTCCTGTAAGTGATTGTTGCTTGGATTTTCCTGCCACCTAGACAATAATGCCAAGCAAAGTCAGCAGTGTCCTTAAGTGCTCAGTAGGGATGGAACAAAGTTTCTGTCTTTTGCTTCATACTCCCAATGACCTGGCTTTCCTGTTATCTGCTAAAGCAGAGAAGTTGGCACATTTTGAGTTTCTTCCAAATATCACAGAAATGCATCAAAGGAAAGGCTAATGTCTCATGTCTTTAATCCCAGCACTTGGGAAGCAGAGGCAGGTGGGTTTCTGAGTTTGAGACCACCCTGGTCTACAGAGTGATTCCAGGACAGCCAGTGCTATACAAAGAAACCCTGTCTCAAAAATCAAATAATAATAATAATAATAATAATAATAATAATAATAATAATAATAATAATAAAGGCCACTTGTTCTTTGGATGCAATTGTGTGTTAAACTATTTATTCCTAAATATCTTAATAGTTAAGCTTATAGTTTTGATCAGAAAACATTCATTTTTTATTTTAGAATTTGTCTCTGTTAACAATTATACAATCCAACTCCATGAGATGTAAAAATGTTGTATGTATACTGGACATACTGAAGAGTGACTAAAAGACCCCCATCTATCTATCTATCTATCTATCTATCTATCTATCTATCTATCTATCTATCTATCTATGTACCTATCTATCTATTGAGAAGGGATCTCATGTATTCCAAGATTGCCTCAGACTTGCCATATACCTGAGAATCATTTTGAACTTCTGATTTTCAAGTCTTTTTCTTCCAATGTTGGGATAATAGACATATGCCACCACAGATAATTTAAGTGACTCTGGGAACCAACCCAAGGGATTCTTGCAGGTTAGGGAAGTGCTTTACAAGCTGAGACATATCCTCATCCCCAGCTCATGAGTGAGAGATTTAAACAGGTAGTCTGTGACTGATAAGTGAGCAGTGGTGAGTGGAGCAAGGGCACCAAGAGTGTTTGCAAGGTTTTGACTCTAACAACACACTGTGGATTCTGAATATAGCAAGCATGGACTTGACAGATATGGTTAAGAGACTGAGTTGAATGTGGGGAGGCTATTGCAGCAGAGGCTTTAGGGAAAACTGCTATACAGAGGAGGGGAGGATTGGGCAGGTGATGTGGAAATGAAAACTTTGGCAGTCCTACTGATGTGGAGTTTGACTCAATACAGAACAGGTAATTGTATGGAGTGGGTTATAAGATTAAAGAAGATTAAAATATAGAGAGTGAGGATTGACCATCTAGATGGATATGGTAGTTGCTATAAATGAGGACAGGTTTGGTGCTCAATAAATCTGTAATCCAGATAGGCCATGATCTAATAGAGTAAACAGTTACATCCCCATTAGTGACATTAAGAATGTATGTTTTAATCTTCTACCAATTTCTCTTTAAAAATAAAAAAGACCACCTATCTAACTAATGGCCTGGCTGTGCATCACTGTTTCCTCTGTGACTTTCAGATGCTGTGATTTTGTGCCTCATTGAAGGCATGTGTTTCAGTTATGTTGGAAAAACGAGCTTTTCACAGAAAGCAAGGTACTATAAAAACACTGGAAATGAATTTTATCACAGCTTACCCAATTTAATAACAAAGATGTTAAGGACACACAGTTGATAAGACACCATCAGCAGTCAAGTACAAAATAATTCAGAGTGTGGTTTTATGTGATTTAGCTTAAAGATGCATTGTTCACCCTCTCAATTTGGGGTTATTCAATAGGTCTTTGCATGGTAGGAAACAGTTTAGGAAAAACTATGTAACTGACAAAATCACAAACACCTAAGTTTTGCAATAAGCTGACCCACCCATGACATCACATCATGGCACTCTGCCTGTGCTTGAACTTACAGCATTGTTATAGAATTTCCTGATACCTGGTGGGTGTCATAAAGGCCAAACTCTCCTATAACATCTGGACAGATGCTGGGTAGATTCTGTCAACTTGACACAAACATATCTGGGAAGGGGGAATATTAAGTGATCATTTGCCTTCATCAGATTGTTCTTTGGGCAGGAACCAGCATGCTGGGGTCAACTTGTATCCCATACAGGGGTAGAAGAGTTCAACCCCAAATAGCTGGGAAAGGGGTACTTAAAGGAAAAAAACCACAACCCAAGGGGGTAGGGAGGGTGTTATTGGAAAATCCCAAAAATACCAGTGAAAAATCACAAGGGGAAACTCCCTGCTTCTCAAGATTTTTCTCAAGATTTTTATTTTTTAAATGTGGCAACATTTCTTTAATACCTAAGGTCGGAAACAACTGGTTCAACAATGGATATAATTTTTAAGACACCTCCATTCGTGTCGGGAAGCACTCTACTCCTCCAATTAATTCAAGTTTTTTCTTTTTCTTTTTTTAATTTCTTTTTTTAATTAGGTATTTTCTTCATTTACATTTCAAATGCTGTCCCAAAAGTCCCCCATGACCTCCCCCACCTCCCCTATCCACCCACTTCCACTTCTTGGCCCTGGGGTTCCCCCATACTGAGGCATATAAAGTTTGCAAGACCAAGGGACCTAATAGCCAGAAGCTGGAAAGAACCCAGATGTCCCTCAACAGAGGAATGGATACAGAAAATGTGGTACATTTACACAATGGAGTACTACTCAGCTATTAAAAAGAATGAATTTATGAAATTTCTAGGCAAATGGATGGACCTGGAGGGCATCATCCTGAGTGAGGTAACCCAATCACAAAAGAACTCACATGATATGTACTCACTGATAAGTGGATATTAGCCCAGAAACTTAGAATACCCAAGATACAAGATACAATTTGCAAAACACATAATTCAAGTTTTTAAGAACTCTAAATGCATGACCAAAGAACTCTAAATGCATGACCACTCCGCAAGTTCTCAACTGTTCTGGCGGAGGCGGAGGGCTCTAGGGTGCTATCCTGGGTGGATTGCATGTGGACCGCACACACCCATTGCTCGGACCCACAACAGCAGCATGCCTTGGAGCCTGACTTCTGTGCCCCAGTCCCTGGTGCCCCGCTGGTTCCAGAAATGGCTGGACCAGACAAATGAGTGGCCAAGGAGGGTTTAAGCTGCCCCTCACCCTTTTCAGAATACATCCTTCAAGGCAGCTGGAGCAAGGGAAACGTGGCACCCTAACATTTCGTTGGTTTTACAAACCAGTTGTGGATATTTGCTGCCCGTCTTGGGAAAAGGATGGGCCCAGGTTGGTATCTCTCCCTCTGACACCTTCTTCCAATTTCTGAAAATTAATTAACTCCAGGATTGGGCTGGGACGTCCTGGGCTGGACATAGTGGGGGGTCACCAAGGACTCTCCGTCCTCGATCCCAAAGAGGGGTGTCTGGGGGACATCGAGGAGATCAATAAGTTTCTAGATTCCCAGGGAACTGGAGGATGTGGCTTTTGTCAGGCCTGCGGAAAAAGATTTATGAGGCGCCATTGGAGTGTTGGGCCGGCTTCGCCCTGGCGGCCAGCGCACCCCGTCTAATCTTTGATTTCCATCTAATTTTTTTTTCCTGCCTTCAACTCAGTGTCCGGAGAGGCGAACAAAGGGATGAGGATGGGGGATGCGGAGGCAGGCACTGGCAGTCCCCACATAAAGTTGGAGCCCCCAGAACGTCCAAAGGCTCGAGCTCCTGTGAGTGTTCTGGGAGGCTGAGGGAGGTAACCCGATAGGAGCTGAGGCCATGGGAGACCCGCAGCAGGGCCTGGGTGGGCTTTGCAGTCCTCTGGTGCTGTTCAGAGCCAGAGCCCAGCGGGGTTTCTAGGGAAAGATCCGCAGAAAGGCCCTTACTTTGCAGTCTTCCTCAAAGAGACTGGGAGTTCTTTTCATACCATAGGGGTTTCTACCCCACCAACCACAGCCCCGTTTCTTCTTCTGAAATGGTCTTCTCATAAAGTCACCCTTAGCCATCACCTTGTAAAATCCCACTATTGGGTAAGCCAGTGGGGACGCTTCTGGCTCAGCTGCAGCTAAGTGGCTGGTCGACCTCCGCTAATTCTTCAGGAGGCAGGAGCTGGCTACCCGGCCCGCCTTTCTGGGAGTGGGATACGTTTTCTAGCGCCAGGGCCCGTGCCAACTCCCAGGCCACCTTTGGCACGCAGGGTTTCCGTAGTCCTTTGGTTCAGCAGAAAAGGGGACGAACTCTGAGCCCTCCGGGAAGAGAAGGCAGCAGCCACAGTCCAGGACCTGAGGGTCAGGAGACCTACCAGCGCCCAACGGCTGTGGCGCTCGTGTGGGTGGGGAGGGTGCCCAGACTAGGTTCTCAAGATTTTAATCTAACTTTTGTGGTCAGCCAGTTCCTGCAACAGGGTCATTGAACTGGCTAACCTACATTCTTGGTGCTAGGGGGTCTGTCTTTCCTGGTCTTTCATCTCCCCACTTCTTCTTGTACCTAGTTCTAATCATAGAACTAGATTTCAGTATCTTCATAATATTGATTTTCTTGACTTTCAAAAGCATGATGGAGTAACAACAAAATCTGAACCGTACTCACTCTTTCTCTAATAAAGGTAACTAACTTATTTAATATACATGGACCTATAATTAAAAGCAGAAGCAAAATCAAAAGGGTAGACATCAAAGTAGTCACCCAAGAAGATCTATTAAAACAATTTTCAAACCATCCTTGATGTGCCCGCCCCCTCTCTCTGTGTGTCTGTCTTTTGTCTAATCTCTCTCTAAGTTTACTCATAGAGTCTTTAATTACTCCTGAATGGTCTACATAAGAACAACACTCTTCTCTGAGGGCAGCGCATAATCCTCCATCTTTTTTTTAATTAGGTATTTTCTTATTTTACATTTCAAATGCTATCCCGAAAGTCCCCCATACCCTCCCCCCACCCCACTCCCACTTCTGGGCCCTGGTGTTCTCATTTACTGAGGCATTTAAAGTTTGCAAGACCACGGGGGCCTCTCTTCCCAATGATGGCCTACTAGGCCATCTTCTGCTACATATGCAGCTAGAGAAACGAGCTCCGGGGGGTACTTGTTAGTTCATATTGTTGTTCCATCAATAGGGTTGCAGATCCCTTTAGATCCTTATGTACTTTCTCTAGCTCCTCCATTGGAGGCCCTGTGTTCCATCCAATAGCTGACTGTAAACATCCAATTCTGTGTTTGCCAGGCACCTGCATAACCTCACAAGAGACAGCTATATCAGGGTCCTTTCAGCAAAATCTTGCTGGTGTGTGCAATGGTGTCTGTGTTTGGAGGCTGATTATGGGATGGATTTCCCGGCGTGGCAGTCTCTAGATGGTCTATCTTTTCATCTAAGCTCCAAACTTTGTCTTTGTAACTACTTCCATGGGTATTTTGTTCCCAATTCTAAGAAGGGGCAAAGTGATCACACTTTGGTCTTCATTCTTGAGTTTCATGTGTTTTGCAAATTGCATCTTGGGTATTCTAAGTTCTGGGCTAATATCCATTTCTGGCTTCTGGTTATTATAAATAAGGCTGCTATGAACATAGTGGAGCATGTGTCCTTCTTACTGGTTGGAACATCTTCTGGATATATGCCCAGGAGGGGTATTGAGAGATCCTCTGGTAGTACTATGTCCAATTTTCTGAGGAACCGCCAGACTGATTTCCAGAGTGGTTGTACCAGCTTGCAATCCCAACAACAATGGAGGAGTGTTCCTCTTTCTCCACATCCTCGCCAGCATCTGCTGTCACCTGAATTTTTATATATATATATTTTTATTATGTATTTTCCTCAATTACATTTCCAATGCTATCCCAAAAGTCTCCCACCCCCACCCCCACTCCCCTACCCACCCATTCCCATTTTTTGGCTCTGGCGTTCCCCTGTACTGGGGCATATAAAGTTTGCCTGTCCCAATGGGCCTCTCTTTCCAGTGATGGCCGACTAGGCCATCTTTTGATACATATGCAGCTAGAGTCAAGAGCTCCGGGGTACTGGTTAGTTCATAATGTTGCACCTACAGGGTTGCATATCTCTTTAGCTCCTTGGATACTTTCTCTAGCTCCTCCATTGGGGGCCCTGTGATCCATCCAATAGTTGACTGTGAGCATCCGCTTCTGTGTTTGCTAGGCCCCAGCCTAGTCTCAGAAGAGACAGCTATATCACGGTCCTTGCAACAAATGCTTGCTAGTGTATGCAATGGTGTCACCTGAAATTTTGATCTTAGTCATTCTGACAGGTGTGAGGTAGAATCTCAGGGTTGTTTTGATTTGCATTCCCCTGATGAATAAGGATGCTGAACATTTTTTCAGGTACTTCTCAGCCATTCGGTATTCCTCAGGTGAGAATTCTTTGTTTAGCTCTGTATCACATTTTTTAATGGGGTTATTTGATTTCTTGGAACCACCTTCTTGAGTTCTTTATACATATTGGATATTAGTCCCCTATCTGATTTAGGTTAGTTAAAAATCCTTTCCCAATCTGTTGGTGGCCTTTTTGTCTTATTGACAGTGTCTTTTGCCTTACAGAAGCTTTGTTGATTCTTGATCTTACAGCACAAGCCATTGATGTTCTATTCAGGAATTTTCCCCTGTGCCCACATCTTTGAGGCCTTTCCACACTTTCTCCTCTATAAGCTTCAGTGTCTCTGGTTTTATGTGGAGTTCCTTGATCCCCTAAGATTTGACCTTAGTACAAGGAGATAGGAATGGATCAATTCATATTCTTCTACATGATAACTGCCAGTTGTGCCAGCACCATTTGTTGTAAATGCTGTCTTTTTTCCACTGGTTTGTTTTAGCTCCCTTGTCAAAGATCAAGTGACCATAGGTGTGTGGCTTCATTTCTAGGTCTTCAATTCTATTCCATTGCTCTACTTTTCTGTCGCTATACCAGTATCATACAGGTTTTTATCACAATTGCTCTGTAGTACAGCTTTAGGTCAGGCATGGTGATTCCACCAGAGGTTCATTGAGAAGACTTTTTGCTATCCTAGGTTTTTTGTTATTCCAGATGAATTTGCAAATTGCCCTTTCTAATTCATTGAAGAATTGAGTTGAAATTTTGATGGGGATTGCATTGAATCTGTAGATTGCTTTTGTCAAGATAGCCATTTTTACAATGTTGATCCTGCCAATCCATGAGCATGGGAGATCTTTCCATCTTCTGAGATCTTTAATTTCTTTCTCTAGAGACTTGAAGTTCTTATCATACAGATCTTTCACTTCCTTAGTTAAGAGTCACACCAAGGTATTTTATATTATTTGTGACTATTGAGAAGGGTGTTGTTTCCCTAATTTCTTTCTCAGCCTGTTTATCCTTTGTGTAGAGAAAGGCCATTGATTTGTTTGAGTTAATTTTATACCCAGATACTTCAATGAAGCTGTTTATCAGGTTTAGGAGTTCTCTGGTGGAATTTTTAGGGTCAGTTATATATACTATCATATAATCCGCAAATAGTGATATTTTGACGTCTTCCTTTCCAATTTGTATCTCCTTGATCTCCTTTTGTTGTCTAATTGCTCTGGCTGGGATTTTAAGTACTATATTGAATAGGTAGAGGGAAAGTGGGTAGCCTTGTCTTGTCCCTGATTTTAGTGGGATTGCTTCAAGCTTCTCACCATTTACTTTGATGTTGGCTACTGGTTTGCTGTAGATTGCTTTTATCATGTTATGTATGGGCCTTGAATTCCTGATCTTTTCAAGACTTTTATCATGAAGGGGTGTTGGATTTTGTCAAGTGCTTTCTCAGCATCTAACGAGATGATCATGTGGTTTTTGTCTTTGAGTTTGTTTATATACTGGATTACGTTGATGGATTTCTGTATATTAAACCATCCCTGCATCCCTGGAATGAAACTTACTTGGTCAGGATGGATGATTGTTTTGATGTGTTCTTGTATTTGGTTAGTGAGAATTTTATTGAGTATTTTTGCATCAATATTCATAACGAACATTGGTCTGAAGTTCTCTATCTTTGTTGGGTCTTTCTGTGGTTTAGGTATCAGAGTAATTGTGGCTTCATAGAATTAATTGGGTAGAGTACCTTCTGTTTCTATTTTGTGGAATAGTTTGTGAAGACTGGAATTAGATCTTTGAAGGTCTGATAGAACTCTGAGCTAAACCCATCTAGCCTTGGGCTTTTTTTTTTTTTTGGGTTGGGAGACTATTGATGACTGCTTCTATTTCTTTAGGGGAGATAGGACTGTTTAGGTCATTAATCTGATCCTGATTTAACTTTGGTACCTGGTATCTGTTTAGAAATTCATCCATTTCATCCAGGTTTTCCAGTTTTGTTGAGTATAGCCTTTTGTAAAAGGATCTGATGGTGTTTTGGATTTCTTCAGGATCTGTTGTTATGTCTCCCTTTTCATTTCTCAGTTTTTAAATTAGGATGCTGTCCCTGTGCCCTGTAGTGAGTCTGGCTAAGGATTTATCAATCTTCTCGATTTTTTTCAAAGAACCAGCTCCTCGTTTGGTTGATCCTTTGAATCGTTCTTCTTGTTTTCACTTGGCTGATTTTTCCGTCAGTTTGATTATTTCCTGCCATATACTCCTGTTGGGTGAATTTGCTTCCCTTTGTTCTAGATCTTTTAGGTGTGTTGTCAAGTTGCTAGTGTGTGCTCTCTCTAGTTTCTTTTTGGAGGCACTCAGAGCTATGAGTTTCCCCTTAGAAATGCCTTGCTTGTGTCCCATAAGCTTGAGTATGTTGTGGCTTCATTTTCATTGAACTCTAAAAGGTCTTTAATTTCTTTATTCCTTCCTTGACCTTGAAATCCCAGCCTGACTAGGGTCACAAGTCCCTTCCTTCAGCAAGTGCACAGGGTCACCTTGGGCGCTGAGTAGGTGGACACCCCCAAGGCCCCTAGAGGACTCTTCATGCTATCTCATGACCTCTGGTGAGTGGAACACAACTTCTGTTCCAATCCAACCACTTGGGACCTGAGACAGCATTAGGTAAGCAGAAAACCCGGCCTGATCAGGGTCACAAGTCCCTTCTGGTTGGCAGCAGCACCGGATCACCTTGGGCCAGTAGTTGGCAGACACCCCCAAAATCCCTACAGGGCTCTCCACAGAGTCTTAGGATCACTGAAAAGATAGCTCCATGCTCCTCAAAGGAGACACCACTTCCAGGCATTGTACCACGCCCAGGATCTTTGACAACAGGATCACAGGATAAAAAGAGTTTGATCACACCAGTATTTCGGGTCTAAGAGGAACTTGACTGCCAAGAACTCTGACGCATCCAGAATCTCAGGTTTACAGGAGCCCACAAGCAAAGGATTACAGAGAAAGTTCGACTCTGAGGAGTCCTGAATCTACTGGGATTATAGGAAGGACAGGCTTCAATCAGATATATTGAGGACAAAAAATACTTGTGATAATCAGACGGCAGGAGGCAAGCATAAGAACCAAGCAACAGAAACCAAGGTTACTTGGCATCATCAGAAGCAAACCCTCCCACCATAACAAGTCCTGGATACACCATCACACTAGAAAAGCAAGACATGGATGTAAAGTCACTTTTTATGATGATGATGATGGAGGACCTTAAGAAGGAAATAAAGGAAGACACAGGTAAACAGCTAGAAGCCTTTGAAGAGGAAACACAAAAATGCCTTAGAGAATAACAGGAAAACAATACCAAAAAGTAGATTAAATTGAACAAAACCATCCAGGATCTAAAAAGGGAAATTGAAACAATAAAGAATACACAAAGAGAGACAACGTTGGAGATAGAAAACCTAGGAAAGAAATCAGGAACCATAGATGCTAGCATCAGCAACAGAATACAAGAAATAGAAGAGAGAATCTCAGGTGCAGAAGATTCCATCGGGAACATGGACACAACAATGAAAGAAAATGCAAAATGCAAAAAGATCCTAACTCAAAACATCCAGGAAATCCAGGACACAATGAGAAGACCAAACCTACGGATAATAGGAGTAAATGTGAATGAAGATTTTCAACTTAAAGGGCCAGCAAATATCTTCAACAAAATTATAGAAGAAAACTTCCCAAACCTAAAGAATGACATGCCCATGAACATACAAAAAGCCTACAGAACTCCAAATAGACTGGACCAGAAAAGAAATTCCTCCTGACACATAATAATCAGAACAACAAATGCACTAAATAAAGATAGAATATTAAAAGCATTTAGGGAAAAATGTCAAGTAATATATAAAGGCAGGCCTATCAGAATTACACCAAAATTTTCACCAGAGACTATGAAAGCCAGAAGATCCTGGACAGATGTTATACAGACACTAAGAGAACACAAATGCCAGCCCAGGCTACTGTACCCAGCCAAACTTTCAATTACCTTAGATGGAGAAATAAAAGTATTCCACGACAAAACCAAACCCACGCATTATCTTTGCACGAATCCAGCCTTCAAAGGATAATAACAGGAAAAAACAACAACAACAACAACAACAACAAAAAAGCAAACAAAAACAATACAAGGACGGAAACCACGCCCTAGATAAAGCAAGAAAGTAATCCTTCAACAAACTTAAAAGAAGACAGCCACAAGAACAGAATGCCAACTCTAACAACAAAAATAGTAGGAAGCAACAATTACTTTTCCTTAATATCTCCTAATACCAATGGACTCAATTCCCCAAATAAAGAGACATAGACTAACAGCCTGCCTACACAAATAGGACCTAACATTTTGCTGTTTATAGGAAACCCATCTTAGGGAAAAAGACAGACACTACCTCAGAATGAAAGGCTGGAAAACCCAATCAAACAGGTGATGGAATTGAACAAAGCCATTCAAGATCTAAAAATGGAAGTAGAAACAATGAAGAAAACCCAAAGGGAGATCACTCTGGAGATAGAAACCCTAGGAAAGAAATCAGAAACCATAGATGTGAGCATCAGCAACAGAATACAAGAGATGGAAGAGAGAATCTCAGGTGTAGAAGATTCCACAGGGAACATGGACACAACTATCAAAGAAAATGCAAAATGCAAAAAGATTCTAACTCAAAACATCCAGGAAATCCAGCACACAATGAGAAGACCAAACCTACGAAAACTAGGAGTAGATGAGAATAAAGATTTTCAACTTAAAGGGCCAGCAAATATCTTCAACAAAATTATAGAAGAAAACTTCCCATACCTAAAGAAATAGAAGCCCATTAACATACAAGAAGCCTACAGAACTCCAAATAGACTGGACATAGAAAAGAAATTCCTCCTGACACATAATAATCAGAACAAAAAATGCACTAAATAAAGACAGAATATTAAAAGCAGTAAGGGAAAAAGGTCAAGTAACATATAAAGGCAGGCCTATTAGAATTACTCCAGACTTCTCACCAGAGAATATGAAAGCCAGAAGATCCTGGACAGATGTTATACAGACACTAAGAGAGCACAAATGCCAGCCAAGGCTACAATACCCAGCAAAACTCTCATTTACTATAGATGGAGAAACCAAAGTATTTCATGATAAAACCAAATTCACATAATATCTTTCCACAAATCCAGCCCTTCAAAGGATAATAAGTGGAAAAAAACAATACAAGGACAGAAACTATGCCCTAGAAAAGGCAAGAAAATAATCATTCAACAAATCTAAAAGAAGACAGCCACAAGAACAGAATGCCAACTCTAACAACAAAAGTGATAGGAAGAAACAATTACTATTCCTTAATATCTCTTAATACCAATGGACTCAATTCCCCAAATAAAGAGATATAGACTAACAGACTGCCTACACAAACAGGACCTAACATTTTGCTGTTTATAGGAAACCCATCTCAGGGAAAAAGATAGACTACCACAGAGTGAAAGGCTGGAAAACAATTTTCCAAGCAAAATGTCTGAAGAAACAAGCTTGAGTAGCCATTTTAATATCGAATAAAATCGACTTCCAACCCAAAGTTATCAAAAAAGACAAGGAGGGGCACCTCATACTCATCAAAGGTAAAAGCTTCCAATAGGAACTTTCAATTCTGAATATCTATTCTCCAAATGCAAGGGCAGCTACATTCATTAAAGAAACTTTAGTAAAGCTCAAAGCACACGTTGCATCTCACACAATAATAGTGGAAGACTTCAACACCCCACTTCCATCAATGGACAGATCGTGGAAATAGAAACTAAACAGGGACACAGTGAAACTAACAGAAGTTATGGAACAAATGGATGTAACAGATATCTACAGAACATTTTATCCTAAAACAAAAGGATATACCTTCTTCTCAGCACCTCATGGTACCTTCTCCAAAATTGACCATATAATTGGTTACAAAACAGGCCTCAACAGATACAAAAATAGTGAAATTCTCCCATGCATCCTATCAGATCACCATGGAATAAGGCTGATCTTCAATAACAACAATAATTATAGAAAGCCAACATTCATGTGGAAACTGAATCCTCCATCTTTTAAGAATAACAAATCTAATCCCCTTCTATTCTGTAAGACTACTTCTGAGAGGGAAGTCAAAGACTCTTCAAGCTTGGAAATAGATTGTCGCAGAGCCCTCAAATCTTTATCCATGGCTATTCTTAATTCATTAAAGTACTGAGGGGCCTGTAGTAGGGCACCAATGCCTGTCCCAACACCTGAGGCTACCCCAAGACACAGGATTACTGCTAGTGTCAAAGAGACAGGCTCGCTCTGAAAATGGGTTGGGTGCTTGTCAAAGTCATCTTTAGATGGTTTCAGGGCCTGCTTCATGTGGGAGGCATGGATTTAAATGGAAATACCTTCAACCTTCATCACTGTAGGGGTCTTCAAGAGTACCAAGTATGTCCCTTTCCAGTGAGGATCCAGATTCCCCACTCGATGGCCTTGGAATAGGAAGGTGTCTCTGACCTGGAACCTGTGGGGCATGTCTGGACTCCCAGTGTCATAGGCCTCTTTTAGTTGTTCCCAGGTTTGGCATCTCATTACCTCAAAGGCTTTTAGGTGGGCAAACAAGGGTTTAGAGTGAACAGCATCAGGATCATGTACTCGAACTGACTCAGTGAGTGGTGGTGGTCCCCCACACAGGATCTCATAAGGGGTGAGTTTAAATTGCCCTGGAGTGTTCCCAACTCAGAACAGGGCAAAGGGAAGGAGGGCTGTCCATTCATTCCCTCCAGTCTCTAAGGCCAATTTTGTGAGGGTCTCTTTTAGGGTTCTATTCATCCTTTCTACCTGACCTGAGCTCTGGGGTCAGTAAGCACAATGTAATTTCCAATTGATCCCCAGCTGGGTGACCAATCCCTGACATACCTGGGAAACAAAAGCAGGTTCATTATCAGACCCGATTACCTTGGGTATCCCAAACTTTGGAAAGATTTATTCTAGGATCTTCTTGGCCACCACGTTGGCTGTCTTGTTCCTGGTAGAAAAGGCTTCTACCCATCCTGAAAAGGTGTCTGTAAACAATAATAAGTATGTGTTGCCATATCTAGCTGGCTTAATTTCTGTAAAATCTACCTCCTAGTAGGCCCCAGGCCGGTCATCCCTGAACCTCTTCCCAGGAGTATACATGGAGTGTCCTGCATTAGTCATAGCACAGGCCTTGCAGCTTTGGACTATTTCCGCTGCCCAGTCAGAGAGTCCTATAACATAGTAGTCAGAGGACCTAACCACACCTTTTAATTTCTTGGCCCCTAAGTGGGTCAGGTAATGTAAGTTGGTGATATACTTGCGTCCTTCTTCCCATTGGAGGACTAGTTTTCCTTCTTCTGTTTCTACTACTGAATACGGGGTTTCCTTTACCAGTCCTAATTTGTCTATAAGTTGATAGTCCTCAGGGGTGTATCTAAAGCTGGCCTCTCTGACATCATAATAATCTTTAGGCTCCTTGACTGCCAGGATCATTGCTCCTTGGGCTACCTGTTTGGCAGTTAGGTATGCCATCTGATTCCCTTTAGCCACAGCATATCGAGTTTTCTGGTGTCCTGGACAATGTTTAATGGCTACCTTTTTTGACAAGTGTATGGTCTTGAGGAGGCTCAAAATTTCCTCTTTATTTTTTATGTCTTTCCCTGCAGATGTCAACATAGCTGTTTTTCTGTATATTGCTCCATGTATATGGGCAGTGGCAAAAGCATACTGGCTGTCAGTGTAGATGTTGATAGACTTCCCCTCTGCCATTCGTAGAGCTTGTATCAAAGCTACAATTTCAGCTTTCTGGGCTGCAGTCCCTTCAGGGAGGTTGCTGGTACAGATCACTTGCTTCCCTTCCACTGCTGCTGCTCTCACCTTCTGCTTACCATCAACCATGAAGCTACTGTCATCCGTGTACCTTGGACTCCCTGGCCAAGGCTGATACTTCAGATCATTTCAAGTACCAGTTTCTTTTGCCAGTATGTCAGTGTAGTGATGAGTAGGTGAAGAGTCATCAGTCTTGGGCAGTAGGGTAGCGGGATTGAGGACAGCAGGAGGAGCGACGTCACCTGTTCAGTCAACAAAAGGCTCTGATAATGTGTCATAGGGGCATTGGTCATCCATTGGTCATGGGACTGTCGGATAATGCTTTCAAGAGCTTGGGGTGCCACTACAGTTATTTGCTGTCCCAGAGTGAGCTTATCAGCATCCTTGACAAGCAGGGATATGGCAGCAATAGCTTCCAAGCAAGAGGCCACCCACTGATACCAGTGTCTAACTTCTTGGATAGGTAAGCCACTGGCTTTTTTCAAGGTTCCAAAGTCTGTGCAAGGACTCCTCTGTCGACCCCTGCTCTCTCAACAGCTAAGGCTAAGGCTGGGGCCATCAGTAGGGCTTTTTAAATTTCTTCAAAGGCTTTCTGATGATCTGGGGTTCACACAAATATAACCCTTCCTTGGTTATGGGGCACCTAATGTCACAAAACCAGGTATCCAGAGCCTGCAGAAGCCAGTGGTAACCAAGAATTCTCTTACTTGCCTTGGTATAGTTGCGGTGGGGATCAGAGTTACAGTCTTTTTTCTGGCTTTTGTTAGCCACCACTTCCCATCTTGAAGGGTGTATCTCAAATAAGTGACCTCAGTCTGACACAGCTGAGCCTTCTTAGCAGAGGCTCGATATCCTAACTTGCCCAGTTCTGTGAGCACTTTCTCAGTCCCTTGTTGGTACTCGAGCTTGGTGGTCTTTGTCCAAGGGGTTCCTCTGTGCATTGTCACTCATCCTTGGTCTTCTGTTGCCCAGGTTCCTTATCTGTTTAGGTCCTGTCTTTTCTTTCTCTCCTACCACTGCAGCCAAAATTCTAGTCAAATTCCTCTCTTTTCTATGATCTCTCCTGCCTTCTCTTTCTTCTGCCTATTGCTTCTGTCTTTCTCACTTCTCTTCCCCAGTCTCCTGCTTATGAAACACTTTCTCTGCCTCCTTAACCACATGCTGCAAAGTATAATCCTGCAACCCTCCTAGCCACTGTAACTTTTTCTTAATATCTGATGCTGACTGCCCTATAAAGGCCATAGCCACAGCAGCTTGCTGACCCTCAGAGGTTGGGTCCAAGGGAGTATAACTCCGATAAGCCTCCATTAAACGTTCAAGAAACACAGACAGTGGTTCAACAGGCCCCTGAAGAACCTCTCTTACCTTAGCCAAATTGGTGGGGCATCTAGTGGCCCTTTTCAGCCCTGCCAGAAGAGCCTGATCGTCGACCTTCAGCTGCTCCCTACCTGCTGCTGTATTGAAGTCCCCATCAGGTTGGTTAAGGGGAAACCAGCATCTATTTCACTTGGAAGATTGGTTGGTGCCCCATTTGCTCTGGGGACATTTTTCTGTGCTTCCAACAGAATCCTTTCCCTCTCCTCAATAGTAAAGAGAACCTGTAAAAGCTGCTGACAATCATCCCATGTGGGTTGGTGGGAATACATCAGAGACTCCACCATTCCTGTTAGGCTAGCAGGATTTTCTGAAAAAGAAGGGTGATTACTTTTCCAGTTATAAAGATCAGCAGAGGAAAATGGCCAATACTAAAGAAGTTGGAGGTTGGGCAGTTCCACCGGAGTCCATTCTGACTCTGTGCTCTCTGGCTCCATGTACCCACAGCAGGTCTGCCTCTCACCCCTCTAAGGGGTTCGGTGTTCCCCGGTGGCGGGGGTTGAGGCTATGGATAAGGGGGAGGTAGCAGAATAGGTCACTCAGGAGGTGCCTCAATCTTGGGATAGATTTTAGGAGGAGGCGAAGGCTGAGCTGAAGGCCCCATTTAGGCAAAATCCTTCACTTTCAATTTATCCTTTGGTGTTTCACAGAGAGCCAGAACTCAGGAGCCTGGCTTTTGTTCACTCACCCAGGGTTTGACCCTAGGCGGGGGTGGTGGTGGTTCTGAGCCAGATCTTACCCCACTGTGATGTATGATTGCTGATTGGGATGGGATCTGGGTCCTTCCTGAAAGACAATGGCTTTGATCTCAAAAATTATAGTTAAGTCAAAAGTACCTTCTGGGGGCCAGCAGACATCAAACGTCGGCCACTCTGAAGAGCAAAAATTCCGCCACAGTCCTTTTTTGTTTTTTTGTTTTTGTTTTTTGTTTTTGTTTTTGTTTTTGAGACAGGGTTTACTGTATAGCCCTGGATGACCTGGAACTCACTTTGAAGACCAGACTGGCCTTGAACTCATAAATCTGCCTGCCTCTGCCTCCTGAGTGCTGGGATTAAAGGTGTATGTCACACCCTCCATCTCCTCCTGAGATATGAGCCACTGCAAAACTGAAAATACAGAACCAGAATTCAGTCAGCAGAGAAACACAAAGACACAGACAATATCTCACCTCCAAGTGGGTCTTCAGAGATGAGGGATGTCGCCAATCCCAGACGAGCCCCCAAGATGAAAGACCTCCGAATAGGGGAGACCCTCACTGAAGTCTCTGGATGATGCAACCCCACCCCCACCCCAAGAACTCAGGAGAGACCTTCCTTGCTGCAATCGCACGAGGTTTATTGACAGGAACCAGCACGCTGGGGTTGACTCGTATCCCACACAGGGGTAGAGGAGTTCGACTCCAAGTAGCTGGGAAATGGGGTATTTAAAGGAAAAAACCACAACCCAAGGGGGGTAGGGAGGGCGTTATTGAAAAATACTGAAAATACCAGTGAAACATCACAAGGAGAAACTCCCTGCTTCTCAAGATTGTTCTCAAGATTTTAATCTAACTTTTGTGGTCAGCCAGTTCCTGGAACAGGGACACTGAACCAGCTAACCTACATTCTTGGTGCTAGGGGTGTCTGAATTTTTCCTGGTCTTTCAGCTCCAGAGTCTTTCCTCCAGTTTCGGACACCAGGTTCTTTCTTGGTTTCCCCTGAGATGGACTTTAATCTGTAAGCCAAATAGAGCCTTGTCTCCCCAAAGTAGTTTTGGTCAATGTTTTATCATAGTAGCAGACAAGCAAACTAGGCCAGAACCATAGAATACAGAATCATCAGTTCTGGACTGGGGAGCACTTTGAAGCCAAGGATCCTAAATTTGCAGCATTGAACCATAAGAGACATCAAACAGGGAGTGTGTGTGTGTGTGTGTGTGTGTGTGTGTGTGTTTGTATCTCTGTGTGTGGTGAATAAATAGCCTATATGTTTTTAATAAGTGACACATGATATACTTATATGAAAATATTTATCAGACTGAATATATAGCAATAAAAAATCCATGAACATATTTGGTTGGAAAATTTGAAAACTGGATATAATTTCATAACTAATTTTGAAAAGACCATATATTTATTTTTACTTGTGTATTTGTGTGTATGTGCTTGTGTCTGTGTATGTACACATGTGTGCAGGCCCTTGTGGAGGTCAGAACAGGGCACTGTGCCTTCAAACTGGAGTTATAGTCAGTTGTGAGCTGCCTGATATGGGTACTAGAAACAAAATTCTTTGGACAGACACTAAGCACTTTTTGCCATAGAACCATTTCTTCAGATCCTCATAGCTATTTTTGAAAACTATGTTCTGAGTATTCATAGTCTACTTGCTAACCTCCTCAAAGGTATATATGTAGACTGCTGTCTACAGAGATGCTGTGTTGTTTTAGCATCTCACAGTGGTTCCTTCTGTATACATAGGTTTGTGGGATGAATAACCACTAGTACTAAATAGTCTTGACCTCTTGACATTGCTTTTTACAAATATAATAAACACAACTGTGGAAGTATTGGTTGTTTTGAAATCCACTCCCCAAGAGGACTGACCATGCAGACTGAGAAAGAGTCATAGAAAATTGGTATAAAGTCTTGAAACGTTTATGGACTCCAACCATATAATAAATCTGTGAACTATTAATAAATAGTTTCCAGAATATGCTTTGTTTTGAAATAAACACAGAGATTACAAGATTACAATGATTGAGATTGGCCTTAAATATTTGTAGGATTCACATTGATCTGGATGAAACCTAAATAGATACCGATTTTCAAGAGTAAAGACTAGTTTTCTAACCTACAGACAAGTGGCCTTTGTGTCAGGGAAAACTGTCTCCACAGGGCTTATCGCAAATTCCCCTGGGCTATTCATACTTCAGGCATGGGGGGCCATCCTCAACACATTGTATCCTGAAGATTCATTGATAAAATGAGATCCCAGAACTCATTCACTCAGAAACAACCCATTTACCTGAAGCAACTGCCAATCACAAGATGAACTAGAATTGCTCTGAGAACAGAGTCTGAGAGAAAGATAAGGAATGGCAGTTTCTACTGTCATGTGTACAACAAGTATAAACAGAACTTTGTGGTTAGGTAAGGGACTTTTCATTGCAGAAAAAGTAAAAAATGTTAAATAAGAAATGATTTAGAAAGTATAACATAGCATTCTTCCTTTGTGTAGATGGATCAAAGCATTCTATTTTTGAGAAATGCTTTCTCAAAAAAATCATGAGAATCCAGGATAAAGTTAATCCTCATTAAGGTATCCTGAGTCACCTGACCCATGTGATGTTGAGAGAAGTGCAGACAGCTGTAGAGGGCAGGGAAACACCCACTTCAAAGCCATATCAGAACCTCAGGCTAAGCTCTTCATCACTGCCACATTCTGTGATCTGACAACCCCAGAGTTCCCCAAAGAACTCTCCATGTTTATCATACTTAAGAATGTCCTGCAGAATCCTCTAGGGAAGCAGCTTGATGGTTTGTTGATTCAGCTGCTATTTCAAGTGCCAGTAAAATAATTTATGATGTCTATGCAGTGGTTATCAGGGCAGGACAAGCAATACAATGAGCTTACAGAGGAATGAGGTACAATAAGTTTGAACCTACAACCCAAGGGGCCTTGGTGTAATTTTGTGAGCTCCAAGACAGGAATATGAGGACTAGAGATGGGTGGTCAAATGGATCTTGGTCAGTTGCATAAGTGAAACACATAGTTAGGTCAGGATCTACAAAAAAAAAAAAAAAAAAACCACACCCAAAAACATAAGGAAGAACGTTAGCAATGTGCTGATGCAGAAACAAAGTGCTTGGAGACCTGCATAAGACTGCACCAGTCAACACTCCAAAAGGGGAAGGGGAGGATACCACTAGTTGAAGAACTACATGTAGTCAATGCTGTTGAGTTTTGGGGTAGGCTTTCTACAGGGACAAAGCCCCAAGATATTTTGCCCAAATATGTAAAGTGGGCCTTATACATACACTTTTTGGATTCAGTAGGTTTCATATGTAAAAAAAAAAGTGTGCAGTTTCTTCTCTGTTCTATTGCTTTGAAGAGACACCATGACCCAGGTAACTCTTAGAAAATATCTAATTGGGGGGCTCGATTAAAACTTTAGAGGATTAGTCCTTGATTATCTTACAGCAGACAGGCATGGTGCTGGAACAGTAGCTGTGAGTTTTACAATTCTTATCTGTAGGCAGGCAACAGGCAGAGAAAGAGGAGAGACAGAAACACACACACACACACACACACACACACACACACACACACAGACACAAAGAGACAGAAACAGAAAGATACATAGAGAAAGACAGAGATAAACACAGAGACAGAGATACATAGACAAAGACAGAGATAAAGAGACAAAGAAACAGATTCAGATAGAGACAAAGACACAGCAATAGAAAGAGAACAAAAAAGACAGAGACCTACAGAGAGACAGAGACAGACAGAGACATACAGAAGCAGAGACAGAAAGACACAGAGATAGAGAAATACAGACAGAAAGAGACACACAGAGACAGAAAGATAGTTACACACACACATACACACACAAACACATTCTTCTGTGGGCTTTTGAAACATCAAAATCCATACCAAAGTGACACACTTCTTCCAAAAAAGCCACACCTATTTCTTCTCAAATAGTTTCTCTGTTGACAAAACCTTAAAATATGTGAGTCTGTAGTGTCCATTCTCATTTAAACCATCACATATAGAAGATGACATGAACTTGAGATGGGAATGTGTGGTGGACACAGAATGAGTAGGAACAGTGGAGGGAACTATTTATTAATAAAAACATATTCTATTCATATATGAAATTTGCAACCTTGCCATTGCAAATAAGTGAAGTCCCTAATACAAAGAAAAATCATAACACTCAGATAGGAAGCCATAATAGTTACCTTATGAGATGTTCAGCCATAGGGATGCGGGACAGAGCAGGGTACATTGGGAGATGTGTATCTTGCTAGTATCATGGCTCTCATATTGGATGGAGCAAGACATGAAATGGTGATGAGCGTGGATGTGGAAATGGAGATGAGATAAAGAAGTTGAAAAGTTTCTCCAGGAAATTTCCACCTTGAAATCCCAAGGATAAGAATTGAAGCCTGGACAGGGTTAGGATGCAGATGGAGAAGGCATTCCTGAGTATCTAGAAGCCTACAGCCAGAACACAACTGCATTTTCTGTTAGCCCAGCCCAGGCATTGATGCTCAGCACACACCAATCAGGGTCTTTATTTCTGCTGATTCAGAGATGACTTGGTATCATTTTAAATTTTAATTAGTCATGTGCTTTTGCCATTGTCCCCATCTTACCTTTAGGAAAGTAGAGATGTAATGCAGTTCAGAAGTTGTTCTAGGCTGGCCCAGTTAGGGTTTTACTGCTGTGAACAGATACCATAAGCAAGGCAAGTCTTATAAATGACATTTCATTGGGGCCAGCTTACAGGATCAGAGGTTCAGTACATTATCATCAAGGAGGGAATATGGCAGCATCCAGGCAGGCATGGTGCAGGAGGAGCTGAGAGTTCTACATCTTCATCTGAAGGCTGCTAGAATACTAGCTTCCAGGCAGTAACCATGAGGGTCTTAAAGACCAAACCCACAGTGACATTCCTACTCAAACAAGACCACACCTACTCCAACAGGGCCATACCTTCTAATCGTGGTATTCTTGGGCGAAGCATCACATAGGACTTACCCCAAAGTTGTATAGGGTAAATTCAACCCATGAGTCTGCATCAGGGTCCATATCCTTCATCATTCCAGCAGCCATACTGCCAGGGTACTGTATGCTACACAGGGCACAGCAGAAGTAGATGATGAGATATTTACACATAGTGAATATGAAATGGCCGTTAACACACATTAGAAGAGAGAAGCTCAATTTGGAACCCATCAAGAAAATTACTGCAGGAAATAGGAACAGTGCTTGAGTGAAGAACAGTGGCAGATTTGAGGGTCTTGGATGGCTTCCTATCTTTGAAAAGCCCTGCTCAGCCCAGACTTCCCAGGCCTCAATAGAACCGAAGGCTGTGAGTGAAAGGTAGCAGGAACCTTGACCTATCAAGGCTGAATGCGTGCATCTCTCATGTGCTCCCCTGGTTCCTGCAACCCTGCTTAGCTTGAGGAGGATGTGGAGGAAAAGCCACAACTTCTGTTATTGTCTTGCAGGGAGCACTGGTCTTCTGCTTTGAGCTACTTTTGTTAGAAACTTTTCTCATTACCACGACCATACCCCTGCCAAAAAGCAACTTGTGAGTGGAAAGATTTTTTTCTTTTGGCTGGAAGTTTGAAAGAGTAGGGTCCATCATGGCTTAGATTGTGGGATTGCCTGTGTTTTCTTCTAGCCAGAGCTGTCCAGTGTCATGTAGCACTAAGAGAAGCCATGCATAAGCATGACTCTGATTCTACATCAGAACGTCCCTGTGACCCCTTAGCCTTAAGCCACAATACTTAGATTTCTTCTGGGTCTCCTCTGGCTGTGTAATGAACAGTGTGAACTGAAGTTTACCAGAAAAAAACCGCACTGACATTAGCGTCCTTGAGGCTGACTGCTTAGAACCGTGAATGTGGAAAGTACAAATGTTGTAGGTATAGATGAGAACCAAATTATGTTGGGCTACACTTATCTTTCCTATTAACCATTCATCGCACATCTCTGAACCTGACTTAACCTCCTTAACATTAGGTCTTAATATCCAAACAGGCTGTCTTAGTCAGGGTTTCTATTCCTGAGCAAAATATCATGACCAGGAAGCAAGTTGGGGAGGAAAGGGTTTTTCAGCTTACACTTCCATACTGCTGTGAGGAAGGAAGTCAGGACTGGAACTCAAGCAGGACAGAAAGCAGGATCTGATGCAGAGGCCCTGGAGGGATGTTACTTACTGGCTTGCTTCCTCTGACTGGTATAGCTTGCTTTCTTATAGAACCCAATACTACCAGCCCAGGGATGCCCCCCCCCCCCACAAGGGGCCTTTCCCCCTTGATCACTAATTGAGAAGATGCTCCACAGCTGAATTGCATGGAGGCACTTCCCCAACTGAAGCTCCTTTCTCGGTGATAATTCCAGCCTGCTTCAAGTTGAAACACAAAACCAGCCAGTACAATTGACCTCTTGTCAACTTGACACACAAACACATCACTATTAAGCCTCAACCCTTACCTTTCTATTAATTCTCAAGATCCAAGTAACTTTAAAAGTCCCATAGTCTTTACATATTAAAACTTCAATCCCTTTAAAATGTCCAATATCTTTTAAAATTCAAATGCTCTTAACTGTGGGCTCCACTAAAAATAGTTTCTTCCTTCAAGAGGGAAAAATATCAGGGCACAGTCACAATCAAAAGCAAAAATCAATCTCCAACCATCCAATGTCTGGGATCCAACTTACGGTCTGGGCTCCTCCAAGGGCTTGGGTCACTTCTCCAGCCTTGCCCTTTGTAGCACACACATTATCCTCTAGGCTCCAGCTTCCTGTACTCCACTGTTGCTGCTGTTCTTGGTGGTCATCTCATGGTACTGGCATCTCCAAAACACTGCATGGCCCCTTCAGTTCTGGGCCATTAATTGCAACTGAGGCTGCACTTTCACCAATGGCCTTCCATGGCCTCTCACAGTGTCAAGCCTTAGCTGCTCTGCATGACTCCTTCATGCTTTCAAAACCAGTACCACCTGTGTGACTCTCACACATTACCAAGTCCTGCTGCTGCATGAGGTACAACTTTGGATATCTCTGGAACACAGCCTCTTTGTGCTCTCAGAAAATACTTCCCAGAAGATTTCACCTCAATGATGCTGGTCTCTTCTTAATCACAGCTAAATTCTTAGCTCCAGATAACCAGCATCAATAGTCCCAGTAATGCAAAGTTTTTGCTTTAGTCGTTCTGGTATCTTGTTATTCACAACTTATTATTCAACCCCAGCGAACCAGAACCACAGAATCTTCACAATCAAAATAGCAATGGCCCTGAAAAAGAGTCTTTAATCTTCCCTGTGAAATTTCACAAGCCAGTCCTCCACCTTCTGCACTGTTTTCAACATTATCTTCCAACCTCCTACACAACATCCCACAGAGCTCTTAACACCCAATGGATCCTCTAGCTCAAAGTTCCAAATTATTCCACAGTCCTACCCAAAATATAGTCATGTTGTCACAAGAATACCCCACTGTGCTGGTACCAATTTGTGTTAGTCAGGGTTTCTATTCCTGCACAAACATCATGACCAAGAAGCAAGTTGGGGAGGAAAGGGTTTATTCAGCTTACACTTTCCACATTGCTGTTCACCAAAGGATGTCAGGACTGGAACTCAAGCAGGTCAGGAAGCAGGATCTGATGCAGAGGCCCTGGAGGGATGTTACTTACTGGCTTGCTTCTTCTGGCTGGCTCAGCTTGCTTTCTTATAGAACCCAAGACTACCAGCCCAGGGATGGTCCCACCCTCAAGGGGTCTTTCCCCCTTGATCACTAAATGAGAAGAGGCTCCACAGCTGGATCTCATGGAGGCACTTCTCCAACTGAAGCTCCTTTCTCAGTGATAATTCCAGCCATCTTCAAGTTGACACATAAAACCAACCAGTACACAGGCCATGAACGTCCACCAAGGTAAAGGCTAAAAATGCTATCAGAAAACATCTGAGGCCTATAGCAGTGATTTCCTGTTGGGATGAAACCTGCCTAACTGAGGTTTCCATTGGCATGTTTAAAATTTACTTATGGCTCCCCCCACTGTAATTCTGTTACTGTAGAAATTTCATGAAGCTGTTACTAAATTGGAACTTGGTATTTGGGGCAATTTCAACCTGTGTTCTTGAGCCATAGATTTCATATGTGACTCAGAATAAGCTCTCTCATGTTCCTTTGATGTGAGAGTGGTATTTTGTGTGATTGATGGAAGGAGCTGTCTTTATCTATACTTGTTACTAGATGCAGTATGACTGGTATATATTCTCTTGGTAATTTTTCTTCTTAAAATAGTTTGTTGTACATATGGAGCAAACCATGGCTTCAGCCATGTAGTAGAGAATGGCCTCTTTGGCCATTAACAGGAGGAGAGGCCCTTGTTCCTGTGAAGGCTCCATGCCCCAGTATAGGGGAATGCCAGGGTGGGGAGGTGGGAGTGGGTGTGTGGGTGGGGAAGCACCCCTATAGAATTAGGGCAGGGGGATGGATAGGGAGATTCTGGAGGGGAAACCAGGAAAGGAGATAACATTTGAAATGTAAATAAATAGAATATCCAATAAAAAACAAAAAACAAAAAGAATAAAAATAGTTTATTGTAGAAAGGGTTTGTGCCAGGGACTAAATAACTTTAAATTGCCTTCCAATGGGACAGGCATGAAGGATCCCGAAATTTAAAGAACACACTCACTTTCTGGAGATTCATGTAAAATCTGAAAGGATTTTTCTGCGATTAGCAAATACAGTATTTAGTAAATCCTGCCCCATGTAACCCACAACTTCAGATGAAAATAAGAATAAATGTGTAGGGCTGGGTGTGGTGTTGCACACCTTTAATTCCAGCACTTTGAAGGCAGAGGCAGGCAGATTTCTGAGTTTGAGGCCAGCCTGGTCTACAATGTGAGTTCCAGGACAGTCAGGGCTATACAGAGAAACCCTGTCTCAAACAAACAAACAAACAAACAAACAAACAAACAAACAAACACACAAACAAAAAGAATAAATATGTAAAGTAAGGTACAAAGTAAGTATGAATGGGGAGGCAAATGTCTTTGGAGCTTGTGATCTTGGCTTGCAGTTGGAATTTGCTCTCTTGGCTTGTCTACCTCTCTGCTCCTTGGTTTCTGATTTGGTCTTCTGCTAGTGTCATAGTCAGCTGTTTTGTGTAGTGATAAAGCACTGACCAAAAGCAACCTGGACAGGAAAAGGTATATTTCACTTTATAGGTTGAGTCTATATTCAATGAAGCCAGGGAAGGAGCCCAAGTAGGGATCCAGAAATAGGAATGGAAGCAGAAACCAAGACAGGGGTGTTGTTCACTGGCTTACTCTCTGTAGCTTGCTGTGCTTGCTTTCTTATACACCCCTGGACTGCTTGCTCAGGGGGAGGGGCACCACTCACAGTGGGTATGGCTTTACCACATCATTCATTGATTAAGAAAATTCCCCACAAGCAAGCCCACATATCAATTTGGTGGAGAGAATTCCTCAATCAAGGTTTCCTCTTCCCAGATGACCCTAGTTTGTGTCAACTTGACAAAAGCTAACAAGAACAGCTAGAGAATGTATTAAGATTAACACTGTTCTTTGCATGATATGTAGCATCTTAGTGAAACAACAGACTGTGATGATTTAGTGAGCAATCAACTGTCAAACAGACCTTTGTGGTTAGAGATTCAGAAACAGATGACCCATCAATTCTTGAGAGTGCTCTAAAATGTAGGGGTAAGGTTGGGTGCACTCTCTAAGAGACAGGTATTCACTGAGTACCTGCTATGCTCCACAAAGTATCTTCAGTGATACAGTGCAGAACTGTGAACCAAACTTTTGAGAGGCTACATTTTATTGGAGGAAAACTGGCAATTCCTGCAATTCTCTCCAGTTTATCCATTTCTGGTTCTCCTGGCTTTCTGATCCATGACTACTGTGTTTCAAGTCTCTGACATGTTTTCCATCTGTCTCATCGCATCTGACTCTCTTCAGTAAGACAACAGAAACAGTTGGGGGAAGGTAAATGTCTTCTTATAGCTCCACTTCTCTTTATAGCATCCCATAGCATAATTTACTATGTTCTCTGCCTTTGCTCTTGCCATTCTACACGAAGCACCCCTGCTTCCATTAAAGCCATTCTTATAAGACAGCAGCACATAAGAGCCTCATTTAGAGGAAATTGCAGGTTTGGCACAGGCTAAAGTTACCCACATTAAAGTGTTATACTACTTGACGCTTTAGATGAGTGAAAGAATTAACATTTGAGCAGTCTTCTCATTTCCTGATTTCTTCTGTTACCTTTCATTTGCTGGGTATGCATGTACTCAGCAAATGATGGTTACTTGACACACAAAGATAAACAAGTATACACAGATAGGATTGGAGAGAGCAGACAATGATGAACACAAAGATGACCCATAATCATGATTTCCAAATTTTTATCTCTAACAGCACACTTCTTTAGTCCCAGATGAGCTTGTTTCTCCCTGGTTCTGTCTGCTTTTCAATTCTTTCATAGCAAGTTACTAGGAATGTAGGGGCTCTAACAACAGTTATTGTCTATGTTTTCTATATGTCAGGAGTCAGATTCCATCTTAACTAGGGCTTCTGCTCAAGGACTTACAAGGATATAGTCAATGAGCTGACAGGGACCATGTGTCTCATTTTAATCTTAGGGTCTTTTATTACCTTACTGATTATCATCAGGACCCATTTCACAACATAGCCCCCTGCTCCTGAAAGACAATAGCCAAGTGTCTCTGGGACTTTCTGTCTTACAGCCAGACTTTCTGGAAGTCCACTTTTCAGGCTCTATTTTCTTCCTGCTGTCCTTTCTCACTATTCTTTAGCTCAATCCACTGCAGCCACAATGGTCTCCCTGTTACTCTTCATACCCTCTGAACATGTGCTCTTCCCTCCCATCTTTACAGGATTCAGTTTCTGTCTTTGCCCTGCTCAGTCTCAGCTTTTGCTGAGAGATCAGCCACTTGCTGATCCCATACTTTTCCATCTATTGCACTGATCATTGACCTAATCATTGCCTAATGTTTTACTCAACATTTTGTGTTCATTTTATTGGTTCTATGTGTGGGAGTTGCTTTTCTGAGTTTTTATGAGGAAAGCCACTTTAATCAGTCTTGTACAATGATAAATTGTATGAACACAAATTTTAATATCTCTGGGGCATACACTTATCTTTAAGATTACTAACTTATATAATGAGTATACATCTAACTTAAAATTATTTTTTTTCTATTTTTAAGTGTGTGCCTGTGTTTGGGTATGCATACATATGAGCAGGTTCCTAAAGAGGTCAGAAGATTTGCATACCCATGAATTTGGAGTTACATGGGTGCTGGACCAACAGGAGTCTTACCCATTTTGGGAGAGTAATCTGTTTTTACTCAGTCTACTGATTTTAAATATTGATCATTTCTAGAAAGAGCAGTAGACACTTTTTTCTCATTTTTTATTGGATATTTTCTTTATTTACATTTCAAAACTTATCCCCTTTCCCACCCCCCTGAAACTTCCTATTTCATCCCCCTCCCCCTTCTTCTATGAGAGTGTTCCCCCAACCACCCACCCACTCCTGCCTTCCCACCCTGGCATTCCCCTACACTGGGGCATTGAGCCTTCACAGGATCAAAGGCCTCTTGTCCCACCGATTCCCTACAAGGACATCCCTTGCTACATATGCATTTGGAGCCATGGGTCCCTCCATGTGTACTCTTTGGTTGGTGGTTTAGTCCTTGGGAGTTCTGGGGGTCTGGTTGGTAGATATTGTTGTTCTTCCTATGGGGTTGCAAACCCCTTCAGCTCCTTTAGTCCTTTCTCTATCTATTCCATTGATGATCCCCTGCTCAGTCCAATGTTTGGCTGTGAGCATCTGCCTTGTATATGTCGCCCAAGAGGCTCTCGAATAGCCTCTAAGGAGACAGATATATCAGGAAGCATTTCTTGGCATCCACAGTAGTGTCTGGGTTTGCTGTCTGTATATGTGATGGATCCTCAGTGGGGCAGTCTCTGGATGGTCTCTCCATATTTCCTCCCGTGAATATTTTTTTCCCTCTTCTAAGAAGAACTGAAGTATCCACCGTTTGGTTTTCCTTCTTCTTAACTTTCATGTGGTCTGTGAACTGTATCTTAGGTATTCTGAGCTTTTGGGCTAATATCCACTTATCAGTGAGTGCATACCCCGTGTGTTATTTTGTAATTGCTGCTTCATGTGATAGTACGCAAGCAACTGTACTTTTTATATCTTAATGATATTGAACATCTTTTGTGAGATGATTTACATCATAAATATATGAAGTATATTCATTGATACTGAACATCTTCCTTTTGTGCTAATTCATTTTATGTATTCTGGATGTAAACTATCAGAGAGGTGCCTTGATGTGTAATTTTATGTGTCAGCAGGGTTAAGTTATGTCGTAAAGTTGTATTGGTTAAAGACTTGTCTAGATGCTGCTTTCTGAAGTGATTTGCATTTAAAATCAGTGAATTTAGGAAAAGCTTATTGCCCTCCAAACAAGGGTGAGCCAATAAAGTAAAGGCTTTAAGAGAAAGAATCCCTGTCTGTCTCTCCTTCTGTCTGTCTGTCTGTCTGTCTGTCTGTCTGCCTGCCTGTCTGTCTGTCTGTCTGTCTGTCTTTCTGTCTATCTGTCTCAGATGCAAAACACACTCAGACAATTGGTTGTTTTTATGGAGAACTCAAATACATATGGTTTTCAATTTTTAAAATTGGAAAATATATTAGATACCCAACATTTTACTAGATTACAATTGCTTTTAAAAACTTAGAATCTGAGGCGGCGCCATTTTCGGCTCCAGACAACCGGCCACCTTCCTGGTCAGAGCACAGGTGTCCGCCTGGCTCTGCCTCAGGTTCCGTGGGAGCCAGCTTGGTTCGGGGACTCCGAGGAGGGCAGTCTGCACAGGTGAGATTACCAGATGGCGAAAGGTAAACTTAAGAATCTTACTAACAGAAATCAGGACCACTCACCATCATCAGAACCCAGCACTCCCACTTCACCCAGTCCAGGGCACCCCAACACACCTGAAAAGCTAGACCTGGATTTAAAAGCATATCTCATAATGATGGTAGAGGACATCAAGAAGGACTTAAATAACTCACTTAAAGAAATACAGGAGAACACTACTAAACAAGTAGAAGACATTAAAGAGGAAACACAAAAATCCCTTAAAGAATTGCAGAAAACATAACCAAACAGGTAGAAGACATTAAAGAGGAAACACAAAAATCCCTTAAAGAATTGCAGGAAAACACAACCAATCAGGTGATGGAATTGAATAAAACCATCCAAGACCTAAAAAGGGAAGTAGACACAATAAAGAAAACCCAAAGTGAGGCAACACTGGAGATAGAAACCCTAGGAAAGAAATCTGGAATCATAGATGCCAGCATCAGCAACAGAATACAAGAGAAGGAAGAGAGAATCTCAGGTGCAGAAGATTCCATAGAGAACATGGGCACAACAATCAAAGAAAATACAAACTGCAAAAAGATCCTAACTCAAAACATCCAGGAAATCCAGGACACAATGAGAAGACCAAACCTACGGATAATAGGAGTGGATGAGAATGAAGATTTTCAACTCAAAGGACCAGCAAACATCTTCAACAAAATTATTGAAGAAAACTTCCCAAATATAAAGAAAGAGATACCTATGAACATACAAGAAGCCTACAGAACTCCAAATAGACTGGACCAGAAAAGAAATTCCTCCCGACACATAATAGTCAGAACAACAAATGCACTAAATAAAGATAGAATACTAAAAGCAGAAAGGGAAAAAGGTCAAGTAACATATAAAGGCAAGCCTATCAGAATTACACCAGATTTTTTATCAGAGACTATGAAAGCCAGAAGAGCCTGGACAGATGTTATACAGACACTAAGAGAACACAAATTCCAGCCCAGTCTACTATACCCAGCCAAACTCTCAATTACCATAGATGGAGAAACCAAAGTATTCCACAACAAAACCAAATTCACACATTATCTCTCCACGAATCCAGCCCTTCAAAGGATAATAACAGAAAAAAACAATACAAGGACGGGAACCACGCCCTACAAAAAACAAGAAGGTAATCCCTCAACAAACCTAAAAGAAGACAGCCACAAGAACAGAATGCCAACTTTAACAACAAAAATAACAGGAAGCAACAATTACTTTTCCTTAATATCTCTTAATATCAATGGACTCAACTCCCCAATAAAAAGACATAGACTAACAACCTGGCTACACAAACAAGACCCAACATTTTGCTGCTTACAGGAAACTCATCTCAGAGAAAAATATAGACACTACCTCAGAATGAAAGGCTGGAAAACAATTTTCCAAGCAAATGGTATGAAGAAACAAGCTGGAGTAGCCATTCTAATATCTAACAAAATCGACTTCCAACCCAAAATAATCAAAAAAGACAAGGAGGAGCACTTCATACTCATCAAAGGTAAAATCCTCCAAGAGGAACTCTCAATTCTGAATATCTATGCTCCAAATACAAAACACCATCAGATCCTTCTAAAAAAGGCTATACTCAACAAAACTGGAAAACCAGGATGAAATGGACAAGTTTCTAGACAGATACCAGGTACCAAAGCTAAATCAAGATCAGGTTAATGATCTAAACAGTCCTATATCCCCTAAAGAAATAGAGGCAGTCATTAATAGTCTCCCAACCAAAAAAAGCCCAGGACCAGATGGGTTTAGTGCAGAGTTCTAACAGACCTTCAAAGAAGACCTAATTCCAGTTCTTCACAAACTATTCCACAAAATAGAAACGGAAGGTACTCTACCCAACTCATTCTATGAAGCCACAATTACTCTGATACCTAAACCACAAAAAGACCCAAACAAGATAGAGAACTTCAAACCAATTTCCCTTATGAATATCGATGCAAAAATCCTTAATAAAGTTCTTGCTAACTGAATCCAAGAAAACATCAAAGCAATCATCCATCCTGACCAAGTAGGTTTCATCCCAGGGATGCAGGGATGGTTCAATATACGGAAATCCATCAACGTAATCCAGTATATAAACAAACTCAAAGACAAAAACCACATGATCATCTCGTTAGATGCTGAGAAAGCATTTGACAAAATCCAACACCCATTCATGATAAAAGTCTTGGAAAGATCAGGAATTCAAGGCCCGTACCTAAACATGATAAAAGCAATCTACAGCAAACCAGTAGCCAACATCAAAGTAAATGGTGAGAAGCTGGAAGCAATCCCACTAAAATCAGGGACTATACAAGGTTGTCCACTCTCGCCCTACCTATTCAACATTGTACTTGAAGTCCTAGCCAGAGCAATTAGACAACAAAAGGAGATCAAGGAGATACAAATCGGAAAAGAGGAAGTCAAAATATCACTTTTTGCAGATGATATGATAGTATATATAAGTGACCCTAAAAATTCCACCAGAGAACTCCTAAGCCTGATAAACAGCTTCAATGAAGTAGCTGGATATAAAATCAACTCAAACAAGTCAATGGCCTTTCTGTACACAAAAAATAAACAGGCTGATGAAGAAATTAGGGAAACAACACCCATCTCAATAGTCACAAATAATATAAAATACCTTGGCGATACTCTAACTAAGGAAGTGAAAGATCTATATCATAAGAACTTCAAGTCTCTGAAGAAAGAAATTAAAGAAGATCTCAGAAGATGGAAAGATCTCCCATGCTCATGGATTGGCAGGATCAATACAGTCAAAATGGCTATCTTGCCAAAAGCAATCTATAGAGTCAATGCAATCCCCATCAAAGTTCCAACTGAATTATTCAACGAATTAGAAAGGGCAATCAGCAGATTCATCTGGATTAACAAAAAACCTAGGATAGCAAAAACTCTTCTCAAGGATAAAAGAGCCTCTGGTGGAATCACCAAGCCGGGCCTTAAGCTGTACTATAGAGCAATTGTGATAAAAACTGCATGGTATTGATATAGTGACAGACAAGTAGACCAATGGAATAGAATTGAAGACCCAGAAATGAACCCACACACCTATGGTCACTTGATCTTTGACAAGGGAGCTAAAACAAGCCAGTGGAAAAAAGACAGCATTTTCAACAAATGGTGCTGGCACAACTGGTTGTTATCATGTAGAAGAATAAGAATTGATCCATTTCTATCTCCTTGTACTAAGGTCAAATCTAAGTGGATTAAGGAACTCCACATAAAACCAGAGACACTGAAACTTATAGAGGAGAAAGTAGGGAAAAGTCTCGAAGATATGGGTACAGGGGAAAAATTCTTGAATAGAACAGCAATGGCTTGTGCTGTAAGATCGAGAATCGATAAATGGGACCTCATAAAATTGCAAAGCTTCTGCAAAGCAAAAGACACCGTCAATAAGACAAAAAGGCCACCAACAGATTGGGAAAGTATCTTTACCTATCCCTAATCGGATAGGGGACTAATATCCAATATATATAAAGAACTCAAGAAGGTGGACTCCAGAAAATCAAATAACCCCATTGAAAAATGGAGCTCAGAGCTGAACAAAGAATTCTCACCTGAGGAATACGGAATGGCTGAGAAGCACCTGAAAAAATGTTCAACATCCGTAATCATCAGGGAAATGCAAATCAAAACAATCCCGAGATTCCACTTCACTCCAGTCAGAATGGCTAAGATCAAAAATTCAGGTGACAGCAGATGCTGGCGAGGATGTGGAGAAAGAGGAACACTCCTCCATTGTTGGTGGGATTGCAAGATTGTACAACCACTCTGGAAATCAGTCTGGCAGTTCCTGAGAATATTGGACACAGTACTACCGGATGATCCAACAATACCTCTCCTGGGCATATATCCAGAAGATGTCCCAACTGGTAAGTAGGACACATGCTCCACTATGTTCATAGCAGCCTTATTTATAATAGCCAGAAGCTGGGAAGAACTCAGATGCCCCTCAACAGAGGAATGGATACAGAAAATGTGGTACATTTACACAATGGAGTACTACTCAGGTATTAAAAATAATGAATTTATGAAATTCCTAGGCAAATGGATGGACCTGGAAGGAATCATCCTGAGTGAGGTAACCCAATCACAAAGGAACTCACACAATATGTACTCACTGATAAGTGGATATTAGCCCAGAAACTTAGGATACTCAAGATAAAAGATACAATTTGCTAAAAGCATGAAATTCAAGTAGAACGAAGACCAAAGTGTGAACACTTTGCCCCTTCTTAGAAATGGGAACAAAACACCCATGGAAGGAGTTACAGAGAGAAAATTTGGAAGTGTGACGAAAGGATGGACCATCTAGTGATTGTCATATGCAGGGATCCATCCCATAATCAGCTTCCAAACGTTGACACCATGGCATACACTAGCAAGATTTTGCTGAATGGACCCAGATATAGCTCTCTCTTGTGAGACTATGCCGGGCCTAGCAAACACAGAAGTGGATGATCACAGTCAGCTATTGAATGGACCACAGGGCCCCCAATGGAGGAGGTAGAGAAATTACCCAATGAGCTAAAGGGAACTGCAACCCTATATGTGGAACAACAATATGAACTAACCAGTACCCCGGAGCTCTTGTCTCTAGCTGCATATGTATCAAAAGATGGCCTAGTCGGCCATTACTGCAAAGAGAGGCCCATTGGACTTGCAAACTTTATATGTCCCAGTACAGGGGAACGCCAGAGCCAAAATGTGGCAGTGGGTCGGTAGGGGAGTGGGGAGGAGGGTATGGGGGCCTTTTGGGATAGCATTGGAAATGTAATTGAGGAAAGTACCTAATAAACAACAACAAAAAAGAACTTAGAATCTTAGAAATAATGAATATATATTTAAAAATCATGAGTTTATACTGATAATTCTAAGCTTACGTTTTTTGCTTAACCTCCTTGATTTTATATTCGTGTACCTTGCATAATATTGGCCTTCGTTGATTTATATTATTCTGTAATGTATAAAATAAGTATACAGTAATAGTGCTACTTTTGGTAAAATTATAAATAAAGTTGTAGATTAGTTTACTATTATCCTGCTGAGGTTATATAAATTTCCATGTACTAAATTAATTTGATATTTTTTGAGAAATAGTTTCTTATTTTGTATATTTAGTTAATTATATTTCAAGTTTATATTAATTTAGAGGTATTTTTTTACCATTTTAAGTTTAATTTGCTATTTGTATATGTAAGCAATTCATGTCTGTTCAAAAGTGCTAACTGTATAGAAATATATTCCCAGAAACGTTTGGTCTCTAGATTATTCTTAGTTCCATTTTCAAACTTTTATTTCATCTTAGATGTGATGTGGTTTTCAAAGAAGACCAAATATGTAACATATTCTTTTCCTTTTATTTAAAAAGCATTTTATGTATATGAGTGTTTTGCCTGCATGAATGTAAGTGCATCATAGGTGTGCAGTACCCTAGAGCTGGAGTTACAGATGGTTTTGAATCACCTGGTGTAGGTGCTGGGTCCTTTGTAAGCACAGGAAATGCTGCTAACCACTAGCCACTGAGTAACCTCTCCAACTCCTTTTCTCCTCTCCCATTCACTCCCCCTTTATTCTTCCTTTCCATGAGCTAATTTTTGAAAAGTTGATATGGCATAAATCAAATATATATTGAATTGCCATCAATAAAGAGCTTTGTGACCTGAAAAAAATGTTCAACATCCTTAACTATCAGGGAAATGCAAATCAAAACAACCCTGAGATTCCACCTCACTCCAGTCAGAATGGCTAAGATCAAAAATTCAGGTGACAGCAGATGCTGGTGAGGATGTGGAGAAAGAGGAACACTCCTCTATTGTTGGTGGGATTGCAAGCTTGTACAACCACTCTGGAAATCAGTCTGGCGGTTCCTCAGAAAATTGGACATAGTACTACCAGAGGATCCTGCAATACCTCTCCTGGGCATATATCCAGAAGATGTCCCACTATGTTCATAGCAGCCTTATTTATAATAGCCAGAAGCTGGAAAGAGCCCAGATGCCCCTCAACAGAGGAATGGATACAGAAAATGTGGTACATTTACACACTGGAGTACTACTTAGCTATTAAAAAGAATGAATTTATCAAATTCCTAGGTAAATGGATGGACCTGGAGGGCATCATCCTGAGTGAGGTAACACATTCACAAAGGAACTCACACAATATGTACTCACTGATAAGTGGATATTAGCCCAAAACCTAGGATACCCAAGATATAAGATACAATTTGCTAAACACATGAAACTCAAGAAGAATGAAGACTGAAGTGTGGACACTTTGCCCCTCCTTAGAATTGGGAACAAAACACCCATTGAAGGAGTTACAGAGACAAAGTTTGGAGCTGAGACAAAAGGATGGACCATCTAGAGACTGCCATATCCGGGGATCCATCCCATAATCAGCTTCCAAACGCTGACACCATTGCATACACTAGCAAGATTTTATCGAAAGGACCCAGATGTAGCTGTCTCTTGTGAGAATATGCCAGGGCCTAGCAAACACAGAAGTGGATGCTCACAGTCAGCTATTGGATGGATTACAGGGCCCCCAATGAAGGAGCTAGAGAAAGTATCCAAGGAGCTAAAGGGATCTGCAACCCTATAGGTGGAACAACAATATGAAGTAATCAGTACCCCCCGGAGCTCTTGTCACTAGCTGCATATGGATCAGAATATGGCCTAGTCGGCCATCAGTGGAAAGAGAGGCCCATTGGTCATGCAAACTTTATATGACTCAGTGCAGGGGAACACCAGGGCCAAGAAGTAGGAGTCGGTTGGTGGGGTAGGGGGTTGGAGAGCGTGTGGGAGACTTTTTGGATAGCATTGGAAATGTAAATGATATAAATACCTAATTAAAAATATTGACTATATAAGTAGACACACATACACACACACACACACACACACACACACACACACACACACACACACACACAAAGGACAGAACCCAGATTAGGGCACATATTCTAGCTGACATGTTTCTTGGGAGGTGGCAGTGGTACCAGATTGGCCACAATACAGACAGGCAGCGCTCCATGCTAATAGCACTGAGCATGCTGTGCCCTGCCATATAGGGAATGATTGCTGCATTGCCTAAGATATCTTTGCTTAATTTATGGGCATAGATGCCATAGAAGTCAATGATCCATAGCAGAGAGTCAATGAAATGGCAGCAGAGGAAGAAGGAGTCTGCCAGAGCCAGGTTGAGGACATAGACTGAGATGGGTTTCCTGTGCATGCGGAATCCCAGGAGACAGAGATCAATGGTGTTTCCTGCCAGTTCCACCAGGACAGTGATGAGGACCAGAAAGGACGGAGTCAGGATTGGACTGCAGTTGGGATGACCAGTTTCATTGAGTGGTATGATCCTGTGTTGTGTGATGAGATGATTGGGTCCATGCTCACAAATCTTCCAGTGGTGTCCCTGAGTAAACAGGCCATATTTGAGCACCTTAACATTGATCTTTTTCTGGTGATCCTAATGTAATAGAGACATTGTTGTCAACATGGCTTAATAAAATCATTTATAAATAAAAAGAGAGTAACATGACCACATGGATCAAGAATTCTGGACTCTGGATTCAAATTCAGAGCTCGTGTGTCTTGGTCATTCTTCCTGTGTATAACTCAGGACCTTTAAACCACATGGAAAAGATTCCCTTCTCTCATGGTCAGGGTTTCATCCATTTCCTGCTCCCCTGTATCCCTTAGAAAGGGAACCATCACATATGCCTCCCCCGGACTTAAAATAACACAGAAGAGATGAAGATATCAGGGTTTTGTTGAGGTACAATAAGGGAAAGATACATCTGCATGGTCAAAGAAATGGATTCTGAGTTCTACCCATAACTTTGGGTTGAGATTTGACTTTGGTTGGTGCAACAGATTACAGATCACATGCATTTACCTCCTCCCTCAAGTTGACCATGTTGCACCTGTCAGTCACCTGGCCAGGGGATTGCTAAGGTGGCAGAAGGAATGACAATTCACTCATCCTTCATAGGAGTGTCACCCTCTATGCAGCCATCTCTGACCTTCCCTCAGGGGGTACAGTTAAGCCTGTGTGCTTCTCTGAATTCATGCTAACTCAGAAAAGTGTAACATTCTTTTTTCTTTCTTTTCTTTTAAACATGGGCCAAAAGCCCAAGCAAGATTTTCCTGACACTCTGGACTCTCGCCATCTTTTCTGAAACCCACATCCCTTTCCACCATGGAGTTTCTTCCCAACTTCCATTGCTGGACATGCCAGCTTTCTTGGGATGTCAAAAAGCATGGCTTTTTCTCTTCCCCTTCTCCATCTCCTTCCTTCTGGCAGCTGCCCAGATTTACAGCTTGCTTACTCTGTTGTTTCACTCTGAAATTTTAGTAAAACTGTGATTGAGCTTCCTTCTGAATCTGTTTTTACAATATTTTGTTTTTGTGGGGGGTGTTTTTAAATGCTTCCATTACAGAGGGAACCCTGATTTCTACCATTACACAGGACTCATTGTGGCTTGAATGAGCATGTAGATTTATTTTTGTACACAGATTTTGTGTGTATGGGTAGACTGGGTTGGAGGAGATTGGCAGAGGGTTATATATGAGTCTGGATTGAATTTCCCAGCACCATAAAGAACAGAAGAAGGAGAGTGAAGTCTCAACAACAGGAAAAGTGGGAGAGAAATTAAAACAGAACAACAAGAGGAAGACTTAATTGGCATTGTGTAAAGTAAGCCACATGAATGGATTCTATTCTTTCTCCCAGAAGGTCTTTAGTGGTATTTACTTTGCAGGAAAAAGCCTTAGCTTGATAGGAGCTTTTGAAAGGAAATGGAAGTGTAGGACTTAAAATGTAAAGAAAGAACAATAACACACACACACATACACAGATACATACACACAGACACACAGACACACAGACACACAGACACACACACACACACACACACACAAATCCTAGTTATAAAAATAGCAATGAATCTACTGCAGAATGAAATCTACTGCTATTTTCTCTTTCAGTTCTTCCAGTAGTTGAAGTGGTAAAAATTAAAATTATTCTTTTTAAAATTTAGAAATGAGAAAGGGAAGCAAGTGAAGAGGAAGAGAGATAAGTGTATAGGCCGATTAAGGACAGATGCCCCACTCTAGCATCTCTCTTCTGCCTCACTAACTAGACATGACTCCCTTCAGAGTATATATCTAGAAATTTGGCTGCCAATGGTCAACAGAGGGTCAGTCCATTCTCCAATCAGGAAGAAAATATAGTATGTATGTATGTATGTATGTATGTATGTATGTATGTATTTATTTATTATTTATTTATAGTCCAAGCTTTCAAAACCTTAGTTGGCTGGAGGGTATGGGAAGCAAAGTAGCATCATTGTAGTCTGGACACAGCGCCTTTCACTTTGAGCATGTGGTTTTAGAGTTACTGGGAGACATCACTAGGAGACTGGAGGTGGTGGTAAGTAGTGAATTTTTGGCTTCTAGCTCTTGACCTGAGAAGTTGTGAGTTCACAAAAACAGTGACTCTCCACTTGCATGACTGTGCTTTTCTGCTACTACAACTATAGCTAGGATTTATTCTCTTCTGGGAAAAGCTTCTTCTCTGGCTATGTATAGGGTTACATACCGTGCTCAAATATTGCATGCCTTATGGTGATAAATCATGCATTATCAGTATTCCTCAGTCTTGTCTATGATTGTAAATGTCATGTATTTTTTTTTGAGAAATGTAAACGAGGAACATTTCTCAAGTATTTCAGTATGTGCTAACATTTTTCTTTTGAAACCTCTTCAGGTCTCAGAAGTACAAAGTAGATTAACACTGAAAGGCAAATAAAACAATGAGACCTGGTTAGTAGGAGTCAGTCTGGGGAACAAGGTCTGAATGTGATCCTGACCTATTCCTCTCCTTCCTTCCTTCCTTCCTTCCTTCCTTCCTTCCTTCCTTCCTTCCTTCCTTTCTTTCTTTCTTTCTTTCTTTCTTTCTTTCTTTCTTTCTTTCTTTCTTTCTTTCTTTCTGAGACAGTCTTCCCATGTCACCCAGGCTTGACTGTAGCCTTCTTTGTAGCCCAGGCTGACTTCAAGTGAATGTAATCATCCTTCCTCATTCTCTAAATCCTGAGATCAAGGAAGTGTGTGACCACATTAGCTTTCACCTTGCCTCTTAAATGAATGTAAGACACCATTCTCCCCATGGCAACACAATGGAATAACTGGGATAAAAGAAGGGTCAATGGTCTCAGTAATCTTACTGACATTCCTCCCATATTTAAGGTTGCCAACACTCCTTTTAAAGGAAGCCTCATGTCTCCATCCTTTCCTTGAAGGAAATACAATGTAGCAGTTCCCACATTCAGCTTCTCAGTATATGACCATAGACAAATATTTTATTAAACTGTGGAAACAAACATATCTGGACACAAATCCTTACCTTTCTTTCAACGCTCAGTCAGGAGTTGAGGAGCTGACTTGTGCTGAATTTGAAGTCTTCTGGGGTTGTGGATGCTAAAACATCCTTTTACCTCCCTCAAGAAATACCGGTAGAGTGTTAGTAAGACCTGGTGACCAAGTGCGACTTACTGAGATGCTGGGCAGCCCATGTGATTTCTTGGGCTGTGGATTAATAAGATACCAAATTGATATGAGACAGAATTCTTCACAGAGATATTTATGGATAACTTCTCAGTTTCCACTCATGTATGAGCTTCTCCTACCCTACCTTATCTGGTATCCCCCACCTCTGAAAGTAAGTGCCATTGTGAAGCTTTAATTGCCAACTATGGGCCTAGGCAGTAATGATGTTACCTAAAGTGAGCTGCATGTGAGATTTATAGCTAAAGTACATTGTGGTATGGCTAGAGCATTCTCATGGCCTGCCTTTTTTCTTTTCTATTTTTCCCCTGATAACTGACTCGTAGGTACTTGTATTGCAACTGACAGACAAGTGCACACTGAGTGAACTTCTCACTGAGCCCATTGTCCAGATGTCATGCTTGTACTTTCTCTTTACATTGATTTTTTAAAAATTCTCTGATTAGAAAAGTTATACTTCTGTTTTTAGTATTTATGTTGAAAGGTGAATCAACTGAATATTCATTATAAACTAGAGTTCAACCTGTGTAGTGTATACTGTCTCCTCCCTCCATACATTAAATTTAATACTTACCTTTTTTTCCTGCAATATAAACAGTAATATTTACAAAGGTTATTTATCTCCTATGGCTCATTTGTCTTTTTCTTTCCTTTTAAAATAATTATTCAGAGGAAAAGTTTTTATTGGATATTTTCTTTATTTACATTTCAAATATTTTCCCCTTTCCCAGTCTCCCCTTTGGAAGCTCCCTATACTATCCCACTCCCCCTGCCTCTATGAGAGTGTTCCTTCAACTACCCATCCACTCCCATCTTCCTGCCCTGGTATTCCCCTACACTGATGAATCAAACACCCTCAGACTCAAGGGCTGCTCCTCCCACTGATGTCCAACAAGGCCATCCTATGCCACAAATGTATACTCTTTGTTTTGTGGTTCAGTCCCTGCGGGCTCTGGAGTGTCTGGCATGTTGACACTTTTGCTCCCCTCATGGGGCTGCAAACCCCCTCAGATCCGTCAGTCTCTTCCTTAACTCCTCCATTCCAGAACACACATGCTCAGTCCAGTGATTGGAATTGAGCATCCACCTCTGTATTTGTTAGGCTCTGGAAGAGCCTATCATGAGACAGTCATTTCAGGCTTCTGTAAGCAAGCACTTGTTGGCATTCACAACACTGTCCAGAATTGGTGATTGTTTATGGGTTGGATCCCCAGGTAGGGCAGACTCTGGATGGCCTTTCCTTCAGTCTCTGCTCCACACTTTGTCTCCATATTTCTTGTGAGTATTTTGTTCTTCTTTCTAAGAAGCACTAAAGCATTCACACTTTGGTCTTCCTTCTTCTTGGACTCCATAGGATCTGTGAATTGAATCTTGGGTATTCTGAACTTTTGTGCTAATGTCCACTTCTCAGTGAGTGTGTAATGTGTGTGTTCTTTTGTTACTGAGTTAACTCACTCAGAAAGATATTTTCAAGTTCTGTTCATTTGCCTGGGAATTTCATGAAATCATTGTTTTTGATGGCTGAGTAGTATTTCATTGTGTAAATGTACCACATTTTCTGTATCCATTCCTTTGTTGAGGGACATTTGGGTTTTTTCCAGCTCCTGGTTTTGTTGATTCTTTGTATAGTTCTTTTTGGTTCTACTTGGTTGATTTAATATCTGAGTTTATTTATTTCCTGCCATCTACTCCCCTTAGGTATGTTTGCTTCTTTTTGTTCTAGAGCATTTAGGTATGTGGTCAAGATGCTAGTATATGCTCTCTCCAGTTTCTTTTTTGGAGGCACTCAGAGCTATGAGCTTCCTTCTTAGGACCACTTTCATTGTGTCCCATAAGTTTGGGTATGTTGTGCCCTCACATTCACTAAATTCTAAAAAGTCTTGAATTTCTTCCTTGACCAAGTTATCATTTAGTAGGGTGTTTTTCAGTTCCCATGTATATGCTGGCTTTCTGTTGTTTTTATTACTATTGTAGACCAACCTTAGTCTGAGTTGATATGAAAGGATGCATGGCATTATTTCAATCTTCTTGTATCTGTTGAGGTCTGTTTTGTGACCAATTATATGGTCAGTTTTGGAGAAGGTATCATGCTATGCTGAGAAAAAGGTATATTCTTTTGTTTTAGAATGAAATGTTCTATAGACATCTGTTCAATCCATTTGGACCATAACTTCTGTTAGTTTCACTCTGTTTAGTTCAGTTTGTGTTTCCATGATCTGTCCATTGCTGAGAATGGGGTCTTGAAGTCTCCCACTATTGTTTTGTGAGGTGCACTATATGCTTTGAGCTTTGGTAAAGTTTCTTTTATGAATGTGGTGCCCTTCTATTTGGAACATAGATGTTCAGAAGTGAGAATTCTTCTTGGTAGATTTTTCCTTTGATGAGTATGAAGCATTCTTCCTCATTCTTTTTGATAAGTTTTGGTTGAATGATGACTTTATTTGATATTAGAATGGCTATTCCAACTTGTTCCTGGGACCATTTTCTTGGAATACTGTTTTCCAGCCTTTTACTGTGAGGTAGTGTCTGTCTTTGACGCTGAGGTGCATTTCCTGTATACACAAAATGCTGGGTCCTGTTTATGTATGCAGTTTGTGTCTTTTTTCTTTTGAGGATTTGAGTCCCCATTTGATGTTAAGAGATATGAAAGAATAGTGATTGTTGCTTCTTGTTATTTCTGTGTTTGTGTGGCTATCTTCTTTTGGGTTGGTTGATAGAAGATTCCTTCCTTGTTTATTCTAGGGTGTAGTTTTCCTCCTTGTGTTGGCCTTTTCCATTTATTATCCTTTGCAGAGCTGGATTTATGGAAAGACCTTGTGTAAATTTGGTTTTGTCATGGAATATCATGGTTTCTCCATATGTAGTAATCGACAGTTTAGCTTGGTATAGTAGCCTGCTTTGGCTTTGCCTTCTTTTAGCATATTTATGGTATCTGTTCAGTTTCTTCTAGTTTTCATAGTCTCTGGTGAGAAGTCTGATGTAATTCTGATTGGTATGCCTTTATAAATTATTATAAATTATTTGATATTTTTCCATTAATGCTTAATATTCTTTTATTTTTTTGGTGCATTTGGTGTTTTGCCTATTATGTAGTAGTTGGAATTTATTTTCTGATCTAATCTACTTGGCTTTCTGTAGGCTTCTTTTATGTTTAAGGGCATCTCTTTCTGGAAATTAGGAAAATTTTCTTCTATAATTTTGTTGAATATAATTATTGACCCGTCTGGGATTCCACTGAGACTAGTCTGCGCAGGTGAGAGTGTGGACTACAGAAGCTAACAGCTAAGAATTTCATGAATTCCTCATTTTTAATAGCTAAACACCACTTCATTTTGTAAATGTTCCATATTTTCTGTATCCATTCCTTTGTTGAGGGAAATCTAGGTTCTTTCCATCTCCTGACTAATATAAATAAGGCTGTTATAAACACATTAGTGCATGTGTCCTTATTACATGTTGGAGGATCTTCTGGGTATATGCCCAGGAGTGGTATTGCTGGATCCTCCGGTACTACTATGTCCAATTTTCCGAGGAACCACCAAACTGATTTCTAGAGTAGTTGTACCAGCAGAAATTCCCACCAGCAATGGAAGATTGTTTCTCTTTCTACACATCCTCACCAGAATATGCTCTCACTCATCTGCTGATAAAATTTTGATTTCAGCTATTCTGAATGGTGTGAGGCAGAATCTTAGGGTTGCTTTGATTGAACACACCTTTTGTTAAAGACATATTTTATTAATACATATTTGTTGGGAACAAGCAAAAGAAACCAATTCTAAGAGCTACCATTTCATTTTCAAACGCCATGTAATCATAGAAACTAAATCCAAGGTTCCTGGAACCAGAGGGAGCTGGGGACTTCCAAGTAGCTGAACAACTTCTTTTATAAGTAAATAATTGTCGGAGTTTAAATATCTCAGGGGCAACTTCTCCTTCTTGTTGGCAGGATCAAATTAAGTTTCTCTTCCCAGGACTAGGAACTTATTCCTAATCTGATTGGTGAAAACTCCCTTGCTCAGCCCCTCATGTCAAAACATGATTGGACAATGGTACAGCCCATTCTTCTCCCCTATCTAAGGTTCCATTTCTTAAATAATATGTACAACATTCCTTTAGGGTCATAGTTCAGCTCTTGGGTCTGTTATGTGGCCCCATGGGCTAGAATCAGCTTGATAACAATAATGTTTTGTCATCTGCACTGCCACAATATTTGGGTTATGTTGCATTCATGTTGGATTTAAGCAGACCCCTTGACATACTATGTAAGTTGATGAGTTTTGTTATGATATTTTCAGGTATTTGTAATGTACTTTTTATGTTCATTAATTATTGTCAGGCCTAGCTTGCTTGTTAGGAATAATGGTTTTTGTGTTTCAGGTGACGTGATACAGGCTGAAAGAAGTCAGGCAAATTATTAAGAACTCCACAGCTCCGGAACCCAACCCTTGCCTTTGAGGAGTCCTTTAGAATCATCAGCTCAGTGTATTGATTATATGTGAATGGGAGAAAAGCCAGAGAAAAATATACAAATCCAGAAAATATCCAACTTTGAAATGGCAGTCAATACTGTAGATTAAGAAAGCATCCAGCTTAAACAAAGTACAGAGTGAGGACTAGAAGTTGACAACATAGAAGGGAATAGCAGTTGTCTAGGAAGAAAAATCAGAGACTGGAAGATTTCTTTTTAGTTTAGGAATTTATACAGGTCCTCCAGACCAAAGGAGGATTTAGACAGGCACCCAGGTTTGAATGCAAGGCTTCCTCCTTATACTCTTTTAAGAGACACCAGCCACTATGGTCCCAACAGAATAGAAATGGAAGTAAGTGGAAACCCAGTAAATCTTTTACTTCCAATTATGGGGGTTAGTAATGTTCAAAGCTAATTTCAGGGCAGGAGGTATTTGTCTGCTATATTGAACCAGTAATTCCAAAAGGAACTAGTTATATTTAGGCTGTTGACTTTCCTACTTGGGTTTGTAGAATCCTCCTTTAACATTGGTGAAAATAAGTAAGACATAATCAGACAGAGGAGTAATTTTCTGATCATGCATGTGGACCATTTTCATACTCATCCATGATTTATTGCAGTGCTGCTCAAGGCTCTGTCTCCTCACATCACTACAAGACTCGAGTATGATGCTGTTCACCACTACACACTTTCCTCATGATGCCTGCAACACTACACAGTCCTCCCTTGGTGCCAATCATCATGACACACTCCCAATGTGATGCTCTGCAATATTTCACACACCAACATGAAGCTCTACCCAATCCCAACATGATGCTCTTCATCACTACACACTCCTAACATGATGCTATAAATAACTACACCCCCCCCCCACCGTGATGCTTTACAGCACTTTACACATGAACACGGTGCTCAACATCCCTACAGAGTTCCACCATGATGCTCTATATCACATGGGGTGGAACCACAGTTGACTAGATCACTACTAAAGGATTGCTCAGCCCTCAGTGTGTGTGGCCCTTTTACATCAATCATTAGTGAAGAAAAAGCCTACTGACTTGCCCTCCATTCAGTCTGATGGAGATATTTTCTCAGTTCTTTCTTGGTTTGTCTAGGTTTTTTGGTGCATTGACAAAGTTCCCAACCCAACCCAAGCAAACCAATCAACCAAATAAGATATACCATGGACAATAAAGAGAAATATTTCTGAGGTCATTTCAAGATTCTCTGGCCAGACTGTATATATTGCATGCTAAAGGGTATAAACTCGAACAGTAATTTGAAAGACTTTCCCGTGAGACAAATGGCACCCAAAGATATTATTATACCAGTGGAAATGCTTTCTCAGGTTTATTTGCTGAGGTTCTCAGAGGCTATTGAAGTCATGACCCTTGTGAGTCCAGGTATTGCTTGAGTTGGTATTATACATAGCCATTGTTCTTGTGGTACATCCAGAATACAAAAGTTACTGGATCATGGAATTTTCCACTGGAATTCCAACAGAAACCTAGGAAGTCTGTCAGTGTGTAGCAGGGTGGCATTCTTTATAGAGGACCCCACCCCCACCCCAATAGTGTGATAAGTGAACCTTAATAGTAAACTCTTAACTCCAATGCTGAGCACAGGATGTTGGAGATGCCACAGGTAAAGAATTCTCCAGTGGAAAGACACAGAAACCAAGTGGAATCAGTTTCAGAGAGAGGCCAACTTGCCTACAAATGGCAAGTCGCTAGAAGCTTAGCTGCCCAAGGCTGTTGGTACTTAGATCATGATATCATATGCCCTAGATATTGGACATGGGCCACAGTGAGCTTCCTGCTGGGTTTTGTTATTGATGTGATACAATCCTTTCTCTCCATTTCTCCATTTATCCCTGCTGGAATGGCAGTATTTACTCTCTGTCACAGTTTGATGGGATTATATATTTTTTATATTTTTATTTGTGATCATGGCTTAAAGTGCTTCCTGAGTCTCAGGAGATTCTGAATTTATAATGTTGAATCTGCTAAAGCTTTGGGGAGTTTTGCATTTGTCATGGGTAGAGGACTGTGTGGATTTTTTGCTGGGAGAGACAGAAGTCATTTGAGGATCAACCATAAAACCTTGTGGTTTGAAGTGATGTTTTGGGATGTCAGTTCATCTTGACTGTAAATTTGATTAGGTTAAGAAACATGTGGGAGATCCATGAAGCATATCTTTCTATATGTGTGTAAGGTCATCTCCAGAGATCAGCTGATGAGAATGGATTTAATAAATATATTAAACCATTGGTGGACTCCATATCATGGTTATGTTGTTGGCAGTTGGGGTCTACTTGGATGTAATAGGTCAGTGGCAGCGTGTTCCTTGGGGCATCACAGCTTTCTTTAGCCTCCTCTCCATATGCTAAGTTTGATCATTATTTCTAGGGGCCATTGGGGGACTTTGAGATGCTGATATAAATCAGACTTTGTCACCTGAAAACTCAGGACTGGACCTTTTCACTCTTAATTAATATTTAAATCTTTTATCTTGTCTAAACTCACCAGCAAGGACTTCTAGTACTATGTTGGTTTGTACATGCTTGGCCCAGGATGTGGCATGATTAGTTGTGGTCATGTTGGATTAGCTGTGTCATTGTGGGTGTGGGTTATAAGAACCTCATCTGAGGCCCTTGGTCTTGTGAAGATTATGCCCCAGTAAAGGGGAATGCCAGAGCAAGGAAGTGGGAGTGGGTGGGTTAAGGAGCAGGGCAGGGGGATGATATAGGGGATTTTGGGGATAGCATTTGAAATGTAAAAGAAGAAAATATCTAATCAAATAAGGAAAAAAAGTAATTTAGAATCTTAAGGGATAGAGACCCTGTTGTGTAGTAGAATTGGGATAGGGTTCAAAGAGATACCATTGTGACCAGAATTGTATGTTTACAATATCATATCCTTAAAAGTAGATATTAATATTTAAATATGTATCCTCATGTCACCTATTCCATAGAAAGATTCAGACTCATATTATCATTTTATATTCATGTGGATTTATTGCCTAAATATATTTCTGTCCTTCATATCAATTTTTAAGTTTAATTTTATTAGGAACAAAATGAATTAGGGCAAAATTATCAACTTTAATTTACTTGTAATCCATTTGCTATTAAGTACATGATGTGAATAACAAACCATGATCCCATGTGTACAGAGTCTTTACATAAGTAATAAAAAGGCAAATTTTAATAAAAAAAATAAGACCCTCATCTTAGCTGCATGGAAGCCAACATTCTGCTAACAGCCTTCAGATGAAGATGTAGAACTCTCAGAACCTCCTGCACTGTGTATGCCAGCCTTAGAAGAGTTGCCTTGTACATAGTGTACGTTAGTAGCAATAAAACCCTAACTAAGACAACTACTATGTTGAATAATACAGTAAAATCCATCTTTGACATTTCTTGTATTATTTGAGATCTTAGAGACAAGGTTTTCAGCTTTCCTATGATATCAGCTGGGCCACACTGAGTGTGGTGTTTATTATGTTAAGACACACTCCTTTTGGACCTATCCATTAAGTTTCATTTTTGGCATTTTGAAAGGAATACATTTTTAAAAATGTCATTTTTTTGCATCTTTTTGGATAACTGTACTTTAGGTTTTTTTTAAATGTGTGGCAATCTGTGTGTGTGTGTGTGTGTGTGTGTTTGTGTGTGTGTGTGTGTGTGTTTGGGTGTATGTGTGTATATTCATGTGGGCAGGGCAGAAACTGATGTAAATTGTTGTTGTTCTCAATTGCTTGATAGGTTAGTTTTTAAGACAGAGCATCTCACTGAGCCTATAGCTCACTCATTTAGTCAGACTAATTGGCCCGCAAGCCCCCAAGGACTTTCCTGTCTCTCCTTTATTTTCTGTTATGTGCCATGCCTGGTTTTATGTGAGATGCCAAGTGTTTGAGTTCTGGGCCTCATGCTTGTGTAAAAGACACTTTACCAACTGAATAATCTTCCCAGAATCTCCCTTCCTTTATTTTGTTCATTAGTGAAGGTCATGATCTCTTTTCTTCTAATGGTAAGGACTGACACTGAGGCTTGTGTGTGCTAAATACCCATATCACCCTCAGGCCTCCTTGAAATCTCTTGAGTGTGTTGGCAAGCATACAATCTATGTATTCAAGGAATAGGTTATAGATTTAGTGCTCACAATCTGACTGTGTGCACCTAGAGATTCTAAGCAGCTTGCTCATGTACTCAGAGCTCCTAAACTTGAAGTTTGTGGTGATCTTCCGGTTGGGGGGATGTTGTCACTGTCTCACCAATAGGGGATAAACAAAGCACAGGTTTGTCCTAAGTTCAAAGGTGGTGTTAACACACATGATATGCACTCACTGATAAGTGGATATTTGCCCAGAAACTTAGAATATCCAAGATACAATTTGCAAAACACATGAAACTCATGAAGAAGGAAGACCAAAGTGTGGATACTTCACTCCTTCTTAGAATGGGGAATAAAACACCCATGGAAGAAGTTACAGAGACAAAGTTCAGAACTGAGATGAAAGGAAAGACCATCCAGCCAAACAAACCTAAAGTGACAGAGATAAGACTGAATTAATTTAGAGACTAAAGAAAGGATTACTAAGGAATATTTTTTTTTGTTTGTTTTTTGGCTTTTTGAGACAGGGTTTCTCTGTATAGCACTGGCTGTCCTGGAAATCACTTTATAGGCCAGGGTGGCCTCGAACTCAGAAATCTGCCTGCCTCTGCCTCCCGAGTGCTGGGATTAAAGGCATGTTTCACCATGCCTGGCTGAATATTTTTGAAAAGTTGTTACCTGATAAATTGGAAAATTCTAGAAGAAATAGATACAGTTCCAGAAATATTAAAATTGCAGTAGTATTCTTTTTTAAATATTTTTTATTATTACGTATTTTCCTCAATTACATTTAGAATGCTGTCCCAAAAGTCCCCCATAACCTCCCCCCTACTTCCCTACCCACCCATTTCCATTTTTTGCCCTGGCATTCCCCTGTACTGGGGCATATAAAGTTTGCGTGTCCAATGGGCCTCTCTTTCCAGTGATGGCCAACTAGGGATCTTTTGATACATATGCAGCTAGAGTCAAGAGCTCTGGGGTACTGGTTAGTTCATAATGTTGTTGCACCTACAGGGTTGCAGATCTCTTTAGCTCCTTGGATACTTTCTCTAGCTCCTACATTGGGGGCCCTGTGCTCCATCCAATAGCTGACTGTGAGCATCTACTTATGTGTTTGCTAGACCCCGGCCTAGTCTCACAAGAGACAGCTATATCAGGGTCCTTTCAGCCAACGCTTGCTAGTGTATGCAATGGTGTCATCGTTTGGAGGCTAATTATGGGATGGATCTCTGGATATGGCAGTCTCTAGATGGTCCATCCTTTTGTCTCAGCTCCAAACTTTGTCTCTGTAACTCCTTCCATGGGTGATTGTTTCCAATTCTAAGAAGGGGAAAAGTGTCCACACTTTGGTCTTTGGTCTTCTTCAGTTTCATGTGTTTTGCAAATTGTATCTTATATCTCGGGTATACTAAGTTTCTGGGCTAATATCCACTTATCAGTGAGTACATATCATTTGAGTTCTTTTGTGATTGTGTTACCTCACTCAGGATGATGCCCTCCAGGTCCATCCATTTGGCTAGGAATTTCATAAATTCATTCTTTTTAATAGCTGAGTAGTACTCCATTGTGTAAATGTATCACATTTTTTTTTGTATCCATTCCTTTGTTGAGGGGCATCTGGGTTCTTTCCAGCTTCTGGCTATTATGAATAAGGCTGCTATGAACATAGTCGAGCATGTGTCCTTCTTACCGGTTGGGACATCTTCTGGATATATGCCCAGGAGAGGTATTGCTGAATCCTCCGGTAGTACTATGTCCAGTTTTCTGAGGAACGGCCAGACTGATTTGCAGAGTGGTTGTACAAGCTTGCAATCCCACCAACAATGGAGGAGTGTTCCTCTTTCTCCACATCCTTGCCAGCATCTGCTGTCACCTGAATTTTTGATCTTAGCCATTCTGACTGGTGTGAAGTGGAATCTCAGGGTTGTTTTGATTTGCAATTCTCTGATGATTAAGGATGCTGAGCATTTTTTTCAGGTGCTTCTCAGCTATTCGGTATTCCTCAGGTGAGAATTCTTAGTTAAGATCTGAGCCCCATTTTTTAATGGGGTTATTTGATTTTCTGGAGTCCACCTTCTTGAGTTCTTTATATATATTGAGTAGTAGTCCCCTATCTGATGTAGGATAGGTAAAGATACTTTTCCAATCTGTTGGTGGCCTTTTTGTCTTATTGACGGTGTCTTTTGCCTTACAGAAGCTTTGCAGTTTCATGAGGTCCCATTTGTCGATTCTCGATCTTACAGCACAAGACATTGCTGTTCTATTCAGGAATTTTCCCCCTGTGCCCATATCTTTAAGGCTTTTCCCTACTTTCTCCTCTACAAGTTTCAGTGTCTCTGGTTTTATGTGAAGTTCCTTGATCCACTTAGATTTGAACTTAGTACAAGGAGATAGGAATGGATTGATTCACATTCTTCTGCATGTTAACAAGCAGTTGTGCCAGCACCATTTGTTGAAAATGCTTTTTTCCACTGGATGGTTTTAGCTCCCTTGTCAAAGATCAAGTGACCATAGGTGTGTGGGTTCATTTCTGGGTCTTCAATTATATTCCATTGGTTTACTTGTCTGTCATTATACCAGTACCATGCAGTTTTTATCACAATTGCTCTGTAGTAAAGCTTTAGGTCAGGCATGGTGATTCCACCAGAGGTTCTTTTATCCTTGAGAACAGTTTTTGCTATCCTAGTTTTTTTGTTATTGCAGATCAATCTGCTGATTGCCTTTCTAATTCGTTGAAGAATTGAGTTGAAATTTTGATGGGGATTGCATTGAATCTGTAGATTGCTTTTGGCAAGATAGCCATTTTTATAATGTTGATCCTGCCAATCCATGAGCATGGGAGATCTTTCCATCTTCTGAGATCTTCTTTAATTTCTTTCTTCAGAGACTTGAGGTTCTTATCATACAAATCTTTCACTTCCTTAGTTAGAGTCACGCCAAGATATTTTATATTATTTGTGACTATTGAGATGGGTGTTGTTTTCCTAATTTCTTCCTCAGCCTGTTTATTCTTTGTGTAGAGAAAGACCATTGACTTGTTTGAGTTAATTTTATATCCAGCTACTTCACCGAAGATGTTTATCAGGTTTAGGAGTTCTCTGGTGGAATTTTTAGGGTCACTAGTATATATTATCATATCATCTGCAAAAAGTGATATTTTGACTTCTTCCTTTCCAATTTGTATCTCCTTGATCTCCTTTTGTTGTCGAATTGCTCTGGCTAGGACTTCAAGTACTATGTTGAAGAGGTAGGGAGAAAGTGGGCAGCTTTGTCTAGTGCCTGATTTTAGTGGGATTGCTTCCAGCTTCTCACCATTTACTTTGATGTTGGCTACTGGTTTGCTGTAGATTGCTTTTGTCATGTTTAGGTATGGGCCTTTAATTTTTGATCTTTCCAAGACTTTTATCATGAATGGGTGTTGGATCTTGTCAAATGCTTTCTCTGCATCTAACGAGATGATCATGTGGTTTTTGTCTTTGAGTTTGTTTATATAATGGGTTACATTGATGGATTTCCATATATTAAACCATCCCTGCATCCCTGGAATAAAACCTACTTGGTCAGGATGGATTCTTATATAGTAGCAGTAAATGTCTTAGTTATGGTTTTTCTGCTCTGAACAGACACCATGTCCAAGGCAACCTTTATATGGACAACATTTAATTGGCGCTCGCTTACGCATGCAGATATTCACCCATAATCAAGGCCGGAACATGGAAGCATTTGGGCAGGCATGTTGCAGGCAGAGCTGAGAGTTCTAAATCTTCATCTGAAGGCCTCTAGGAGAAGACTAGCTTCCAGTCAGCTACGATGAGGTTCTTAAAACCCATACCACAACAAGGCTACACCTTCTAATAGTGCTACTCCCTGGGCCAAGCATATACAAACCATCACAGGAAATGGACTGAAGAATAAATCAGGGCAATAGTCCTAGTCAGTGAAACAGGAAATTCCTAGGAGTAAGAATAATCAGGGTCAGAAAGAATGGATTAGTGAAATAGTTAGGCTCAGAGGAAAGAAATTGAAGAACACACTTAAAGCTTTGAAAAGATCCACGTCTGTCTTTTGTCTGCATCAGTAATGTGAAAATGGATTCAGGGCAGTCCCCACCAAAGTCCAATTACATTCTTGCAGGAATAGAAATAAAGACCCTAAAATTCATAGAGAAGTACAAAAGGCCAGTTATTACCACCCCAGTCCTGAGCAAAAACAGTGCTAGAATCATAGCAATATCTGGTTTCAAATGGTAATAATGACCTGTGCCAATGAACCAAGAGGGATACTAGCACAAGAAATGGAAAATGGAGACCAGTGTCATAGATTAGAGGATCCAGGTACTTCCATCTGACCCTCAACAAAGGTAAGTAAGATGGCCTCTTCAGGAAACAATGTTATTAAACAGGAAATCCACAGGTAGAAAATTGAAGCTACCCCTATCTCTCATGCTGTACAAAATCAATTAAAATGATCATCTTAGTTCAAATGAAGATCTCTCATGCAACAATCAGGAATTGATGCTGGTGAGGGCACAGTGAAAACAGATCCCTTGACTACTGGAGGGAATATAAGTTATTGCAGCCATTAAGGCAGTCAGTGTGGCTATCATTCAAAAAATAGATCTAAAATTGCCATAGGCTCCATGTATGCTGCTTTTGGGTGTACAGCTCAAGAAATCAAAGTCAGTACACAATAGAGACTATTACAACTACTATAGTTATAATTATGTTTATTGTGGTCTTTTTCCACAATAGTCAAATCATGGAAGCAACCTACATCCTCATAAAAGGATGTATGGATAAAGGAAACACACCCACACATACACACCCTCACCCCCCACCCCCCACACACATACACATACACACACACACACACACACACACACACACACACACACACACACACACGGTAGTTTTATTCAGCTCTAGAGGAAATAATGGGCTGGAATATGGCTCATTGGATCAAGTGCTTGGGTTAAGATCCCCTGTTCCCTTGTACAAAGCCATGGAGATGGTTCTGTGGGTAATGCACTTGTTCTGCAAACACGAGGAGTGGAGATCAGATCTCCAGAACTTACTTCTAATCTGGGTAGCTGTATCAGTACCCTGTAATCCAAGCACTTGTGAGGCAGAAACAAGCGATGGTGACTGATTTTATGTCAACTTGACACAAGCTGAAAGAAGGAAACCTCAAAAATGCCTCCATAAGATCCAGTATGAGCATTTTCTTAACTAATGACTGATGCTGGTAGGCCTAGCTCATTGTTGTAGTGCCATCCCTGGGATGGTGTTCCTGGGCTCCATAAGAAAGTAGGCTGAGCAATCTATGAGAAGCAAAGCAGTAAGCACCATCCCTCCTTTGTATCCCTGTCCTGCTAGAGTTCCTGTTCTCACTGTTTCTGATGATGGACTGTTATATGGAACTGTGAGCAAAACAAACATTTTCTTACTCACCTTGCACTTCCCTACTCAAGTCTCTTTTGGTCATTGTTTCATCACAGCAATAGTCACCCTAACTAAGACAGGGTTCCCCAGAGCAAGCTTTCAAGCCAGATTAGCTCGTATTGGCTAGCTCTAGGATTAGTGAGAGACCCTGACTCAATCAATGAATTGTATGTGTGTGTGGGGGAGTGTGATCAAGGATTTCTACTTCTAACCTACACTTACACGTATATAAGCAATGATGTTATTTCAGATTGAGAAACACTGAGGGGATTGGTGAACTGAAAAAAAAACCCACATGACAGTACAATTTGGGGTTATTTAGGGGATGGTGGAGAAGAGCAAGTGGAGGGAGGGAAGAGAGGGTGGTGAAGATGTGAATCCCATCCAGGTACTGGATTTACATATGAAACATCATTAGACAATCAGTTATTTTGTATATTTATACATCCTGATAAAAAAGATAGCTGTTCAAATTTGTGTCTTAATGAGGAGGTGGTTGCTTATTCATATGCTATGTTGCTTTTATATTTTAATTAATTTCTTGTCTTCATATCCTTGAACTTTACTGACAGTTTTAAGGAGGATTGGACTGGGCTGGATTTCCTGTCATTCCTTACCCTGGTTTAAAATCAATGCTGTTGTAGTTTTGTTAGTGTCTTCCAGAGAACTCACAATCTCCTGAGATTTATAAAGCTATGTCTTTTTTTCCTTATGGTTGAGTATTTGTGGGGACAGACACTTCTTTTTCATTTTTCTTTCACATGGACACACCTCTTTCCTGCTCAGTGTCTAATTTGTGATGCTGAATGGGCAGCTACTGCTGGCCCTAAGCAGTCAGGGCATGCTCTCTGTTTCTCAAGATAGCTGGGCAATCCCTTTGCTCTGAATTTTTGTGGGATATCTGACTGGGCTCTGTTGTTTGGCAAGACCACTGGCTGACATCTGCAACCTGCTAGAGCAAGAAGATGTGCACTGAAGTTACCTCAGGTCTGCTGGAACACTGCATGTATCCTCTGGTCATAAGGTTCTGTGATTTGAGCTCATCTGTTGAGCATGTCAGCAGCAAAAGCTTCCATGGTAAGGAGATCAGGATGGAGTCTCTTCGATATTACCTAGGAGCTTCTAACCACTCACTGTCCAGCCTGTCTGCACCAAACTCACCAAAAGGGAGTTGGATGATGCTCATCTTTTCCTCTCATGGTCCTCATGGCAAGTAGAATATGCTGCCCCAGTATGGATTCATGTGGATATAAGCACACAAAAGATGTAACAATAGATTCAGAAGTACATTGCAGATAGAGCCTTACCTTTCCCCCATTCCTCTTGCTGAATGTAGCTCGCTGGCTTGTGTAGAAGGAAGGACACAGTCACTACAGAATATTTCTTTGCTCTGAAGCAGTGAATTTAAAAGTTGGAAAGAAGTAAAGTTTATCAGTAACCCACACAGCCCTGTGGTTTCCTGCTTAGTGTCCTATTGGCAAGTGAGATTGTAGGGCCTGTTACATCATGTTCCTCCTGAGACAGCTCTCAATTTCTCCCTTTTCTATGCCTTTTCATAGAAAATCTCTCACCTTGCACTCACCACAAGCCCACTGTGTCCTCTTCCTGTTAGTTATTGTTGCTTGCAGTTTTCTGCCTTCTAGACAATAATGCCAAGCAAAGTGAGCAGTGTTGTTAAGCGATCAGTATGGATGGAGCAAAGTCCCTATCTGTGTTTCATACTCCCCTTGGCCTGGCTTTTTCTTTTCTCTACTGAAGCACATATGTCAGCACATTTCCAGTTTCTTCCAAATAACACAGAAATGCATCGAGCAAAAGGCAAATATCTCTCAAAACATTGTTCTTTGGAAGCAATTTCTTGTTAAACTATTCATTCCTAAACATTTTAATAGATGCACTTATAGTTTTGACCAGGAAACATTCACTTTTATTTTATTTTAGAATTTGTCTCTGTTAACAAATATACAATCCAAACCCATGAGGTGTAAGAATATTCTATGTAGACTAGATATACTGAGGAGTGACTTAAAGGTCTATCATCTGTATGTCTATCCATCCACCCATTCATCCATCCATTATCCATCCATCCATCTAACCACCCAGTCACCAACTCAGACACCCACCCCCTATCTATCTATCTATCTATCTATCTATCTATCTATCTATCTGTCTGTCTGTCTGTCTGTCTGTCTGTCTGTCTGTCTGTCTGTCTGTGTCAGGGTTTCGATTCCTGTACAAACATCATGACCAAGAAGCACTTGGGGAGGGAAAGGGTTTATTCAGCTTACACTTCCATACTGCTGTTCATCACCAAGGGAGTCAGGACTGGAACTCAAACAGGTCAGAAAGCAGGAGCTGATGCAGGGGCCATGGAGAGATGTTATTTACTGGCTTGCTTTCCCTGGCTTGCTCTGTCTGCTCTCTTATAGAACCAAGACTATCAGCCCGGAGATTACACTCCCACAAGGGGACTTCCCCACTTGATCACTAACTGAAAAAATGCCTTTGAACTGGATCTCATAGAGGCACTTCCCTAACTGAAGCTCATTTCGCTGTGATAACTCCAGTCTGTGTCAAGGTGACTCACAAACCCATCCAGTACTCTATCTATCTATCTATCTATCTATCTATCTGAGATGGTGTCTTAGTCAGGGTTTCTATTCCTGCAAAAACATCATGACCAAGAAGCAAGTTGGGGAGGAAAGGGTTTATTCAGCTTATACTTCCATACTGCTGTTCATCACCAAGGAAGTCAGGACTGGAACTCAAGCAGGTCAGAAAGCAGGTGCTGATGCAGAGGCTATGGAGGGATGCTCATTACTGGCTTGCCTTCCCTGGCTTGCTCAGCCTGCTCTCTTATAGAATCAAGACTACTAGCCCAGAGATGGTCCCACCCACAAGGGGCCCTTCCCCCTTGATCATTAATTGAGAAAATGCCTTACAGTTGTATCTCATGGAGGCATTTCCTCAACTGAAGTTCCTTTCTCTGTGATAACTCCAGTTGTGTCAAGTTGACACAAAACTAGCCAGTAAAGATGGGTTCTCATATATTCCAAGATGGCCTTAAACTGGCTATCTACTTGAGAATGACCATGAGCTTCTGATTTTATCCAATGCTGGGATAATAGGCATTTGTCACCACATATAGTTTATGTCATGCTGGGAATCAACTCCAGGGATTCTTGCATGTTAGGGAAGTGCTTTAAAAGCTGAGACATATCTTTATCCCCTGCCATGAGTGAGAGATTTAAACAGGTCATCTGTGTCTGGTAAATGAACAGTGATGAGTGGAACAAGGGCACCAAGAGTGTGTGCAAGGTTTTGATGTTAACAACACACAGTTGACTCTGAATGTAGCAAGCCTGGAATTGACACCTATTGTGTTGAATGTAGGGAGGCCATTGGAGCAGAGGCTGTATGGAAAACAGCTGGACAGAGGAGGAGAGGATTGGGCAGATGATGTGGAAATGATAACTTTGGCAGTCCTACTGGTGTGGAGGTTTGCTTGATACAAAACAGGTGTGGGTGATAAGGTTAAAGAAAGTTAAAATATAGAGAAGAGAGTATTAGCCATCTAGATGGATATGGTAGTTGCTATAAATGAGGACAGGGCTGGTGCTCAATAAATCTGTAAACCAGACAGGCCATGATCTAATAGAGTAAACAGTTACACCCCCATTAGTGACATTAAGAATGTAATTTTAAAATTTTTCTACCAATTTCTCTTTAAAAATAAAAACACCACCTATCTAACTAATGGCCCAGCTCTGCATCACTATTATCTCTGTGACTTTCAGATGTTGTGATTGTGTACCTCATTGAAGGCATATGCTTCAGTTATGTTGGATAAACGAGTTTTTTACAGAAAGGAAGGTACTATAAAAACACTGGAAATGAATTTTATCACAGCTTACCCAATTTAATAGCAAGGATGTTAATGACACACAGTTGATAAGACATCATCAGCATACATGTACAGAAAGATTCAGAGTGTAGTTTTTTGTGATTTATCTTAAAGATGAATTTTTCACCCCTCTCAATTTGGTTTTACTCAATAGTTCTTTGTATAGTAGGAAACACTTTAGGAAAAACTGTGTAACTGACAAAATCACAAACACCTAAGTTTTGCAATAAGTTTAGCCACCCATGACATCACATCCTGACACTCTGCCTGTGCTTGAACTTACAGCATTGTTATAGAATTTCCTGATACCTGCTGGGTGTCATAAAGGCCAAACTCTTCTATAACATTTGGACAGAAGCTGGCTAGATTCTGTCAACTTGACACAATCTGAGATATATCTGGGAAGGGGGAATATTAAATGATCATTTGCCTTCATCAGATTGTTCTGTGGGCATTTTGATGGGAAATTTTCTTAATGAATAATAATAAAACATGAAGGCCTAGATCATGGTGGGTAGTACCAACCATGGGCAGGTGGGCCTGGATTGAATAAGAAAACATGCTGAGCAAGCCATGAAGTTCAAGCCAGGAAGTAGTCTTCCTCCATAGTCTTCTCTTCAGTTCCTGACAGCTGGTTCTTCCCTGGCGTCCCCTGTGATGGACTGAAGTATGTAAGCCAAATAAACCCTTGTCTCCCATATTAGTTTTGGTAAATCATAGTAGTAAACAAGCAAACTAGGTCAAAACATAGAATACGTAATCATCAGAGTTCTGTTCTCAGGAGAACTCTGAAGCCAAGGAACCTGAATTTTCAGCATTGAAACATAAGTGCCATCAAGCAGGGAGTGTGTGTGTGTGTGTGTGTGTGTGTGTGTGTGTGTGTGTGTGGTGAATATATAGCCTATATGATTTTTTAATAGATAACACATGACATACTTATATGAAAACATATTTATCAGATTGAACATATAGTAATAAAATAATCCATGAGTATACTTGGTTGAAAAATTTGAATGCTGTATGCTATAATTTCATAACTAATTTTGAAAGACATTATTTTTATTTTTACTTATGTGTATGTGTGTGTATGTGTTTGTATCTGTGTATGTGCACTTGTGTGCAGGTCCCTGTGGAGGTCAGAACTGGGCATTAGTCCCCTGAAGCTCGAGTTATAGTCAGGTGTGAGTTGCCTGATGTGGGTACTAGGAACTAAATTCTTTGGATGGGCACTAAGACTTCTGGTGCTGTATATTGGAATCAGGGCTCTTTGGAATTACTAACAGTACCAGAGCTCATGGTACCCACCACCAAAAACATTTGTAGGAAGAGCCCGACATTAAATACCTATGTATTATTATTATTATTATTATTATTATTATTATTATTATTATTAATCATTAATTCTTTAATCCTTTTTTACTATCCATACTTCATCCTCCTCCTGGTCTGCCCCACTAAGTTATATTATATTAGAGAGCTGGCAATCTGAGAAATCATTGTGTTGACTTATTAGAATGAAAATTTTTCTACACTCTTTCATGAAGCAGATTTGTAGGGATGGAGAGAAGTGCACTCAATCATTGTGGAGCTCAGTCTTGCAGCTCTGCCCAGGTAGACAGCCTTATTTCTAAAACCTGTAAAATATGTGTTTTCTCATGCTCGCTTCGGCAGCACATATACTAAAATTGGAATGATACAGAGAAGATTAGCATGGCCCCTGTGCAAGGATGACACGCAAATTCGTGAAGCGTTCCATATTTTTACTCTAACAACAAAAATAAAAGGAAGCAACAATTACTTTTCCTTAATATCTCTTAATATCAATGGACTCAATTCCTCAATAAAAAGACATAGACTAACAGACTGGCTACACAAACAGGACCCAACATTCTGCTGCTTACAGGAAACCCATCTCAGGGAAAAAGACAGACACTACCTCAGAGTGAAAGGCTGGAAAACAATTTTCCAAGCAAACGGTCTGAAGAAACAAGCTGGAGTAGCCATTCTAATATCGGATAAAATCGACTTCCAACCCAAAGTTATCAAAAAAGACAAGGAGGGACACTTCATACTCATCAAAGGTAAAATCCTCCAAGAGGAACTCTCAATTCTGAATATCTACGCTCCAAATGCAAGTGCAGCCACATTCATTAAAGACACTTTAATAAAGCTCAAAGCACACATTGCACCTCACACAATAATAGTGGGAGACTTCAACACACCACTTTCATCAATGGACAGATCGTGGAAACAGAAACTGAACAGGGACACAGTGAAACTAACAGAAGTTATGAAACAAATGGACCTGACAGATATCTACAGAACATTTTATCCTAAAACAAAAGGATATACCTTCTTCTCAGCACCTCACAGGACCTTCTCCAAAATTGACCATATAATTGGTCACAAAACAGGCCTCAACAGATACAAAAATATTGAAATTGTCCCATGTATCCTATCAGACCACCATGGCCTAAGACTGATCTTCAATAACAACATAAATAATGGAAAGCCAACATTCACGTGGAAACTGAACAACACTCTTCTCAATGATACCTTGGTCAAGGAAGGAATAAAGAAAGAAATTAAAGACTTTTTAGAGTTTAATGAAAATGAAGCCACAACGTACCCAAACTTTGGGACACAATGAAAGCATTTCTAAGAGGAAAACTCATAGCTCTGAGTGCCTCCAAGAAGAAACGGGAGAGAGCACATACTAGCAGCTTGACAACACATCTAAAAGCTCTAGAAAAAAAGGAAGCAAATTCATCCAAGAGGAGTAGACGGCAGGAAATAATCAAACTCAGGGGTGAAATCAACCAAGTGGAAACAAGAAGAACTATTCAAAGAATTAACCAAACGAGGAGTTGGTTTTTTGAGAAAATCAACATGATAGATAAACCCTTAGCTAGACTCATTAAAGGGCACAGGGACAAAATCCTAATTAACAAAATCAGAAATGAAAAGGGAGACATAACAACAGATCCTGAAGAAATCCAAAACACCATCGGATCCTTCTACAAAAGGCTATACTCAACAAAACTGGAAAACCTGGACGAAATTGACAAATTTCTGGACAGATACCAGGTACCAAAGTTAAATCAGGATCAAGTTGACCTTCTAAACAGTCCCATATCACCTAAAGAAATAGAAGCAGTTATTAATAGTCTCCCAGCCAAAAAAAGCCCAGGACCAGACGGGTTTAGTGCAGAGTTCTATCAGACCTTCAAAGAAGATCTAATTCCAGTTCTGCACAAACTATTTCACAAAATAGAAGTAGAAGGTACTCTACCCAACTCATTTTATGAAGCCGCTATTACTCTGATACCTAAACCACAGTAAGACCCAACAAAGATAGAGAACTTCAGACTAATTTCTTTTATGAATATCAATGCAAAAATCCTCAATAAAATTCTTGCTAACCGAATCCAAGAACACATTAAAGCAATCATCCATCCTGACCAAGTAGGTTTTAACCAGGAATGCAGGGATGGTTTAATATACAAAAATCCATCATTGTAATCCATTATATAAACAAACTCAAAGACAAAAACCACATGATCATCTCGTTAGATGCAGAAAAAGCATTTGACAAGATTCAACAACCATTCATGATAAAAGTTTTGGAAAGATCAGGAATTCAAGGCCCATACCTAAACATGATAAAAGCAATCTACAGCAAATCAGTAGCCAACATCAAAGTAAATGGTGAGAAGCTGGAAGCAATCCCACTAAAATCAGGGACTAGACAAGGCTGCCCACTTTCTCCCTACATCTTCAACATAGTACTTGTAGTCCTAGCCAGAGCAATTCGACAACAAAAGGAGATCAAGGAGATACAAATTGGAAAGGAAGAAGTCAAAATATCACTTTTTGCAGATGATATGATAGTATATATAAGTGACCCTAAAAATTCCACCAGAGAATTCCTAAACCTGATAAACATCTTCGGTGAAGTAGCTGGATATAAAATAAACTCAAACAAGTCAATGGCCTTTCTCTACACAAAGAATAAACAGGCTGAGAAAGAAATTAGGGAAACAACACCCTTCTCAATAGTCACAAATAATATAAAATATCTTGGCGTGACTCTAACTAAGGAGGTGAAAGATCTGTATGATAAAAACTTCAAATCTCTGAAGAAAGAAATTAAAGAAGATCTCAGAAGATGGAAAGATCTCCCATGCTCATGGATTGGCAGTATCAATATTGTAAAAATGGCTATCTTGCCAAAAGCAATCTACAGATTCAATGCAATCCCCATCAAAATTCCAACTCAATTCTTCAACGAATTAGAAGGAGCAATTTGCAAATTCATCTGGAATAACAAAAAACCTAGGATAGCAAAAATCTTCTCAAGGATAAAAGAACCTCTGGTGGAATCACCATGCCTGACCTAAAGCTTTACTACAGAGCAATTGTGATAAAAACTGCATGGTACTGGTATAGTGACAGACAAGTAGACCAATGGAATAGAATTGAAAACCCAGAAATGAACCCACACACCTATGGTCACTTGATCTTTGACAAGGGAGCTAAAACCATCCAGCGGAAGAAAGACAGCATTTTCAACAATTGGTGCTGGCACAACTGGTTGTTATCATGTAGAAGAATGCGAATCGATCCATACTTATCTCTTTGTACTAAGGTCAAATCTAAGTGGATCAAGGAACTTCACATAAAACTAGAGACACTGAAACTTATAGAGGAGGAAGTGGGGAAAAGCCTTGAAGATATGTGCACAGGGGGAAAATTCCTGAACAGAACAGCAATGGCTTTTGCTGTAAGATCGAGAATTGACAAATGGGACCTAATGAAACTCCAAAGTTTCTCCAAGGCAAAAGACACCGTCAATAAGACAAAAAGACCACCAACAGATTGGGAAAGGATGTTTACCTATCCTAAATCAGATAGGGGACTAACATCCAACATATATGAAGAACTCAAGAAGGTGGACTTCAGAAAATCGAATAACCCCATTAAAAATGGGGTTCAGAACTGAACAAAGAATTCTCACCTGAGGAATACCGAATGGCAGAGAAGCACCTGAAAAAATGTTCAACATCCTTAATCATCAGGGAAATGCAAATCAAAACAACCCTGAGATTCCACCTCAAACCAGTCAGATTGGCTAAGATCAAAAATTCAGGTGACAGCAGATGCTGGCGTGGATGTGGAGAAAGAGGAACACTCCTCCATTGTTGGTGGGATTGCAGGCTTGTACAACCACTCTGGAAATCAGTCTGGCGGTTCCTCAGAAAATTGGACATAGTACTACCGGAGGATCCAGCAATACCTCTCCTGGGCATATATCCAGAAGATGCCCCAACTGGTAAGAAGGACACATGCTCCACTATGTTCATAGCAGCCTTATTTATAATAGCCAGAAGCTGGAAAGAACCCAGATGCCCCTCAACAGAGGAATGAATACAGAAAATGTGTTACATCTACACAATGGAGTACTACTCAGCTATTAAAAAGAATGAATTTATGAACTTCCTAGCCAAATGGATGGACCTGGAGGGCATCATCCTGAGTGAGGTAACACATTCACAAAGGAACTCACACAATATGTACTCACTGATAAGTGGATATTAGCCCCAAACCTAGGATTCCCAAGATATAAGATACAATTTGCTAAACACATGAAACTCAAGTAGAATGAAGACTGAAGTGTGGACCCTATGCCCCTCCTTAGAATTGGAAACAAAACACCCATGGAAGGAGTTACAGAGACAATGTTTGGAGCTGAGATGAAAGGATGGACCATGTAGAGACTGCCATATCCAGGGATCCATCCCATAATCAGCATCCAAACGCTGACACCATTGCATACACTAGCAAGATTTTATTGAAAGGACCCAGATGTAGCTGTCTCTTGTGAGACTATGCCGGGGCCTAGCAAACACAGAAGTGGATGCTCACAGTCAGCTAATGGATGGATCACAGGGCTCCCAATGGAGGAGCTGGAGAAAGAACCCAAGGAGCTAAAGGGATCTGCAACCCTATAGGTGGAACAACATTATGAACTAACCAGTACCCCGGAGCTCTTGACTCTAGCTGCATATGTATCAAAAGATGGCCTAGTCGGCCATCACTGGAAAGAGAGGCCCATTGGACACGCAAACTTTATATGCCCCAGTATAGGGGAACGCCAGGGCCAAAAAGTGGGAGTGGTTGGGTAGGGGAGTGGGGGTGGGTGGGTATGGGGGACTTTTGGTATAGCATTGGAAATGTAAATGAGCTAAATACCTAATAAAAAATGGAAAAAAAAATATGTGTTTTCTCATTATTATCCAGTATACGCTTCATTTGTTATCTGGATATTTGGTCTTGAAAACTTCTAAGGATACTGAGTTTAGTCATTATTTGCTAATAGCATTTCATGCTCCTCCAGGCAATACCTGGGCTGGAGTTAACTAAGAATAAGCAAGCCACTCACAGAACATACACGTTAAGATATTAATATCGTATACTGGCTGGTTTCATGTCAACTTGACACAAGCTTGAGTCATAAGAGACTAAGGAGCCTCAGGTGAGGAAATGCCTCCATGAGATCCAGTTGTAAGGTATTTTCTCAATTAGTGATCCGTGAGGAGGACTTAGCCTATTGTGGGTGGTGCCATCCCTGGGCTTGTGGTCCTGGGATCTATAAGAAAGCAGGCAGAGCAAGTCTTGAGGCACAAGCCAGTAAGTAGTGCCCTTACATGGCCTCTGCATCAGCTTCTACGTTCAGGTTCCTGCTCTATTTGAATTCCTGTCCTGACTTCCTTTGGTGAAGAACAGCAATGTGGATGTGTAAGTCAAATAAACCTTTTCCTCCCCAACTTGGTATTTAGTCATGGTGTTTTGTCACAGCAATAGAAACCCTAACTAAGACAACATGTAAGGGCAGATTCCTTTGTACAATAAAGTACAAATGTCTTCCTGTAGTGTGGAATAGAAAAGTATCTTTTTCTACCACTCTGCATGGTTAGCATTAACTCTTCAATCATATGATCAGTTTTACATGGATGATGGCATCCCACTGCCATGAGTCTTATTGGCTGTTAACATAGCTTCTTAGTAGTGAAATAATTTTCTTTTTTTTTAAAAGATTTATTTATTATTATATGTAAGTACACTGTAGCTGTCTTCAGACACACCAGAAGAGGGAGTCAGATCTTGTTACAGATGGTTGTGAGCCACCATGTGGTTGCTGGGATTTGAACTCTGGACCTACGGAAGAGCAGTCGGGTGCTCTTACCCACTGAGCCATCTCACCAGCCCTGTGAAATAATTTTCTAACATGTATTTTGCAGGTTGGAGCACACTATATGCAAAAACAAAACATTACTATTAAGAGAATAAAGAGTAGGAAACTCAGGAAGGATTCCTTGAATCCTTTCATGCTTAGGAGACAAGAGTCAAGAAAAGATCAAAACTGAAGAAACCCCCCCCCCTCTCTCTCTCTCTCTCTCTCTCTTTCTCTCTCTCTCTTTTTCTCTTTCTCTCTCTTTTACATCAGAGACACTTTTGTGAATTATCTTAACTCCTTCCCAGATATAAACAATTTTTAGAACATACTCTTAGAAATAGTGTCTTTGGCAGCCTAAATATTTACTCTTCTCAGGAAATAATGCCCCTCTTTGTTTTTAGATCTAAATTTTGAGGGCTAGGGGCTGCTATTCTCGACCTGATGTGAACATTCTCAAATTATGTTTGCACCTAACATATATGTCATAAATGGAATACCAATAAGAACCAAGGTTAAGGAGATACTCAGTTATTTCCAGGTAACCATAACCATGTGTAAGAAACATGTCTCCTTGCCTGATCACATTTACTTGCTTTGGAAGGGCTAGCTTGAAAGTTTCTGTTTTTGTTGTTGCTTTTAGGTCTTGGTGCATATCTCAAGATGGCCTCAAGCTCTAACTTCTCCTGCTTTAGCTTCCCAAGTTCTCGCATTATAAGCATGCAACCACCATGTACAGCATGAGTTCATTTTGGTTTTTCTAACTTCCCTCCTTGTCTCTGAAAGCTCTTTTTGAAGATGCCACAGAGGAAACATCTGCTGGCTTGTTTTGGACTGTTCCTCATTCCTGGGATGAGAACTATTCTGGTTCATCTGATACCACAATGGGGTGTATGTAAATCACAGACATTAAGGAGTTAGTACCAATAAATCCATTTATGAGCAAACTCAAGCAACTAAGAAGTTGAAGAGTACTTAGTCAAGTCCATCTGGAGTTCATGGTAAATTTAATTCTGTCTGTCCCATGGGTGAAGTGCTAGCATCTAAAAAATTATAGTTTGTTAGAAGATAAATTTTGAAGTATGTCTGTAGACAACATTTACTAGAATTCCAAGGAGCATTTATTCCTTTGAAGAACTGTGGAGCTAGCCAGTGCCTTCTCCCTCACCCTGGAGGATCAGGGGGAAAGAAATAGTAGTTCAGAAGTGGGGGCTGGACAGGAGATTCACCTTTGGAATTCATGATAACATACTGGACCTAGACAGTTTATATCTTTACTAAAAATAAGCCAAATATATCTGAAAACAATAAAGTCTAAGCAATGTTTTACTTTTAAAGTCTAAGCAATGTTTACTTTTAATAATATTCAATAGAATAAACCATTAAATGCACAGCATTATTTCTCTCTTTTGTAAACCTGTAGCAAGGTTTCTTTTATTTTTCAGCTAATTTCAGAACTGACATTTGAAAGCAAAGTTCTTACATAAGCAGCTTTTCCATTCCTCCTAATCTTTACAATTTTTCCCTATAATACCTGCATTTCAATGAAAGCCTATGTAAGATAAGGAGATCTAAGGTAATATCTGTACCTGTTTTTATGAACTTGGCAAAACAGCTCTAGTTGTAAAACTGGGTGAGTACACACACACACACCACACACACACACACACACACACACACACACACACACACACACACACACAAACACACCCACACACCCACCCACCATTTCCTTATCTATTTACTTGTTGATTAAACCCCAGACTGAGTCCATGAATTGGCTATAATGACTAGTTCTATAACAAACATATATTTTTTAGAGAGCTCTGTTGCACCATGACATTGATTTCTTCCAGTGTGTATTTTAGCTCCTAATTCAGGTTTTGGGGAAGATTTATACTGATTTGCATAGTGATTACATTAATTTAAACTTTTAGCCAGTAGTTGACAAAAGTTCCTATTTCTTGACATCTTTACAAATACTTATGAATTTTGATTTTCTTGATGATGACCATTCTTGAGGAATTCTCAATGTAGTTGTAATATATGCTTCCCTGATGGATATGGATATTGACCACACTTTCACAACCATTCTTCATTTGAATCCGTTTGTTCTATTCATTTGTCCATTGTCTTAGATACTTTTCTGTTGCTGTGACAAAACATCATGACCACAGAACTTATATTAAGCATTTAATTGGGCTTGCAGTTTCAGAAAGTTAATGACTGGGATGGAAGAGCAGAGGCATGGTAGTAAGAATAGGTGATAGGTCACATCTTTAAGCACAAGTATGAGACAGAGAGAGCTCAAAATGGTGTCTTTTGAAACCTCAGAACCTGTTTACATAGTGGATTAAGTTGATGGATTTCCATCTATTGAATTATCCCTGCACCCCTGGGATGCAGCCTACTTGATCATGGTGAATGATCATTTTGATGTGTTTTTTGGATTTGGTTTGTGAGAATCTAATGAGTATTTTTGCATCGATATTCATAAGGGAAATTTGTCTGAAGTTCTCCTTTCTTGAGTCTTTGTGTGGTATAGGTATCAGTGTTACTGTGGTTTCATAGAACAAATAAGGTAGTGCTCCTTCTGTTTCTATTTTGTGGAATCGTTTGAGAAGTATTGGTGTTAGGTCTTTGAAGGTCTGATAGAATTTTGTACTAAGCCTATCTGGCACTTTTTTTTTTTTCGGTTGGGAGACTTATTAATGACCGATTCTATTTCCTTCGGGTTATGGGACTGTTTAGATGTTTTGTCTGATACTGATTTAACTTGGTACCTGGTATGTGTCTAGAAAATCACCCATTTCATCTAGATTTTCCAGTTTTGTTGAGTATAGGCTCTTGTAGTAAGATCTGATGATTTTTTGAATTTCCTCAGTTTTTGTTATGTCTCCCTTTTCATTTCTGATTTTGTTAATTTGGATACTGTCTCTGTGCCCTCTAGTTGTTTTGCCTAAGGGTTTATCTATCTTGTTGATTTTCTCTAGAACCAGCTCCTGTTTTTGTTGATCCTTTGTATAGTTCTTTTTCTTTCTACTTGGTTGACTTCAGCCCTGAGTTTGAATATTTCCTGCCATCTACTCCTCTGGGATGTATTTACTTCTCTTTATCTAGAGCTTTCAGATGTGTTTTTAGGCTGGTAGTGTGTGCTCTCTCCAATTTCTTTATGGAAGCACTCAGAGCTATGAGTTTTCCTCTTAGCCCTGCTTTCATTGTGTCCCATAAGTTTGGGTATGCTATGGCTTCATGTTTATTAAATTCTAAAAAGTATTTAATTTCTTTCTTTATTTCTTCCCTAATCAAGATATTCTTGAATAGAGAGTTGTTTTCTTTCATAAGCTTTATGTTTGTTGTTGTTGTTGTTGTTGTTGTTGTTATTAAAGTCCAGTCTTAGTCTGTGGTGTTCTGTAGAATGCATGGGATTAATTCAATCTTGTTTCTGTTCAAGTCTCTTTTGTGTTTGATTATATGGCCACTTTTGGAGAAGTTACCATGAGGTGCTGTATTCTTTAGTTTTGCATGAAATGTTCTGTAGATATCTGTTAAATGCATTTGGTTCATAACTTCTCCTTGTTTCATTGTGTCTCTGTTTAGTTTGTGTTTCCATGATCTGTTCATTGGTGAGAGTGTGGAATTGAAGTCTCCCACTATTATTTTGTGAGGTTCACTGTGTACATTGAGCTTTAGTAATGCTTCTGTACAAAAATGGGTGCCCTTGCCTTTAAGGCATAGATGCTCATAATTGAGAGTTCATTTTGGTGGATTTTTTTCTTTGATGAGTATGAAGTGTACTTCCCCATCTTTTTTGATAACTTTTGGATGAAATCTATTCAAAGGATATTAAAATGGCTACTCCAGCTTTTTTCTTGGGACCATTTGCTTGGAAAAAATTTCGAGCTTTTTACTCTGAGTTAGTGCTTGTCTTTGTCATTGAGGTGTTTTTCCTGTATGCAGCAAAATGCTGGGTCCTGTTTATGAATAGAAATATGTAGCATTGGTGGTGGGGAACAGGGGGTAGCCACTAGAAAGTCACAGATGCTATGGAAGTAAGAAGTTCCCAGGACACATCTGGGATGATATTAGCTGAAATACCTAACAAAGGAGAGATATGACATGTAGTTACTACCTCCAGTACATAGGCATGGCCTCAAGTTGAGGAATGGAGCCTATCACCCATCTCAAAAATGTTTACCCACTATTGTTCATGTGTAAAGGAAATGCAGGGACAAAAAAAAAATGGAGCAGAGAATGAAGGAAAGGCCCTCCAGAAACCACTCTACCTAGGGTTCCATCTTATCAGCACACATCAAATCTCAATATTATTTCTGATGCCAAGAAGCACTTAATGACAGGAGCCTGGTATATCTGTGACCTGAGAGGCTCTGACAGCACTGACTAATACAGATGCAGATTCTTACAGCCAACCTATTGGACTGAGTCTGGGGACCCCAATGGAAGAGTTAGGGGAAGGAATGAAGGAGCTGAAGAGGATTGCAACCCTATATGAGGAACAATATCAAATAACTGGAACCCCTCCTTCCCCCAGAGCTCGCAGGGAATGAATCACCAAACAACGAGTCCATAAACATGGAGGGATCCATGGCTCTAAGTACATATGCAGCATTGTTTTTTTTCTGGCATCAATGGGAAGGAAGACCCATGGTCTTGTGGAGGCTTGGTGCCCTAGGGGAGTGGGATGGTAGTGGGGTGAAGAGGGCATGGGTTGTTGGGTGGAGGAGCACCCTCATAGAGGCAAAGGGGAGGGGGATTGGATGGGGGTTTTGGAGGGGAAACTGGGAAAGGGAGAAACAGTTGAAATGTACATAAATAAAATGACCAATAGAAAAAGAAAGAAAGGAAGGAAGAAAAAGGAAGAACGAACGAGAGAAAATAAAACTTAGAGCCCACACTCAATGACATGCTTCTTTTAGCAAGGCCATAACCCTCAGTCCTCCCCAAGAAGCCACTAACTGGAGACCAAGTATTCAAAGCTATGATTTTACAGGGGCTGTTCTCATTCAATCCACCACACTCATGTTGATTGAATGATTTTTTTCTATCAGTGTTTAATATTTTCTTTCTTTGAATATTTTGAATACTAATCCTCAATGTTATGAACATCTGGCCAAACCTTTCTTCCATCAGTGTCTCATAAGTTTCTTCTCCCTTTTTTCTTTTATTTTCTTTTTCTTTTTTTTCCTTTGTGGAATGTTTTAATTTGATGCTATGCCATTTGCCAATTTCAGCATTTGATTGGTGCAGGCAGGGAGACTGCAAGCCTAACCTTTGATATGATTTCCTATGGGGAAAGGAAAACAGGAAAGAAGACATTGAAATTAAGTGTTAAGGAGTTAAAATGGGGCTCAGCAGTTGAGACTCTCTTCCAGATGACCTAAATTCAATTGGGAGCATATACATGGCAGCTCCTAACTTTCTATAACTGCAGTTCCAGGGGATCTTGTACCCTCACAATGACACACATGCAGCCAAACATCATGCACATAAAGTAAAAATAAATAATATTTTAAAAAGGAAATAAAAAAGACAAAGAAAAAGTTGCATAAGTGAGAATTCATCTCTAAATATTTTTATGGATTGGTCTGATTAAAAGTTCATATAGAAAGATGTTAAGCCTTCCAAAATAGGACATAAAAGAGTGAAATAAAAATAAACAAAACAGAAAACAGGTTTTTGATCTTTTAAGGTCAGTCATAGGGGCAGCTGTGGAAGATTTTGACTCTGTGCATCGTTTCCCTTTGGGACTACGTATCTCTGTTTTAGTTGGTGAAAACAAATTTGTTTAATATTTGGCTTTGTCTCTCCTTTTTGTTGGTACTTGCTTAGCAACCACAAGGTATGTTGTGTGTGCAGAGACAGTTGTAACTAGCCCTTCATGAATAGGTACGATAGACAAGTTTCCACTGGCTGGTCCTAGTCTCTCATGCCTTTAGATGGGTCTTGGTAGTTGGAAATTGCCTATTGGAGTGCAGTGGTCTGCACCATAATAGACTGCTCTGTATTTCTGACTTTCCACACCATAGCTCCTACATGTAATTTCTGGCAACTGCTTCCCCTAAACCCTTAGCTCTACTTGCTAACTTCTGTAATCGATGGCCCCAAACTTTAAACATCGTTATTCTCACATGACTATACTTAATCTCTCACTGTGTTCATATCTTTGGCTCAAGATCTTTCCCTTGTAGTTAACTTCAGACAAGCACTGCATACATTATAGCAAGATCTGAGAATTCTCAGAGATATGACCATGTAGGGAACTTGGATTTCCCAAGCTCAGGAATCTGTCCAAATGGATTGCCAAAACTACACAGAGATGGGAGGAATAGTAGAGAACTTTCCCAGTGCCATTACATTATACAGGCTACAGGAACCTTGGCTGGTCAGAATGCAACTTTGGTTGGCACTCAGAACAATGTTAATTTTCCTTTTCAACTCTCTCCTTTCTCTTTTCCCTCTGCTCATTTGTTCTGTTGCAGCACATCTGTGACTTCCATGTATGAAAGCAGGTTTTTTTCTACTCTACTCTCTCAATTCTCTTTTTAATGCTACTATTTCTAACACATTAAAATGTGTTTGTGCATGTGTGTGCATGTGTGTGTGTGTGTGTGTGTGTGTGTGTGTGTGTGTATGTTGAGGCGCCTTTTTTCCCCTTATTTTCTGTATATGAAACCCTGCCTTCTGTTGTACACCCCAGATGTCATGTGTTACTTCGTCTTTCATGTTCTGTTTTGTAAAACCTGTATTCAGGTACAGAACAATCACAGACAAGAGAGTCATGGCTCTGGACCTGGGCTATTTCCATGGCAACAAAACTTGCAAAGAAACCGCAAGAAAACTTCAGAGGAAGTTAGGAGAATTTGATTAATGTCAAGAAGGATGCAGACATGATACTTTCTGATTAATGCTTTTATTCAGGAGGGGTAGAAAAACTAAGTTAGTGGAGAGATGTTGAAGTTGTTGGTGGACCACTGAGGCATGTCAAATCAGTAAGCTGAGAGAAGAGTGGACAGTGGTCAAGTGCAGCAGGGCAGTGCTCACTCCAAAGCCACCTCTGAGATCCAGGTAGAGGCTCTTCATCAAGGCTCTGCTTTGTTACTTGACATCTCTACCATGTTTTCAGCTGTCTCAGGAGTGTCCTGCAGTGCACTCTGGAGAACCATTTTGAGGGTCTGGTGCTTCAACCGATGTCTGAAAGAGCCCACGAAGAAGTAGATGATGGGGTTGGCACAGCTGTTAATAGCAGTCAGGACTTCTAATGCTAGATAAAGATTAACATCTAATACATGGAAATCATCCTTAATCTTGAATAACAGGATGCAGTAGATGACAAAGGGCAACCCGCAGAGGAGAAAAACCAAAAGGGTCAGCAAGATGGTCACATGAAATCTGGTAAGCTTCATCTGCCCAGCGCCACAGAACAACCTGGCCAGCAGAGCCAGGCTGGACAGACAGAGGACCACAAGCAAAAATATCATGTACGAGGCGGTAAAGATGTTAGTTGCCAGACACTCATTGTCATTATCATATCTGGTATGTAAGACAGCACAGAAATAGCTATTCAGAATGCAGATCAACAGGGATAGGACCCAGATCACAGCACACATGACAGTTGATGTATGTACTGGACGGTGGCAGCGATACCAGGTGGGGCACAGGACAGACAGGCAGCACTCAGTGCTGATGGCACTGAGCATGCTTATCCCTGTGATGTAGACAACCATTATAATGGTGTTAAAGCACAAGTGAAAGATGATGCTGAGGTAGGAAACTTTGAGAAGAAACAGGGTGGAAGCTATGATACTACTGAGGAGGAAAAGGAAGTCAGCCAGGGCCAAGTTTAGGATGTAGACTGAGAAGGCATTCCTGCGCAAGTGGAAGCCCAGGAGCCAGAACACAATGGCGTTTCCCATCAGTCCGACCAGTCCGAAGATGATGATCATCAATTTTGGGATCAGAATCCTAATGTTGATACTTCCAGGGAGGGTTTCGTCCATTGGATTTGTTGTCACTGGTGCTGTTGGTGAGGCTGAGGTCTTAAAGGCAAGAAATGCTTCACCATTGCTGCTGGGAACACAAAGGAGACATGAGGCCTTCCCTATGAACTCACCTTTTGTTTTCCTTTTTTGTTGGCTTTTTTTAAAAAAAATAATTTTCAAATGTTATTCCCTTTCCTGCTTTTCTCCCTTCTGGAAACCCCCTATTCCCTCCTCTCTCCCACTGCTTCTATGAGGGTGTTCCTCCACCCCACCACACACACACTCCCACATCTCTGCCCTAGATTCCCCTACACTGGGGCATCTATGGAGTCTTCATAGGTTCAAGGACCTCTTCTTCCATCCTCTGCTTCATATGCAGCTGGAGCCATGTGTACTCCTTAGTTGATGGCTTAATCCCTGAGAACTGGGGGGTGTCAAAGGGGGTGTGGAGGTCTGGTTGGTTGATATTGTTGCTCTTCCTGTTATGTTGAAAACCCCTTCAACTCCCTCAGTCCTTTCTCTAACTTCTCTAATAGGTACCCTGTTCTCAATCTAATGGTTGGCTGCTAATATCCACCTCTGTGTTTGTAAGGCTTGGGCAGGGCCTCTCAAGAGACAGCCTTATCAGGCTCCTTTCAGAATGCACTTCTTGGCATTCAAGATATTGTCTGGGTTTGGTAACTGTATATGGGATGAATCCCCAGGTCAGACATCCTCTGGGTGACCTTTCTTTTAGTCTTTGCTCTACACTTTATCTCCATATTTGCTGCTGTGAGTATTTAGTTCTCCTTCTAAGAAGGACTGAAGCTCCCAAACTTTGGTATTCCTTCTTATTGAGCTTCATGTGGTCTGTGAATTTTATCCTGGTTTGCACCTTTTGGGCTAGTATCCACTTATCAGTGAGTGCATACCATGTGTGTTCTTTTGTGATTGGGTTACCTCCTTCAGGATATTTTCTAGTTCTATCCATTTGCCTAAGAATGTCATGAATTCATCATTTATAATAGCTGAGTAGTTCTCTGTTTTGTAAATGTACCATATTTTTTCTATCAATTCCTCTGTTGAGGGAAATTTAGGTTCTTTCCAGCTTCTGGCTATTATAAATAAGGCTGCTATAAACGTAGTAGAGCATGTGTCCTTATTACATGTTGGAGCATCTTCTGGGTATATGCCCAGGAGTGGTATTGCTGGATCCTCCAGTAGTACTAGGAGCAATTGTCTGAGGACCCACCAAACTGATTTGTAGAGTGGTCGTACCAGCTTGTATTCCCACCAGCAATGGAGGAGTGTTCCTCTTATTCCACATTTGTGCTAGCATCTGCTGTCACTCATCTGCTGCTGAATTTTTGATTTTAGCAATTCTGACTGATGTGAGGTTGAATCTTAGGGTTGGTTTGATTGAACACACCTTTTGTTAAAGACATATTTTATTAATACATATTTGTTGGGAACAAGCAAAAGAAACCAATTCTAAGAACTACCATTTCATTTTCAAACTTCATTTAATCATAGAAACTAAATCAAAGGTCCCAGGACCCAGTGGGAGGTGGGGACTTCCCAATACCCAACCAGCTTCTACTATAAGGAAATAGTTGTCAGAGTCCAGATATCTCAGGGCTCACTTCTTCATCTTGCTGGCAGGGTCAAACTAATTTTCTATTCCCAGGCCTAGGAACTTACTCCTAACTTCATTGGTGAAAACTCCCTTGCTCCACCCCTCATGTCAAAACATGATTGGACAATGTTACAGTCCATTCTTCTCCCCTATCACTAAAGTTCCATTCCTTAAATAATCTGTACAACATTACTTCAAGGTAATAGTTAAGCTCTAGGGTCTGTTCTGCAGCCCCATGGACGACTTGATTCAGCAGAATAAGCTTGATTGCAATAAATTTTTGTCATCTGCACTGCCATAATATTTGCATTTTGTTGGATTTATGTTGGATTCAAGCAGACCCCATGCCATACTAACTGTATAAGGTGATGAGTTTTATTATGAGATTTTCAGGTGTTTATAATGCACATTTTATGATCATTAATTAATTGTTGGGCCTAGCTTGCTTGCTAGAAATAACTGTTCTTGTGTTTCAGGGGAGGTGATACAGCCTGGCAAAGGACAGGCAACTTATTAAGATCCCCAAATCTCTGGAGCCCACCCCTCTCCTTTGAGCATTTCCTTAGAATCATCACCTCCGTGTTTTTGATTATATGTGGATGGGAGAAAAGCCAGAGAAGAAATACCCAAAGCTGGTAAATATCCAACTTTGAGATGGCAGTTAATACTGTAGATTAAGAAACCATCAAGAAGCTGGACTCCAGAAATTCAAATAACCCCATTAAAAATGGGGTTCAGAGCTAAACTAAGAATTCTCAACTGAGGAATACCGAATGGCTGAGAAGTACCTGAAAAATGTTCAACATCCTTAATCATCAGGGAAATGCAAATCAAAACAACCTTGAGATTCCACCTCACACCAGTCAGAATGGCTAAGATCAAAAATCAGGTGACAGCAGATGCTGGCAAGGATGTGGAGAAAGAGGAACACTCCTCCATTGTTGGTGGGATTGCAAACTTGTACAACCACTTTGGAAATCAGTCTGGCAGTTCCTCAGAAAATTGGACATAGTACTACCAGAGGATCCCACAATACCTCCCCTGGGCATATATCCAGAAGATGTCCCAACCGGTAAGAAGGACACCTGCTCCACTATGTTCATAGCAGCCTTATTTATAATAGCCAGAAGCTGGAAAGAACCCAGATGCCCCTCAGTAGAGGAATGGATACAGAAAATGTGGTACATTTATACAATGGAGTACTACTCAGCTATTAAAAAGAATGAATTTATGAAATTCCTAGGCAAATTGATGGACCTGGAGGGCATCATCCTGAGTGAGGTAACAGAACTCACATGATATGTACTCACTGATAGCGGATATTAGCCCAGAAACTTAGAATACCCAAGATATAAGATACAATTTGTAAAACACATGAAACTCAAGTAGAACGAAGACCAAAGTGTGGACACTTTTCCCTTTCTTAGAATTGGGAACAAAACAACCATGGAAGGAGTTACAGAGATAAAGTTTAGAGCTGAGACGAAAGGATGGACCATCTAGAGACGGCCATATGTGGGGATCCATCCTGTAATCAGTCTCCAAACGCTGACACCATTGCATACACTAGCAAGATTTTGCTGAAAGGACCCTGATATAGCTGTCTCTTGTGAGACTATTCTTGGGCCTAGGAAACACAGAAGTGGATGCTCACAGTCAGCTATTGGATGGAACACAGGGCCCCCAATGGAGGAGCTAGAGAAAGTACCCAAGGAGCTAAAGGGATCTGCAACCCTATAGGTGGAACAACAATATGAACTAGCTAGTACCTCCAATGTTTACTCTGTGTCACAGTTTGATGGGATTATATAAGTTTTATATATTTTTTATTACATATTTTCCTCAATTACATTTCCAATGCTATCCCAAACGTCTCCCACACCCTCCCCCACCCCCAATCCCCTACCCACTCATTCCCATTTTTTGGCCCTGGCGTTCCCCTGTACTGGGGCATATAAAGTTTGCCTGTCCAGTGGGCCTCTCTTTCCAGTGATGGCCGACTAGGCTTATATTTTTAAAGATAATCATGGCTGAAAGTGCATCCTGAGTCCCTGGAGAGTCTGAATTTATAATGTTGGATCTGCTAAAGCTTTGGGGGATTTTGCAGTTGGAGTGGGTAGAGGACTGTGTGGATTTTTCATTGTGAGAGAGTCAGAAGTCATTTGAGGATCAACCATAAAACCTTGTAGTTTAATGTGATATTTTTGGGGTGTCAGGTTGGGAAGGGGTGGACTTTGTCAGAGTGCGTCTTCTCTGTAATTTTTATTAGGTTAAGAAACAGGTGGGAGATCTATGAAGCATATCTTTCTGTATGTATGTAAGGTTACCTCCAGAGATCAGCTGATGAGAATGGACACAATAAATATATTAAACCATTGGTGGACTCCATATGATGGTTGTGTTGCTGGGACTTGTGGGCTACTTGGATGAAATAAGTCAGTGACAGTGTGTTCCTTGGGGTCACAGCTTTCTCTAGCATCCTCTCTGTATGCTGAGTTTGTTTATTAGTTCTTGTGGCCTTAGGGGGACTTAGAGCTGTTAATGTAAATCAGACCTTTTCACCTGAAAAAGTTAGGACTGGACCTTCTCATTCTTAATTAATATTTAAATCTTTTATCTTGCCTGAACTCAACAGCAAGGACTTCTAGTACTGTGATGGTTTGTATATGGTGCCCAGGATGTGGCAGGATTAGGTGTGGCCCTGTTGGAGTAGGTGTGTCTCTTTGGGTGTGGGTTATAAGACCCTCATCCTAGTTGCCTAGAAGCCAGTATTATGCTAGCAGACTTCAGATGAATAGGTAGAACTCTCAGCATCTCCTGCACCATGCTTGCCTGCCTGGATGCTGCCATGCTCCTGCATTGATGATAATGGACTGAACCTATGAGCCTGTAAACCAGCTATCAAATATTTTTTTCCTTATAAATGTTGCTCAGATCACCATGGACTAAGGCTGATGATCTTCAATAACAACATAAATAATAGAAAGCCCACATACACATGGAAGCTGAGCAACACTCTTCTCAATGATATCTTGGTCAAGGAAGAAATAAAGAAGGAAATTAAAGACTTTTAAGAATTTAATGAAAATGAAGCCTCAACATACCCAAACTTTTAGGACACCATGAAAGCAGTCCTAAGAGGAAAACTTATAGCTCTATGTGCCTCCAAATAGAAACTAGAGAGACTATACACTAGCAGTTTGACAGCACACCAAAAGCTCTAGAACAAAAGGAAGCAAATTCACTCAAGAGGAGCAGACAGCAGGAAATAATCAAAATTATGGCTGAAATTTAACCAAGTGGCAAAACACAAGAACTATTCAAAGAATCAACCACACCAGGAGCTGGTTCTTTGAGAAAATCAACAAGTTAGATACACCCTTAGCTAGACTAACTTGAGGGCACAGGGACAGTATCCTAATTAACAAAATCAGAAATGAAAAGGGAGATATAACAACAGAACAGGAGGAAGTCCAAAACACCATCACATCTTACTACAAAGGGCTACTAAACAAAACTGGAAAACCTGCATGAAATGGACAAATTCCTAGACAGATACCAGGTACCAAAATTAAATCATGATCAGATTAATGATATCAACAGACCCATATCCCCTAAAGAAATAGAAGTAGTCGTTAATAGTCTAATAATAATAATAATAATAATAATAATAATAATAATAATAATAATAAAAAGCCCAGGACCTGATGGGTTTAGAGCAGAGTTCTATCAGTCCTTCAAAGAAGCCCTAGTTCCAACTCTCCTCTAAATATTCCACAAAATAGAAACAGAAGCTACTCTAACCAATTCATTCTACGAAGCCACAGTTACTCTGATATACAAACCACATAAAGACCCTACACAGAGGGAGAACTTCAGACCAATTTCCCTTATGAATATCGATGCAAAAATACTCAATAAAATTCTCGCTACCAGAATCCAAGAAAACAACAAAATGATCATCCATCATGATTAAGTAGGCTTCATTCCAGGGATGCAGGGATGGTTCAATATATGGAAATCCATCAACATAAACAAACTCAAAGAGAAACACCATATGATCATCTCATTAGATGCTGAGATATTGTTTGACAAAATCAAACACCAGTTAATGATAAAAGTCTTGGAAACATCAGGAAATCAAGGCCCGTACCTAAGCATAGTAAAAGCAATATACAGTAAACCAGTAGCCAACATCAAACTAAATGGAGAGAAACTTGAAGCAATCGCTCTGAAATCAAGAACTAAACAAGGCTGGCCACTTTCTCCCTACCTATTCAACATTGTACTTGAAGTCCTAGCCAAAGCAATTATACAACAAAAGGAGATCAAGGGGATATAAATTGGAAAGTAAGAAGTCAAAATATCACTATTTGAGATGATAGGATAGTATATATAAGTGACCATCAGACTTTCAAAAGTGAAATCCTAAACCTGATAAACAGCTTCAGGGAAGTAGCTAGATATAAAATTAACTCAAACAAATCAGTGGCCTTTCTTTACACAATGAATAAAGAGGTTGAGAAAGAAATTAGGGAAACAACACCCTTCACAATAATCACAAATAATATAAAATACCTTGGTGAGACTCAAACTAAGGAAGTGAAAGATCTATATGATTATCTCTTCAAGTCTCTGAAGAAAGAAATTGAAGAAGATCTCAGAAGATTGAAAGATCTCCCATGCTCATTGATTGACAGGATTGAGGTAGTAAAAATGGCTATCTTACTGAAAGCAAACTACAGATTCAATGCAATCCCTATCAAAATTCCAACTCAATTCTTCACCGAGTTAAAAAGGGCAATTTTCAAATTCATTTGTAATAACAAAAAACCTAGGATAGCAAAAACTATTCTCAACAATAAAAGAACCTCTGGGGGAATCACCATGCCTGACCTCAAGCTGTACTATAGATCAATTGTGATAAAAACTACATGGTATGGGTAAAGCAATAGACAGGTAGATCAATGGAATAGAATTGAAGACCCAGAAATGAACCCACACACCTATGCTCACTTTGACAAGGGAGCCAAAATCATCAGGTGGAAAAAAGATAGCATTTTCAACAAATGGTGCTGACTCAACTGGCAGTTATCATGTAGAAGAATGCAAATTGATCCATTCTTGTCTCCTTGTACAAAGCTCAAGTCTAAGTGGATCAAGGACCTCAGCATAAAACCAGAAGCACTGAAACTTGTAGAGGAGAAAATGAGGAAAAGCCTCGAAGATATGGGCACAAGGAGAAAATTCCTGGATAGAACAGCAATGGCTTGTGCTGTAAGATTGAGAATCGACAAATGGTACCTCATGAAACTGCAAAGCTTTTGTAAGGCAAAAGAAACTGTCAATAAAACAAAAAGACACCAACAGATTGGGAAAAGATCTTTACCAATCCTAAATCAGATAGGGGACTAATATCCAATATATATAAAGAACTCAAGAAGATGGACTCCTGAAAACCAAATAACCCTATTAAAATTGGGGTACAGAACTAAACAAAGTATTCTAAACTGTGGAATACTGAATGGCTGAGAAACACCTGAAAAAAATGTTCAGCATCCTTAATCATCAGGGAAATGCAAATAAAAAATCCCCTGAGATTCTACCTCACATCAGTCAAAATGGCTAAGGCAAAAAATTCAGGTAACAGTAGATGTTGGCAAGGATGTGGAGAAAGGGGAATACTCCTCCATTGTTGGTGGGATTGCAAGCTGGTACACCACTCTGGAAATCAGTCTGGTGGTTCGTCAGAAAACTGGACATAGTACTACCAGAGGATCCCACAATACCTCTCCTGGGCATATATTCAGAAGATGTTCCAACCGGTAAGAAGGACACATGCTCCACTATGTTCATAGCAGCCTTATTTATAATAGCCAGGCATTGGAAAGAACCCAGATGTCCCTCAAGAAAGGAATGGATATCCAAAATGTGGTACATTTGCACAATGGAGTACTACTTAGCAATTAAAAACAATGAATTTATGAAATTCTGAGGCAAATGGATGGATCTGAAGGATATCTTCCTGAGTGAGGTAACCCAATCACAAAAGAGCACACATGATATGCACTCAGTGATAAGTGTATATTAACCCAGAAACTTAGAATACCCAAGGTACGATTTGCAGAACACATGAAATTCAAGAAGAATGAAGACCAAAGTGTGGATATTTCGTTCCTTCTTTGAATTGAGACCAAAATATCCATGGAAGGAGTTATAGAGACAAAGTTCAAAGCTGATACAGAAGAAAGGACTATTCAAAGATTGCCCCACCCCGGGGATCCATTCCATATACAACCACCAAACAGAGACACTATTGCATATGCCTGCAAAATTTTGCCGACAGGACCCTGATATAGTGGTCTCCTGAGGGTATTGGCCAGTGCATGAGAAATACAGAGGTGGATGCTCACAGACATCCATTGGACTGAGCATAGGATCCCCAATGAAGGTACTAGAGGAAGGACCCAAGGAGCTGAATGGGGTTTGCAGCTCCATAGAAGGAACAACAATATGAACTAGCCAGTATCCCCAGAGCTCCCAGGGACTGAACCACCAACCAAAGGATAGAGGGAGTGTGTTTTTCAGAGGGGAAACCAGGAAAGGGGATAACACTTGAAATGTAAATAAAATATCCAATAAAAAAAAATAAGAGTTGCCTTGGTTATGGTGTATGTTCTCAGGAATAAAACCCTAACTAAAACAAGTATTATGTTGAATCATACAGTAAAAGCAAGCATCTTTGACTTTTCTTGTTTTATTTGAGATATTAGAGAAAAGGCTTTCAGCTTTTCCTGTGATATTGCCTGGGCCTCACTGAGTGTGGTGTTTATTATGTTGAGACACACTCCTTTTGGACCTATCCATTAAGTTTCATCTTTGGCATTTTGAAAGTAATGCATTTTAAGAAATGTCATTTTTGCATCTGTTTGGATGATTTTACTTGAGTTTTGGTTTTGGTTTTGGTTTTGGTTTTGATGTGTGTGTGTGTGTGTGTGTGTGTGTGTGTGTGTGTGTGTATTCATGGGTGAAGGGCAGAGACTGATGTCCATTGTTGTTTTTCTCAAATGCTTGATAGCTTAGTTTTTTAAGACAGAGCATCTCACTGAGCCTATAGCTCACTCATTTAGCCAGACTAATTGTCCCCCAAGCCCAGAATGACCCTCCTGTCTTTGCTTTCTTTACTGGTATGTGCCATACCTGGTTTTATGTGAGGTGCCAGGTGTTTGAGTTCTGGGTCTCATGCTTGTGCAAAAGGCACTTTACCAAGTGAATAATCTTCCCAGAATCTCCCTCCCTATATTTCGTTCATTAGCAAATGTCATGATTTCTTATTTTCTAGAGTTGAGGACTGAAGCTGAGGCTTGTGTGTACCAAACACAAATACCACCCCCAGGTCTCCTTGAAATCTCTTGAGCTTATTGGCAAGAATACGATCTATGTGTGCAAGGAATGGGTTATGGATTTAGTGCTCACAATCGGACTGTGTGCACCTAGAGATTCTAAGCAGCTTGCTCATTTACTCTGAGTCATTTACTCTGAGCTTCCAAACTTGAGGTTTGGGGTGATCTTGCTGTTGGGGGGGGGGGGATGTTGTCACTGTCTTACCACTAGGAGGCAGACGAAGCAAAGGTTTGTCCTATGTTCAAAGGTGGTGATAAAAGGCACTAGAGAGGACCACACACAGGGAGTGTGCCTTCAGAAGTCTCCACTGGCTCTGTGTTAGATGCAGGCACCTCTTCTGCTCTCCAGCATGTGCTCAGGCACTGTAGCACTCTTTCTAGCTGTGGTGTACCCAGAGCTCTCATACAATGGTTTGGTGTCCATTTTACAGTTTTTCCTCAGTCATTACTGCCTGGGACTGGGAGAGGGGTGTAGTGGGCATTGTGGTAGGAAACACTGACATCCCTAAGCCCACAGAGACAATGTAGCACTTTGGAGGAACAGGATATTTCTGTTGCAGGCTTCCTTTTGCTGAGGTAAATTCATGGTTAAAAGTAGCATGCTCAGATACAGGTAAGCAGGCCAAGGCAGAACCCAACCAACAGTGGGCTACTGTTCTTCCCATCTTGCATGGGGATAGGTCCAGAGGCTTCACAATGGTCTCTGTCTTGGGAAGAGACATCTATATGGCTCACACTGATTTCTAAGGCAACACCTTGAGGATTCTACTTTGTCTTAAGTTAGTAGCTGGGACTTTAGTAGGTGATGTGCTGTGTGAGGTGGGAGCTGGATGGTAGGATATAATGAAGTTTGTTATACCAGACAGCTAATGGATGAAGGAATGTGCATTGTCAGGGATCCCCTGAAGCCCAGACTAAGGCTGCTGCAGCAGCAAGTGAATCCCAAACCTGTCCCTTTTGGGGACAGTCTCTGTGGCCTGCCAGGGTGGGGTTAGAGAGTCAGTATGAAAACGCTGGCCAGTGGATGAGGTGTTTTAGCTCTGTCTAGTGTTGGATCTCACTGAAGTGGGCCTGATATTTTGTAAGGCTAAGTCACAGGTTCGCTTTCCTGTCTTATACCCCAGTGGGTGGAGTCTTCTGTCATGGTGAGGTGGGGTAGAGATGGGAGAGACAGCCATTAGCCCTCGGATAATGAAGTTCTAGAGTCTCAGGTCTGAGCCACTTGCTTAAAGGAAGGGATGTGGGGTTCTGACTAGCACTAGGTGTCATAATGAAACACCTGAAATAATATTTTCAATTTAAGATCTGGACTCAATTTACTTTATTTTCTTGATTTAGCAGGGATCTCTCTCTACTAATATGGGGAGAGGTGATACAGGAAACTTTCCCTTTCTGCTTCTAAGGTGTCTTAAAAAATACTAAAACCAGTTATTCTAGTCTTGTGCCTAGTTCTCAGTTCTCCTGAAGATGCTGTGGTCAATGAATATGTGTTTCACAATGAAAATAGATGGGGGATGATATTGAATTATTTGGGACCTTTCTGCATTTCCATTGATCAGTTATAAGGCTTTCATGTGAAGTGAGGCCTATGAGGGGCAGGAGGAATAACACCACGCTGTAGACCAAGACAAGCAAAAACCCCAGAAATACTGAACTTTAGATTTACAGAATAAACAATAGACCCTAACATAGAATGATAAACAAAGGCATAGGAGACACAATTCTCTTAACCTGAGTAGGGCTTCAATCAAAAGAGAAAAGGCCCATAATGTGTTTCTTTGCCAAAAGAAGGTTTAAGACTCTATCTGCACCTGGGTGGTGGTGCCACCTTTGATCCCAACTCTTGGGAGGCAGAAGATCTCTGTCAGTTACAGGTCAGTATGGTCTACAGAGTGAGTACCAGTACTCAAACCTTATTTGAAGGAGAGAGAGAGAGAGAGAGAGAGAGAGAGAGAGAGAGAGAGAGAGAGAGAGAGACTCCTCAGCCCAGAAGCATGTACTAAGGGAGGGGTTCCAGCATTTCTTAGCTTGCTCACTGTTGCCAAGGAGGTAGATTATATTAGGAGAGCTGGGAAACTCTTGGCCTTTTGCTTGGGGGAAAACACCAAATATTTTTATATAGCAATGCCCATATGTACCTTGCACCTCTTTTGGATGTAAATGTCTTCTCTGACAAGCAGTGTAGATCTAGGATGTTGATTGTTATCTTGGCACTGGATCTACTAGGGGAGAAAGTACTAACTGCTGAAGAGGTAATAAAGCCAAACACAAGGGTCAGCTGAAGTCTAAATACTGGAGTTCAAGTTTCAGGTACAAATGCAAGGGATACAGAAAGTAAGGTTGTGTGATATAATAAAGAACCGATTACAGAGCTTCTGAGGCAGCACTATTTTTGGCTCCAGACAACCGGCCACCTTCCTGGTGAGAGCACAGGGGTCCGCCCTGCCCGAGAGGTTTCTGCCTCAGGCTCCGCGGGAGCCAACTTGGTTCCGGGACTCCGCAGAGGGCAGGCTGCACGGGTGAGGGTGTGGAATACAGAGGCCAGCAGTTTCTGGGACAGGCAAGAGCCAGAGACCTTCTGAGGCGGCGCCATTTTCGGCTCCAGACAACCGGCCACCTCCCTGGCCAAAGCAACACAGCTTCAGGGAAAGATTCTGTTTTGGGCCTTCATCTTCAGCCAGGAGAAGGTCCAAACATCAGATAACTGTGCACCTTCTCTGAAAGAGGAGAGCTTGCCTGCAGAGACTGCTCTCACCACTGAAACTCAGAGGAGAGAGCTAGTCTCCCACGTCTGCTGATAGAGGGTAACAAAATCAACAGAGGAACAATCTCTAAACAAAGACAACTATAACAACTAACTCCAGAGATTGCCAGATGGCGAAAGGTAAACGTAAGAATCCTACTAACAGAAACCAGGACCACTCACCATCATCAGAACCCAGAACACCCACTTTGCCCAGTCCAGGGCACCCTAACACACCTGAATGGGTAGACCTGGATTGAAAAGCATATCTCATGATGATGGTAGAGGACATCAAGAAGGACTTTAATAACTCACTTAAAGAAATACAGGAGAACACTGCTAAAGAGTTACAAGTCCTTAAAGAAAAACAGGAAAACACAACCAAACAGGTAGAAGTCCTTATAGAAAAACAGGAAAACACATCCAAACAGATGATGGAAATGAACAAAACCATACTAGACCTAAAAAGGGAAGTAGACACAATAAAGAAAACCCAAAGTGAGGCAATGCTGGAGATAGAAACCCTAGGAAAGAAATCTGGAACCATAGATACGAGCATCAGCAACAGAATACAAGAGATGGAAGAGAGAATCTCAGGTGCAGAAGATTCCATAGAGAACATCGGCACAACAATCAAAGAAAATGGAAAATGCAAAAAGATCCTAACTCAAAACATTCAGGAAATCCAGGACACAATGAGAAGACCAAACCTACGGATAATAGGAGTGGATGAGAATGAAGATTTTCAACTCAAAGGACCAGCAAACATCTTCAACAAAATTATTGAAGAAAACTTCCCAAATCTAAAGAAAGAGATGCCCATCAACATACAAGAAGCCTACAGAACTCCAAATAGACTGGACCAGAAAAGAAATTCCTCCTGACACATAATAATCAGAACAACAAATGCACTAAATAAAGATAGAATACTAAAAGCAGTAAGGGAAAAAGGTCAAGTAACATATAAAGGCAAACCTATCACAATTACACCAGATTTTTCACCAGAGACTATGAAAGCCAGAAGAGCCTGGACAGATGTTATACAGACACTAAGAGAACACAAATTTCAGCCCAGGCTACTATACCCAGCCAAACTCTCAATTACCATAGATGGAGAAACCAAAGTATTCTATGACAAAACTAAATTCACCTATTATCTCTCCACGAATCCAGCCCCTCAAAGGATAATAACAGAAAAATAGAACAATACAAGGACGGGAACCAAGCACTAGAAAAAATAAGAAGGTAATCCCTCAACAAAACTAAAAGAAGACAGCCACAAGAACAGAATGCCAACTTTAACAACAAAAATAACAAGAAGCAACAATTACTTTTCCTTAATATCTCTTAATATCAATGGACTCAACTCCCCAATAAAAAGACATAGACTAAGAAACTGGCTACACAAACAAGACCCAACATTTTGCTGCTTACAGGAAATTCATCTCAGAGAAAAAGATAGACACTACCTCAGAATGAAAGGCTGGAAAACAATTTTCCAAGCAAATGGTATGAAGAAACAAGCTGGAGTAGCAATTCTAATATCTAACAAAATCGACTTCCAAACCAAAATAATCAAAAAAGACAAGGAGGGGCACTTCATACTCATCAAAGGTAAAACCCTCCAAGAGGAACTCTCAATTCTGAATATCTATGCTCCAAATACAACGGCAGCCACATTCATTAAAGAAACTTTAGTAAAGCTCAAAGCACACATTGCACCTCACACAATAATAGTGGGAGACTTCAACACACCAATGGACAGATCATGGAAACAGAAACTAAACAGGGACACAGTGAAACTAACAGAAGTGATGAAACAAATGGACTTAACAGATATCTACAGAACATTTTATCCTAAAACAAAAGGATATACCTTCTTCTCAGCACCTCATGGTACCTTCTCCAAAATTGACCACATAATTGGTCACAAAACAAGCCTGAACATATACAAAAATATTGAAATTGTCCCACGCATCCATTCAGATCACCATGGACTAAGGCTGATCTTCAATAACAAAATAAATAATAGAAAGCCAACATTCACGTGGAAACTGAACAACACTCTTCTCAATGATACCTTGGTCAAGGAAGGAATAAAGAAAGAAATTAAGGACTTTTTGGAGTTTAACGAAAATGAAGCCACAACATACCAAAACTTATGGGACACAATGAAAGCATTCCTAAGAGGAAAACTCATAGCTCTGAGTGCCTCCAAAAAGAAACTAGAGAGAGCACACATTAGCAGCTTGACAACACACCTAAAAGCTCTAGAATAAAAGGAAGCAAATTCACCCAAGAGGAGAAGAAGGCAGGAAATAATCAAACTCAGGGGCGAAATCAACCAAGTGGAAACAAGAAGAAGTATTCAAACAATCAACCAATCAAGGAGCTGGTTCTTTGAGAAAATCAACAAGATTGATAAACCCTTAGCCAGACTCACTAGAGGGCTCAGGGAAAGCATCCTAATTAACAAAATCGAAATGAAAAGGAAGACATAACAACAGATCCTGAAGAAATCCAAAACACCATCAGATCCTTCTACAAAAGGCTATACTCAACAAAACTGGAAAATCTGGATGAAATGGACAAGTTTCTAGACAGATACCAGGTACCAAAGCTAAATCAAGATCAGGTTAATGATCTCAACAGTCCTATATCCCCTAAAGAAATAGAAGCAGTCATTAATAGTCTCCCAGCCAAAAAAAGCCCAGGACCAGATTGGTTTAGTGCAAAGTTCTATCAGACCTTCAAAGAAGATCTAATTCCAGTTCTTCACAAACTATTCCACAAAATAGAAACGGAAGGTACTCTACCCAACTCATTCTATGAAGCCACAATTACTCTGATACCTAAACCACAAAAAGACCCAACAAAGATAGAGAACTTCAGACCAATTTCCCTTATGAATATCGATGCAAAAATCCTCAATAAAGTTCTTGCTAACCGAATACAAGAACACATCAAAACAATCATCAATCCTGACCAAGTAGGTTTCATCCCAGGGATGCAGGGATGGTTCAATATACGGAAATCCATCAATGTAATCCAGTATATAAACAAACTCAAAGACAAAAACCACATGATCATCTCGTTAGATGCTGAGAAAGCATTTGACAAAATCCAACACCCATTCATGATAAAAGTCTTGGAAAGATCAGGAATTCAAGGCCCATAGCTAAACATGATAAAAGCAATCTACAGCAAACCAATAGCCAACATCAAAGTAAATGGTGAGAAGCTGGAAGCAATCCCACTAAAATCAGGCACTAGACAAGGCTGTCCACTCTCGCCCTACCTATTCAACATTGTACTTGAAGTCCTAGCCAGAGCAATTAGACAACAAAAGGAGATCAAGGGGATACAAATTGGAAAGGAAGAAGTCAAAATATCACTTTTTGCAGATGATATGATAGTATATATAAGTGACCCTAAAAATTCCACCAGAGAACTCCTAAACCTGATAAACAGCTTCAGTGAAGTAGCTGGATATAAAATTAACTTAAACAAGTCAATGGCCTTTCTGTACACAAAGGATAAACAGGGTGAGAAAGAAATTAGGGAAACAACACCCTTCTCAATAGTCACAAATAATATAAAATACCTTGGCGTGACTCTAACTAAGGAAGTAAAAGATCTGTATGATAAGAACTTCAAGTCTCTAAAGAAAGAAATTAAATATCTCAGAAGATGGAAAGATCTCCCATGCTCATGGATTGGCAGGATCAACATTGTAAAAATGGCTATCTTGCCAAAAGCAATCTACAGATTCAATGCAATCCCCATCTAAATTCCAACTCAATTCTTCAATGAATTATAAAGGGCAATCGGCAGATTCATCTGGATTAACAAAAAACCAAGGATAGCAAAAACTCTTCTCAAGGATAAAAGAACCTGTGGTGGAATCACTATGCCGGACCTAAAACTGTACTAAAGAGCAATTGTGATCAAAACTGCATGGTACTGGTATAGTGACAGACAAGTGACCAATGGAACAGAATTGAAGACCCAGAGATGAATCCACACACCTATGGTCACCCGATCTTTGACAAGGGAGCTAAAACCATCCAGTGGAAAAAAGACAGCATTTTCAACAAATGGTGCTGGCACAACTGGCTATCTGTTATCATGTAGAAGAATGAGAATTGATCCATTCCTATCTCCTTGTACTAAGGTCAAATCTAAGTGGATTAAGGAACTCCACATAAAACCAGAGACACTGAAACTTATAGAGGAAAAAGTAGGGAAAAGCCTCGAACATATGGGTACAGGGGAAAAATTCCTGAATAGAACAGCAATGGCTTGTGCTGTAAGATCGAGAATCGATAAATGGGACCTCTTAACATTGCAAAGCTTCTGCAAAGCAAAAGACACCGTCAATAAGACAAAAAGGCCACCAACAGATTGGGAAAGGATCTTTACCTATCCCAAATCGGGCAGGGGACTAATATCCAATATATATAAAAAACTCAAGAAAGTGGACTCCAGAATATCAAATAACCCCATTAAAAAATGGGACTCAGAGCTGAACAAAGAATTCTCACATCAGGAATACCGAATGGCAGAGAAGCACCTGAAAAAATGTTTAACATCCTTAATCATCAGGGAAATGCAAATCAAAACAACCCTGAGATTCCACTTCACTCCAGTCAGAATGGCTAAGATCAAAAACTCAGGTGACAGCAGATGCTGGCGAGGATGTGGAGAAAGGGGAACACTCCTCCATTGTTGGTGGGATTGCAAGCTTGTACAACCACTCTGGAAATCAGTCTGGCAGTTCCTCAGAAAATTGGACATAGTACTACCGGAGGATTCCGCAGTACCTCTCCTGGGCATATATCCAGAAGATGTCCCAACCGGTAAGAAGGACACATGCTCCTCCATGTTCATAGCAGCCTTATTTATAATAGCCAGAAGCTGGAAAGAACCCAGATGCCCCTCAACAGAGGAATGGATACAGAAAATGTGGTACATTTACACAATGGAGTACTACTCAGCTATTAAAAAAATGAATTTATGAAATTCCTAGGCAAATGGATGGACCTGGAGGGTATCATCCTGAGTGAGGTAACCCAATCACAAAGGAACTCGCACAATATGTACTCACTGATAAGTGGATATTAGCCCATAATCTTAGGATACCCAAGATGTAAGATACAACTTGCCAAACGCATGAAATTCAAGAAGAACGAAGACCAAAGTGTGGACACTTTACCCTTTCTTAGAAATGGGAACAAAACAACCATGGAAGGAGTTACAGAGATAAAATTTGGAGCTGTGACGAAAGGATGGATCATCTAGTGATTGCCATATGCAGGGATCCATCCCATAATCAGCTTCCAAATGCTTACATCATTGCATACACTAGCAAGATTTTGCTGAAAGGACCCAGATATAGCTCTCTCTCTTGTGAGACTATGCTGGGGCCTAGCAAACACAGAAGTGGATGCTCACAGTCAGCTATTGGATGGGTCACACGGCCCCCAATGGAGGAGCTAGAGAAATTACCCAAGGAGCTAATGGGAACTGCAACCAGCAATATGAACTAACCAGTACCCCGGAGCTCTTGTCTCTAGCTGCACATGTATCAAAAGATGGCCTAGTCGACCATCACTGCAAAGAGAGGCCCATTGGACTTGCAAACTTTATATGCCCCAGTACAGGGGAACGCCTGGGCCAAAAAGGGGGAGTGGGTGGGTAGGGGATTGGGGGGGGTGGGTATGGGGGATCTTTGTGATAGCATTGAAAATGTAAACGAGGAAAATACCTAATTAAAAAAAGGAAAATAAAAAGAACCGATTAATCCCCAATAATGGATTATAAATATACCAAAATTGTCAGAAATGCCAGATAAATAATTCAATAGCCCAGTGTTAAAGACTATGAACATCCTGTAGGCATATTTGAACAAACAGAGGAAGAGAGGGTGTCAGCTGAAAACATAGGTGAGTCTGGATATGGAGGTGCACTCTTTTAGTGTCAGCTCTCAGGAGGCAGAGGCATGTGGTTCTCTGTGTGTTCAAGTCCAGCCTGGTCTGCATAGAAAGTTCTAGGTCAGCCAGGGATACAAGGTGAAACCCTATTTAAAAAAAAACAAAACTAAAGCAATAATAGCAGCAGCAACAGCAGCAGCAACACTTGTTGAGAAACATCAGAAACAAGGAAGAGAAGTTCAGCAAGAAAAATGAAGCTAAAACAAAACAAAACAAAAAGCCTAAAAAAACTGAATACCAAAACCAAACTATTCAAAATCAAACCCAATCCCAAATGGAAATGTTGAAGTTTAAAACACATTAAGGTAAAACCCCCCAGGAACCATGAGCAGCAAGCTACACCATGCAGAAGAGGAGCAGGTACTGAAGACAAGGTTCAGGAATTATTAAATCCATGAAGCAATAAAGAAAACACAGATGATATTTCTGCAACTTTTGAGAGCTCTGGGCCACTACTAAGAGATCAAACCCAAGAATCGAAGAGTTTAATCTACTTACAAAATGAAACACATCAGAATTTTGCCTGGAATTCTAAAATGCAGAAACACATGGTCTTACAGCTATGTACTTGATAAAAAGAAACATAGGAAGTCTGGATGTCTCTCATACCAACCAAGATTGCTTTGAAACAATACTATTCCTTGAAAGTGACAGATTAGTAAATAACCCCCTCCCACACATGGGCACAACTAAGCAATTCATGGCCACCCACTGAGCACCACTGATCTCCCAAGAGATCCTACACATTTGAGGAAGAAAGATAGCTCCACACACCAGAGCCCTGCAGGAAAGGAGGAATACATATTACACAAGAGGAATAGAAGAAGTGTTTGGAAGTTAGTAAGAGTAATGTATTATGTAAACCAGAAAGCTTGAAAGATGAATTTGTGTGTGTGTGTGTGTGTGTGTGTGTGTGTGTGTGTGTGTGTGTGTGTGTGAGAGAGAGAGAGAGAGAGAGAGAGAGAGAGAGAGAGAGAGAGTGAGAGAGAGAGAGAGAGGAAATAACATATTAAAACCAACCAGTAAAACGATTACATCAAATTACAAGCCTCTGAATGTAGTCCTCAATAATAACCCAATACTAAACAGTCTTAATTCTTCTTTAGAAAGTCATGGAAGGGCAAGATAGAAATGCTGGTTGAGTATATGAAACATCCCTCAATGCAAAAATATAGTCTGAGAGTGAAAGGATGAAGACAAAGGGCAAAGAAAGTAAAGGAAGGGAGGCAGGAGCAGCCATACTGATCTCCAACAGAGGAGACTTATGCCAAAACTAGTCAGTAGAGAGGAAGTCTTCCATTGCATATTAGTAAAGAGAGTGATCCAAAAGGAAGACACAAAGATCTGAAAGAGAGAGAGAGAGAGAGAGAGAGAGAGAGAGAGAGAGAGAGAGAGAGAGAGAGAGAGAGAGAGAGAGAGAGGCTTGAGAAGAGGGACAAGATCTGTAAGAGTTTGGGCAGGGGGTGTGGGAGATGAGGGAATGTAAGGGAGGTGTATTTGATGAAACTACAATATGTACATTATAAAATAATGGGGAAAACCCATTATTTAGTTAATATGTCAATAAAAAATTGAAAAAAGAGAATATAAGGATTGAAAATACATGTGCACTAAATGTTAGCACACATAATTTGTAAAGCAAATAACTGGATATATAATGATTGATAGGTCCAGGAACAAAAATAGTGGATGACCCTAATGCTCCACCCTCACCAATAAATACATTATCCAGAGAAAGTACTAACAAATAAACTTTAGAGTAAATATATCCCATAGATTAAAGAGACTATACATATTGAGAATATTCCATGTGATAGCTGTGGAATACACATTCTTCTCTACGAGAGATCATAATTTAGGTGACCCATGGAATCTCAGTGACTCAATTGCTTAAGCAGGACCTCAAAATGACAATATTAGTTGACATCCCAATATTGATTGGGGAATTCTCACAAGCTGCTACTCATGTATGAGATCCTCTTACTCTAAGAGGCATGGGATACTCCCCTCTCCAACAGAGCTGAAGCCCTTGTAGACGGTTTGTGAACCATCCTACAGGTAAGGGACATAAACACCTGGGCATGAAAAAAAAAGAGGAGAGAATATGTTATCTTCAGGGGTATGTCCCCTGATAGATTATGCAATCCCAAGTCATCAGCTTAAACACATATCCAATCAAGCAACACCAAATGATCTCAGCATGTTGTATGTATGTGTGTATGTGAGTATGTATATATGTATGTATATGTGCATACATGTGTTAAAATAATAAAGATTATGTTATGGATTTTATGGAGGAGCACATGGGAGGAGGACATGGGATGAGGATACGGGAGGAGTTGGAGTGGGGTGAGGAGGGGTAGAAATGATGTACATGTAGTACTCATGTATTAAATTCTTAAAAAAATAAATAACCAAATTCTTTACAAATAGAAATAGATTGAAATGATTTCTTTTGTCTTAAAAGATCATACTAGAATAAACCAAGAAACCAATAGCAAAGAAACTAAGAAAACTTAAATATATGGAGAGAGAAACTTATCTTGGATAAAGAAACTAGGGAGGAAATAAAAGATAACATTGTCACATGGTCAGCCCTAAAACATACATACATGTGACAATACACAGACCTAACATATTGTACCTAGGATTATATATGCACATATCTGTGTATGTATGTATGTACGCATGTATGCGTGTGTGTGTATATATATATCCTATGCATGTATATATACGATATGTATGTACATATGTATCCTATATACATAGATAAATATATGCATGAAATAACAATTAGGGAAAAAAGAGAAGGGTGTGGAGGGATATGTGGGAGTGTTTTAGAGAGAAAATGGAAGGAAAAATGTAATTAAATCATAATCTCAAATATAAAAATACTATTAGAAAAATAATTGACAAAACATGCTATTTCGAAAAAGAATCCTAGAATCATATGAAAATCAAAACAGAGATTACATAAGTTTCAAATACAACAAAGGCAGTTTATAGCTAGGAGTGCTGTTTTTAAAATATCAGAGCCCAATGGAGGAGCTAGAGAAAGTACCCACGGAACTGAATGGATATGCAACCGTAAAGGAGGAACAACAACATGAACTAGCTAGTACCCCCAGACCTAGTGTCTCTAGCTGCATATGTAGCAGAACATGGCCTAGTCAGCCATCATTGGGAGGAGAGGCCCTTGGTCTTCAAAGATTATGTGCCCCAGGAGAGGGGAATGCCAGGGCCAGGGAGCAGGAGTGGGTGGTTTGGAGAGCAGGGCTGGGGGAGGGTATAGGGAACTTTCTGGATAGCATTTGAAATGTAAATGAAAAAAATATCTAATAGTAATAATAATAAAGAACATCTAAACAAAATATCAGAGCAAACTAAAACAACTTAAGGATGTACCTCCAAATTCTTAGAAAACCAAGAACAAGACAAACCCGAGGTTAATAGACAGAGACAATCAAGATCAGGGCAAAGGTCAATGAAGTGGCCACTATAGAACAATACACTGAACCAATAAGATGAGCTGGTCCTCTGAGAAGCTAAACCAGCATTAGTATCATCAGTTAAATGAACCTAAAGTGACAGAGATAAGACCAAATTAAATTAGAGACTAAAGAGGGGACATAATGACAGAGGATTACTAGGGAATATTTTTGAAGAGTTATTATCTGATAAATTGGAAAAATCTAGAAGAAATGGATTCATTTCCAGACAATATTTAAAATGCAGTAGTTTTCTTATATAGCAGTAGGAAAGGTTTTAGAGTTTTACTGTAGTGAACAGACACCATGACCAAGGCAACTTCTATAAGGACAACATTTAATTGGGGCTAGCTTATAGGTTCAGAGGTTCAGTCCATAAGGCAAGAACATGACAACACCCAGGCAGGCATGGTACAGGCAGAGCTGAGAGTTCTACATCTTCATCTCAAGGCCTAAGGAGAAGACTGGCTTCCAGACAGCTAAGATGAGGGTCTTAAAACCCACACCCACAGTGACACACTTCCTCCCACAAGGCTACAGCTTCTAATAGTGCCACTCCCTGGGCCAAACATATACAAACCATCACAGGAAATATACTGAAGAAGAAATCAGGGCAATAGTCATAGTCAATGACCCAGGAAATTCCTAGGAGTAAGTATAACCAGGGTCAAAAGAATGGAATAGTGAAATAGGCTCAGAGGAAAGAAATTGAAGAAGACACTTAAAGCTTTGGAAAGATCCATGTCTGTCAATTGTCTGCATTAGTAATGTGAAAATGGATTTAGGGCAGTTTCCACCAAAGTCCAATTACATTCTTGCATAAATAGAAATAAAAATCCTATAATCATACAAAAACACAAAAGGCCACAAAAGACTATGGCAATCTTGAGCAAGAACAGTGCTAGGAGCATCACAATGTCTGGTTTCAAGCGGTAATACTGACCTCCACCAATGAACCAAGAGTGATACCAGCACAAGAAACGGAAAATGGAGACCAGTGTTGTACATTAGAGAATGCAATTGTAAAAACACACACAACTACTTTGATCTGACCCTCAACAACGGCCTCTTCAGGAAACAATGCTATTAAACAGGAAATCCACAGGTAGAAGATTGAAACTACCCCTATTTCTCATGCTGCCCAAAATCAATTAAAATGATCATTCCAGTCCAAATGAATATCACTAAGGCAATAAACAGGAATGGATGCTGGTGAGGGCACAGTGAAAACAGATCCCTTGACTACTGGAGGGAATATAAGTTATTGCAGCCAGTAAGGCAACCAGTGTGGCTATCATTCAAAAAGTAGGGTTAAAATTGCCATAGGCTCCACGTAGGCTGCTTTTGGGTGTACAGCTCAAGAAATCAAAGTCAGTATACAATAGAGACAATTATAACTGTTATAATTATGTTTATTGTGGTCTTATTCACAATAGTCAATTTATGGAAGCAAACTACATGTTCATAAAAGGATGTATGGATAAAGGAACCACACACACACACACACACACACACACACACACACACACACACACACACACACACTAGTTTTATTCAACTCTAGAGGAAACAATAAGGGGCTGAAATATGGCTCAGTGGATCAAGTGCTTGGGTTCAGATCCCCAGTTCCCTTGTACAAAGCCATGGAGATGGTTCAGGGGGTAATGCACTTGTCCTGCAAATATGAGGAGTGGAGTTCAGATCTCCAGAACCTACTTTTAAGCTGGGTAGCTGCATCAGCACCCTGTAATCCAGGCGCTTGGGCGGCAGAAACAAGGGATACTGGCTGATTTTATGTCAACTTAACACAAGCTTAAAGGAGGGAACCTCAAAAATGCCTCCATAAGATCCAGTTTTAGGGCATTTTCTTAATTAATGACTGATGGTATTGGGCCTGGTTAGTTGTTGTAGTGCCACCCGTGGGTTGTTGGTACTAGGTTCCATATGAAAGCAGGCCAAGCAATCCATGAGAAGCAAGGCAGTAAGCAGCATCTCTCCATGGCCTTTGCATAGGCTCCTGCCTCCAGGTTCCCGCCCTGCTGTATAGTCCCTGTTTTCACTGTTTCTGATGATAAACTGTTATATGGAAGTGCGAGCAAAACAGACCATTTCCTACCCACATTGCCCTTACCTCCCAAGTCGCTGTTGGTCATGGTTTCATCACAGCACCCTAACTAAGACAGGGGTCCCCCAGAGCGAGCTGGCAAGCCAGATTAGCTGGAATTGGCCTAGCTCTAGGATTAGTGAGAGACCCTGACCCAATCAATAAAGTTTTTGTGGGGAGTGTGGTCAAGGAAGATCCCTTATTTCTACTTCTAACCTATACTCACACGTGCATAAGCAATGGAATTATTTCAGATTGAGGAACATTGAGGGAATTGGAGAACTGAAAAAAATCCCACACGACAGTACAATTCGGGGTTATTTAGGGGATGGTGCAGAAGAGCAAGAGGAGGGAGGGTAGAGAGGGTGGTGAAGGCATGAATCCCATCCAGGTACTACATTTACATACAAAACATTATTAGCAAAATCAGTTATTCTGCATGATTTATACATCCTGATAAAAAAGATAGCTGTTCAAATTTGTCTCATAATGAGGAGATGGCTGTTTATTCAGCTGCTATGTTGCTTCCATATCTTAATTAATTTCTTGTCTTCATATCCTTGAACTTTACTGACAGTTTTAAGGATCATTGGACTGGGCTGGATTTCCCATCATTTCTCTACCTATTATAAAATCAATGCTGTTGTAGATTTGTTAGTGTCTTTCAGAGAACTCACAATCTCTTGAGATTTATAAAGCTACATTTTTTTCCCCTGGTTGTTGAGCATATGTGGGGACATACACTCCTTTTCATTTTTCTTTGGAAGGGACACATCTCCTCCCTGCTTAGTGTCTAATTTGTGATGCTGAATGGACAGCTCTTGCTGGCCCTATGCAGTCAGAGAATGCTCTCTGTTTCTCTAGATAGCTGGGCAGTCCCTTTGCCCTGAATTTGGGTGGGGTAGCTGACTGGGCTCTGTTGTTTGACAAGACCATTGGCTGACATCTGCTCCCCAACAGAGCAAGAGGATGTGCACTGAAATTACTTCAGTTCTGCTGGAACACTGCATGCATTCTCTGGTCATAAGGGTCTGTGATTTGAGCTCATCTGTTGAGCAGGTCAGCAGTAAAAGCTCTAGAGGTAAGGAGGTCAGAATGGAGTCTCATGAATATTAGCTAGCAGCTTCTAACCATTCCCTGTCCAGCCTGTTTGCACCAAACTCACCAAAACGGAGTTGCACACTGCTCATCTTTTCCTCTATTGGTCCTCATGGCAATGAAAATATACTGCCTGAGTATGGTGGTATGTGGATATAAGCACACAAAAGATATAACAATAGATTCACAAGTAAGTTGTAGATAGACTCTTACCTTTCCCCCATTCCTCTTGCTGGATATAGCTTGCTGGCTTGTGTAGGAGGAAAACTACAGTTACTACAGGATATTCGTTTGCTCTGGAGAAGTGCATTTAAAGTTGGAAGGAAGTAAAGTTTATCAATACCCCAGACAGCCTTATGGTTTCCTGCTCAGAGTCCTATTGGCAACAGAGAGTGTATGTTCTGTTATGTAATTTTCCTTCTGAGGTATTTCTCAATTTCTCCTTTTTCTATGCTTTCTCATAGGAAATCCCTCAACTTGCACTTTCTGTAAGTGACTGCTGCTTGGAGTTTCCTGTCACCTGGACAATAATACCAAGCAAAGTGAGAAGTATCCTTAAGTGCTCAGTAGGGATGAAACAAAGTCTCTATTGTGCTTCATACTCCCGTTGGCCTGGCTTCTCCTTTTCTCTAGTTTCTTCCAAATAACATAGAAATGCATCAAACAAAAGGTGAATGTCTTTTAAAACATTGTTCTTTGAAATCAATTGCTTGTTAAAGTATTTATTCCTAAACATCTTAATAGATGAGCTTATAGTTTTGATCAGGAAACATTCATTTTTATTTTAGAATTTGTCTCTGTAAACAATTATACAATCCAACCCCATGAGGTGTACAATTGTTCTGTGCATACTAGAAATACTGAGGAGTGACTTAAAAATCTATCAATCATCTGTCTGTCCAGCCAGCCATTCATCAATCCATCATCCATCCATCCATCTACCCACCAACTCACCCACCCAGTCACCTACCCAGTCACCCACCCTATCTCTCTCTCTCTGTCTGTCTATCTATCTATCTATCTATCTGTCTGTCTGTCTGTCTGTCTGTCTGTCTGTCTGTCTGTCTGTCTGTCTATCTATCTATCTATCTATCTATCTATCTATCTATCTATCTATCTATCTATCTGAGATGTGTTCTCATATATTCAAGATGGCCTTAAACTGGCTATATACCTGAGAATGACCATGAGCTTCTGATTTTCTTCCAATGCTGGGATAATAGGCATATATCACCACAGATAATTTAAGTGAATCTGGTAATCAAACCCAGGGATTCCTTCCTGTTAGGGAAGTGCTTTACAATCTGAGACATATCCTTATCCCCAGCCCATGAGTGAGAGAATTAAACAGGTAGTCTGTATCTGGTAAGTGAACAGTGGTGAGTGGAGCAAGGGTACCAAGAGTATTTGCAAGGTTTTGACTCTATCAACACACTGTTGAATCTGAATGTAGCAAGCCTGGAATTGACACGTATGGTCAAGAGACTGGGTTGAATGTGGGGAGGCCATTGGAGCAGAGGCTGTATGGAAAACAGTTATACAGAAGAGGGGAGGACTGGGCAGGTGATGTGGAAATGAAGACTTTGGCAGTCCTACTGATGTGGAGGTTGACTAAATACAGAATAGGTCATTGTATGGAGAGGGTGATAAGGTTAAAGAAGGTTAAAATATAGAGAAGAGAGGATTGACCATCTTGATGGATATGGTAGTTGCTATAAGTGAGGACAGGGTTGGTGCTCAATAAATCTGTAAACCAGAAAGGCCATGATCTAATAGAGTAAACAGTTACATCCTCATTAGTGACATTAAGAATGTAATTTTAAAATTTTTCTACCAATTTCTCTTTAAAAATAAAAACACCACCTATCTAACTAATGGCCCAGCTCTGCATCACTATTACCTCTGTGACTTTTAGATGTTGTGATTGTGCACCTCATTGAAGGCATATGCTTCAGTTATGTTGGATAAACGAGTTTTTTTATAGAAAGGAAGGTACTATAAAAACACTGGAAATGAATTTTATCACAGCTTACCCAATTTAATAGCAAGGATGTTAATGACACACAGTTGATAAGACATCATCAGCATACATGTACAGAAAGATTCAGAGTGTAGTTTTTTGTGATTTATCTTAAAGATGAATTTTTCACCCCTCTCAATTTGGTTTTACTCAATAGGTCTTTGCATGGTAGGAAACACTTTAGGAAAAACTGTGTAACTGACAAAATCACAAACACCTAAGTTTTGCAATAAGTTTAGCCACCCATGACATCACATCATGACACTCTGCCTGTGCTTGAACTTACAGCATTGTTATAGAATTTCCTGATACCTGTTGGGTGTCATAAAGGCCAAACTCTTCTATAACATTTGGACAGAAGCTGGCTAGATTCTGTCAACTTGACACAATCTGAGACATATCTGGAAGGGGGAATATTAAGTGATCATTTACCTTCATCAGATTGTTCTGTGGGCATTTTGATGGGAAATTTTCTTAATGAATAATAATAAAACGTGAAGGCCTAGATCATGGTGGGTAGTACCAACCATGGGCAGGTGGGCCTGGATTGAATAAGAAAACATGCTGAGCAAGCCATGAAGTTCAAGCCAGGAAGTAGTCTTCCTCCATGGTCTTCTCTTCAGTTCCTGACAGCAGGTTCTTCCTTGGTGTCCCCTGTGATGGACTGAAGTATGTAAGCCAAGTAAACCCTTGTCTCCCATATTAGTTTTGGTAAATCATAGTAGTAGACAAGCAAACTAGGTCAAAACATAGAATACGTAATCATCAGAGTTGTCTTCTGGGGAGAACTCTGAAGCCAAGGAACCTGAATTTTCAGCATTGAAACATAAGTGCCATCAAGCAGGGAGTGTGTGTGTGTGTGTGTGTGTGTGTGTGTGTGTGTGTGGTGAATATATAGCCTATATGATTTTTTAATAGATAACACATGACATACTTATATGAAAACATATTTATCAGATTGAACATATAGTAATAAAATAATCCATGAGTATACTTGGTTGAAAAATTTGAATGCTGTATGCTATAATTTCATAACTAATTTTGAAAGACATTATTTTTATTTTTACTTATGTGTATGTGTGTGTATGTGCTTGTATCTGTGTATGTGCACTTGTGTGCAGGTCCCTGTGGAGGTCAGAACTGGGCATTAGTCCCCTGAAGCTGGAGTTATAGTCAGGTGTGAGTTGCCTGATGTGGGTACTAGGAACTAAATTCTTTGGATGGGCACTAAGACTTCTGGTGCTGTATATTGGAATCTGGGCTCTTTGGAATTACTAACAGTACCAGAGCTCATGGTACCCATCACCAAAAACATTTGTAGGAAGAGCCCGACATTAAATCCCTATGTATTATTATTATTATTATTATTATTATTAATCATTAATTCTTTAATCCTTTTTTACTATCCATACTTCATCCTCCTCCTGGTCTGCCCCACTAAGTTATATTATATTAGAGAGCTGGCAATCTGAGAAATCATTGTGTTAACTTATTAGAATGAAAACTTTTCCACACTCTTTCATAAAGCAGGATTTGTAGGGATGGAGAGAAGGGCACTCAATCATTGTGGAGCTCAGTCTTGCAGCTCTGTCCAGGTAGACAGCCTTATTTCTAAAACCTGTAAAATATGTGTTTTCTCATTATTATCCAGTATACGCTTCATTTGTTATCTGGATATTTGGTCTTGAAAACTTCTAAGGGTACTGAGTTTAGTCATTATTTGCTAGTAGCATTCCATGCTCCTCCAGGCAATACCTGGGCTGGAGTTAACTAAGAATAACCAAGCCACTCACAGAACATACACGTAAAGATATTAATATCGTATACTGGCTGGTTTCATGTCAACTTGACACAAGCTTGAGTCATAAGAGACTAAGGAGCCTCAGGTGAGGAAATTCCTCCGTGAGATCCAGTTGTAAGGTATTTTCTCAATTAGTGATCTGTGAGGAGGTCTTAGCCTATTGTGGGTGGTGCCATCCCTGGGCTTGTGGTCCTGGGATCTATAAGAAAGCAGGCAGAGCAAGCCTTGAGGCACAAGCCAGTAAGTAGTGCCCTTACATGGCCTCTGCATCAGCTTCTACGTTCAGGTTCCTGCTCTATTTGAATTCCTGTCCTGACTTCCTTTGGTGAAGAACAGCAATGTGGATGTGTAAGTCAAATAAACCTTTTCCTCCCCAACTTGGTATTTAGTCATTGTGTTTTGTCACAGCAATAGAAACCCTAACTAAGACAACATGTAAGGGCAGATTCCTTTGTACAATAAAGTACAAATGTCTTCCTGTAGTGTGGAATAGAAAAGTATCTTTTTCTACCATTCTGCGTGGTTAGCATTAACTCTTCAATCATATGATCAGTTTTACATGGATGATGGCATCCCACTGCCATGAGTCTTATTGGCTGTTAACATAGCTTCTTAGTAGTGAAATACTTTTCTAACATGTATTTTGCAGGTTGGAGCACACTATATGCAAAAACAAAACATTACTATTAAAAGAATAAAGAGTAGGAGACTCAGGAAGGATTCCTTGAATCCTGTCATGCTTAGGAGACAAGAGTCAAGAAAAGATCAAAACTGAAGAAACCCTCTCTCTCTCTCTCTCTCTCTCTCTCTCTCTCTCTCTCTCTCTCTCTCTCTCTTACATCAGAGACACTTTTGTGAATTATCTTAACTCCTTCCCAGATATAAACAATTTTTAGAACATACTCTTAGAAATAGAGTCTTTGGCAGCCTAAATATTTACTCTTCTCAGGAAATAATGCCCCGTCTTTGTTTTTAGATCTAAATTTTGAGGGCTAGGGGCTGCTATTCTCGACCTGATGTGAACATTCTCAAATTATGTTTGCACCTAACATATATGTCATAAATGGAATACCAATAAGAGCCAAGGTTAAGGAGATACTCAGTTATTTCCAGGTAACCATAACCATGTGTAAGAAACATGTCTCCTTGCCTGCTCACATTTACTTGCTTTGGAAGGGTTAGCTTGAAAGTTTCTGTTTTTGTTGTTGGTTTTAGGTCTTGGTGCATATCTCAAGATGGCCTCAAGCTCTAACTTCTCCTGCTTTAGCTTCCCAAGTTCTGGCATTATAAGCATGCAACCACCATGTACAGCATGAGTTCATTTTGGTTTTTCTAACTTCCCTCCTTGTCTCTGAAAGCTCTTTTTGAAGATGCCACAGAGGAAACATCTGCTGGCTTGTTTTGGACTGTTCCTCATTCCTGGGATGAGAACTATTCTGGTTCATCTGATACCACAATGGGGTGTATGTAAATCACAGACATTAAGGAGTTAGTACCAATAAATCCATTTATGAGCAAACTCAAGCAACTAAGAAGTTGAAGAGTACTTAGTCAAGTCCATCTGGAGTTCATGGTATACTTAATTCTGTCTGTCCCATGGGTGAAGTGCTAGCATCTAAAAAATTATAGTTTGTTAGAAGATAAATTTTGAAGTATGTCTGTAGACAACATTTACTAGAATTCCAAGGAGCATTTATTCCTTTGAAGAATTGTGGAGCTAGCCAGTGCCTTCTCCCTCACCCTGGAGGATCAGGGGGAAAGAAATAGTAGTTCAGAAGTGGGGGCTGGACAGAAGATTCACCTTTGGAATTCATGATAACATACTGGACCCAGACAGTTTATATCTTTAGTAAAAATAAGCCAAATATATCTGAAAACAATAAAGTCTAAGCAATGTTTCTAACGACATTTTATAATACTGCATCTATTAAGGGTTAATTTATAAATCTATATAAAAATATGTGTGTGCTTGTGCATGTGTCTCAGAAGGACATTTTCTGTTGCAGCCAGAAAATTTAACTCTAATGAGTCAATGAACATAGAGACCTAGATTTAATATTGTCATTTTATAAATAATACTAGTTTTGTATTGATAAGTTTGTAAATTTAGTATATTACATCAAATTAAATACTAAAATACCTCATATCACCATTCATAATAAAATTTATTATTTATTAACAATGGGTAAGTGTTGAATGACAACTTTATCTTCCAATCCTAATAATGCCAAAATTTATGTTCATTTCACATGGGTCAAAGCCTAGAAAGGAATGCAAAAGTGTCTCTACATGAAAATCAGTCCTTTAGAGTTTCAAAAATCTTTTATGCATACATATTTTGTTTGCCTAGAAAAAATCAGTTCAGAAATTTTCTGAGCATTTAAGAAATGGATACATTTATTTATTTATTTTTATTTTTTAAACAATATTTTTATTAGATATTCTCTTCATTTACATTTCAAACGCTACTCTGAAAGTCCTCTATACCCTCCCCCTGCCCTGCTTTCCAACCCATCAACTCCTCCTGGCCCTGGCATTCCACTGTACTGGGGTATATTAAAATGGATACTTTTAGTAATATTCAATAGAATAAACCATTAAATGCACAGCATTATTTCTCTCTTTTGTAAACCTGTAGCAAGGTTTCTTTTATTTTTCAGCTAATTTCAGAACTGACATTTGAAAGCAAAGTTCTTACATAAGCAGCTTTTCCATTCGTCCTAATCTTTACAATTTTTCCCTATAATACCTGCATTTCAATGAAAGCCTATGTAAGATAAGGAGATCTAAGGTAATATCTGTACCTGTTTTTATGAACTTGGCAAAACAGCTCTAGTTGTAAAACTGGGTGAGTACACACACCACACACACACACACACACACACACACACACACACACACACACAAACACACACACACACCCACCCACCATTTCCTTATCTATTTACTTGTTGATTAAACCCCAGACTGAGTCCATGAATTGGCTATAATGACTAGTTCTATAACAAACATATATTTTTTAGAGAGCTCTGTTGCACCATGACATTGATTTCTTCCAGTGTGTATTTTAGCTCCTAATTCAGGTTTTGGGGAAGATTTATACTGATTTGCATAGTGATTACATTAATTTAAACTTTTAGCCAGTAGTTGACAAAAGTTCCTATTTCTTGACATCTTTACAAATACTTATGAATTTTGATTTTCTTGATGATGACCATTCTTGAGGAATTCTCAATGTAGTTGTAATATATGCTTCCCTGATGGATATGGATATTGACCACACTTTCACAACCATTCTTCATTTGAATCCGTTTGTTCTATTCATTTGTCCATTGTCTTAGATACTTTTCTGTTGCTGTGACAAAACATCATGACCACAGAACTTATATTAAGCATTTAATTGGGCTTGCAGTTTCAGAAAGTTAATGACTGGGATGGAAGAGCAGAGGCATGGTAGTAAGAATAGGTGATAGGTCACATCTTTAAGCACAAGTATGAGACAGAGAGAGCTCAAAATGGTGTCTTTTGAAACCTCAGAACCTGTTTACATAGTGGATTAAGTTGATGGATTTCCATCTATTGAATTATCCCTGCACCCCTGGGATGCAGCCTACTTGATCATGGTGAATGATCATTTTGATGTGTTTTTTGGATTTGGTTTGTGAGAATCTAATGAGTATTTTTGCATCGATATTCATAAGGGAAATTTGTCTGAAGTTCTCCTTTCTTGAGTCTTTGTGTGGTATAGGTATCAGTGTTACTGTGGTTTCATAGAACAAATAAGGTAGTGCTCCTTCTGTTTCTATTTTGTGGAATCGTTTGAGAAGTATTGGTGTTAGGTCTTTGAAGGTCTGATAGAATTTTGTACTAAGCCTATCTGGCACTTTTTTTTTTTTCGGTTGGGAGACTTATTAATGACCGATTCTATTTCCTTCGGGTTATGGGACTGTTTAGATGTTTTGTCTGATACTGATTTAACTTGGTACCTGGTATGTGTCTAGAAAATCACCCATTTCATCTAGATTTTCCAGTTTTGTTGAGTATAGGCTCTTGTAGTAAGATCTGATGATTTTTTGAATTTCCTCAGTTTTTGTTATGTCTCCCTTTTCATTTCTGATTTTGTTAATTTGGATACTGTCTCTGTGCCCTCTAGTTGTTTTGCCTAAGGGTTTATCTATCTTGTTGATTTTCTCTAGAACCAGCTCCTGTTTTTGTTGATCCTTTGTATAGTTCTTTTTCTTTCTACTTGGTTGACTTCAGCCCTGAGTTTGAATATTTCCTGCCATCTACTCCTCTGGGATGTATTTACTTCTCTTTATCTAGAGCTTTCAGATGTGTTTTTAGGCTGGTAGTGTGTGCTCTCTCCAATTTCTTTATGGAAGCACTCAGAGCTATGAGTTTTCCTCTTAGCCCTGCTTTCATTGTGTCCCATAAGTTTGGGTATGCTATGGCTTCATGTTTATTAAATTCTAAAAAGTATTTAATTTCTTTCTTTATTTCTTCCCTAATCAAGATATTCTTGAATAGAGAGTTGTTTTCTTTCATAAGCTTTATGTTTGTTGTTGTTGTTGTTGTTGTTGTTGTTATTAAAGTCCAGTCTTAGTCTGTGGTGTTCTGTAGAATGCATGGGATTAATTCAATCTTGTTTCTGTTCAAGTCTCTTTTGTGTTTGATTATATGGCCACTTTTGGAGAAGTTACCATGAGGTGCTGTATTCTTTAGTTTTGCATGAAATGTTCTGTAGATATCTGTTAAATGCATTTGGTTCATAACTTCTCCTTGTTTCATTGTGTCTCTGTTTAGTTTGTGTTTCCATGATCTGTTCATTGGTGAGAGTGTGGAATTGAAGTCTCCCACTATTATTTTGTGAGGTTCACTGTGTACATTGAGCTTTAGTAATGCTTCTGTACAAAAATGGGTGCCCTTGCCTTTAAGGCATAGATGCTCATAATTGAGAGTTCATTTTGGTGGATTTTTTTCTTTGATGAGTATGAAGTGTACTTCCCCATCTTTTTTGATAACTTTTGGATGAAAATCTATTCAAAGGATATTAAAATGGCTACTCCAGCTTTTTTCTTGGGACCATTTGCTTGGAAAAAATTTCGAGCTTTTTACTCTGAGTTAGTGCTTGTCTTTGTCATTGAGGTGTTTTTCCTGTATGCAGCAAAATGCTGGGTCCTGTTTATGAATAGAAATATGTAGCATTGGTGGTGGGGAACAGGGGGTAGCCACTAGAAAGTCACAGATGCTATGGAAGTAAGAAGTTCCCAGGACACATCTGGGATGATATTAGTTGAAATACCTAACAAAGGAGAGATATGACATGTAGTTACTACCTCCAGTACATAGGCATGGCCTCAAGTTGAGGAATGGAGCCTATCACCCATCTCAAAAATGTTTACCCACTATTGTTCATGTGTAAAGGAAATGCAGGGACAAAAAAAATGGAGCAGAGAATGAAGGAAAGGCCCTCCAGAAACCACTCTACCTAGGGTTCCATCTTATCAGCACACATCAAATCTCAATATTATTTCTGATGCCAAGAAGCACTTAATGACAGGAGCCTGGTATATCTGTGACCTGAGAGGCTCTGACAGCACCTGACTAATACAGATGCAGATTCTTACAGCCAACCTATTGGACTGAGTCTGGGGACCCCAATGGAAGAGTTAGGGGAAGGAATGAAGGAGCTGAAGAGGATTGCAACCCTATATGAGGAACAATATCAAATAACTGGAACCCCTCCTTCCCCCAGAGCTCGCAGGGAATGAATCACCAAACAACGAGTCCATAAACATGGAGGGATCCATGGCTCTAAGTACATATGCAGCATTGTTTTTTTTCTGGCATCAATGGGAAGGAAGACCCATGGCCTTGTGGAGGCTTGGTGCCCTAGGGGAGTGGGATGGTAGTGGGGTGAAGAGGGCATGGGTTGTTGGGTGGAGGAGCACCCTCATAGAGGCAAAGGGGAGGGGGATTGGATGGGGGTTTTGGAGGGGAAACTGGGAAAGGGAGAAACAGTTGAAATGTACATAAATAAAATGACCAATAGAAAAAGAAAGAAAGGAAGGAAGAAAAAGGAAGAACGAACGAGAGAAAATAAAACTTAGAGCCCACACTCAATGACATGCTTCTTTTAGCAAGGCCATAACCCTCAGTCCTCCCCAAGAAGCCACTAACTGGAGACCAAGTATTCAAAGCTATGATTTTACAGGGGCTGTTCTCATTCAATCCACCACACTCATGTTGATTGAATGATTTTTTTTCTATCAGTGTTTAATATTTTCTTTCTTTGAATATTTTGAATACTAATCCTCAATGTTATGAACATCTGGCCAAACCTTTCTTCCATCAGTGTCTCATAAGTTTCTTCTCCCTTTTTTCTTTTATTTTCTTTTTCTTTTTTTTTCCTTTGTGGAATGTTTTAATTTGATGCTATGCCATTTGCCAATTTCAGCATTTGATTGGTGCAGGCAGGGAGACTGCAAGCCTAACCTTTGATATGATTTCCTATGCGGAAAGGAAAACAGGAAAGAAGACATTGAAATTAAGTGTTAAGGAGTTAAAATGGGGCTCAGCAGTTGAGACTCTCTTCCAGATGACCTAAATTCAATTGGGAGCATATACATGGCAGCTCCTAACTTTCTATAACTGCAGTTCCAGGGGATCTTGTACCCTCACAATGACACACATGCAGCCAAACATCATGCACATAAAGTAAAAATAAATAATATTTTAAAAAGGAAATAAAAAAGACAAAGAAAAAGTTGCATAAGTGAGAATTCATCTCTAAATATTTTTATGGATTGGTCTGATTAAAAGTTCATATAGAAAGATGTTAAGCCTTCCAAAATAGGACATAAAAGAGTGAAATAAAAATAAACAAAACAGAAAACAGGTTTTTGATCTTTTAAGGTCAGTCATAGGGGCAGCTGTGGAAGATTTTGACTCTGTGCATCGTTTCCCTTTGGGACCACGTATCTCTGTTTTAGTTGGTGACAACAAATTTGTTTAATATTTGGCTTTGTCTCTCCTTTTTGTTGGTACTTGCTTAGCAACCACAAGGTATGTTGTGTGTGCAGAGACAGTTGTAACTAGCCCTTCATGAATAGGTACGATAGACAAGTTTCCACTGGCTGGTCCTAGTCTCTCATGCCTTTAGATGGGTCTTGGTAGTTGGAAATTGCCCATTGGAGTGCAGTGGTCTGCACCATAATAGACTGCTCTGTATTTCTGACTTTCCACACCATAGCTCCTACATGTAATTTCTGGCAACTGCTTCCCCTAAACCCTTAGCTCTACTTGCTAACTTCTGTAATCGATGGCCCCAAACTGTAAACATCGTTATTCTCACATGACTATACTTAATCTCTCACTGTGTTCATATCTTTGGCTCAAGATCTTTCCCTTGTAGTTAACTTCAGACAAGCACTGCATACATTATAGCAAGATCTGAGAATTCTCAGAGATATGACCATGTAGGGAACTTGGATTTCCCAAGCTCAGGAATCTGTCCAAATGGATTGCCAAAACTACACAGAGATGGGAGGAATAGTAGAGAACTTTCCCAGTGCCATTACATTATACAGGCTACAGGAACCTTGGCTGGTCAGAATGCAACTTTGGTTGGCACTCAGAACAATGTTAATTTTCCTTTTCAACTCTCTCCTTTCTCTTTTCCCTCTGCTCATTTGTTCTGTTGCAGCACATCTGTGACTTCCATGTATGAAAGCAGGTTTTTTTCTACTCTACTCTCTCAATTCTCTTTTTAATGCTACTATTTCTAACACATTAAAATGTGTTTGTGCATGTGTGTGCATGTGTGTGCATGTGTGTGTGTGTGTGTGTGTGTGTGTGTGTATGTTGAGGCTCCTTTTTTCCCCTTATTTTCTGTATATGAAACCCTGCCTTCTGTTGTACACCCCAGATGTCATGTGTTACTTCGTCTTTCATGTTCTGTTTTGTAAAACCTGTATTCAGGTACAGAACAATCACAGACAAGAGAGTCATGGCTCTGGACCTGGGCTATTTCCATGGCAACAAAACTTGCAAAGAAACCGCAAGAAAACTTCAGAGGAAGTTAGGAGAATTTGATTAATGTCAAGAAGGATGCAGACATGATACTTTCTGATTAATGCTTTTATTCAGGAGGGGTAGAAAAACTAAGTTAGTGGAGAGATGTTGAAGTTGTTGGTGGACCACTGAGGCATGTCAAATCAGTAAGCTGAGAGAAGAGTGGACAGTGGTCAAGTGCAGCAGGGCAGTGCTCACTCCAAAGCCACCTCTGAGGTCCAGGTAGAGGCTCTTCATCAAGGCTCTGCTTTGTTACTTGACATCTCTACCATGTTTTCAGCTGTCTCAGGAGTGTCCTGCAGTGCACTCTGGAGAACCATTTTGAGGGTCTGGTGCTTCAACTGATGTCTGAAAGAGCCCACGAAGAAGTAGATGATGGGGTTGGCACAGCTGTTAATAGCAGTCAGGACTTCTAATGCTAGATAAAGATTAACATCTAATACATGGAAATCATCCTTAATCTTGAATAACAGGATGCAGTAGATGACAAAGGGCAACCCGCAGAGGAGAAAAACCAAAAGGGTCAGCAAGATGGTCACATGAAATCTGGTAAGCTTCATCTGCCCAGCGCCACAGAACAACCTGGCCAGCAGAGCCAGGCTGGACAGACAGAGGACCACAAGCAAAAATATCATGTACGAGGCGGTAAAGATGTTAGTTGCCAGACACTCATTGTCATTATCATATCTGGTATGTAAGACAGCACAGAAATAGCTATTCAGAATGCAGATCAACAGGGATAGGACCCAGATCACAGCACACATGACAGTTGATGTATGTACTGGACGGTGGCAGCGATACCAGGTGGGGCACAGGACAGACAGGCAGCACTCAGTGCTGATGGCACTGAGCATGCTTATCCCTGTGATGTAGACAACCATCATAATGGTGTTAAAGCACAAGTGAAAGATGATGCTGAGGTAGGAAACTTTGAGAAGAAACAGGGTGGAAGCTATGATACTACTGAGGAGGAAAAGGAAGTCAGCCAGGGCCAAGTTTAGGATGTAGACTGAGAAGGCATTCCTGCGCAAGTGGAAGCCCAGGAGCCAGAACACAATGGCGTTTCCCATCAGTCCGACCAGTCCGAAGATGATGATCATCAATTTTGGGATCAGAATCCTAATGTTGATACTTCCAGGGAGGGTTTCGTCCATTGGATTTGTTGTCACTGGTGCTGTTGGTGAGGCTGAGGTCTTAAAGGCAAGAAATGCTTCACCATTGCTGCTGGGAACACAAAGGAGACATGAGGCCTTCCCTATGAACTCACCTTTTGTTTTCCTTTTTTGTTGGCTTTTTAAAAAAAATAATTTTCAAATGTTATTCCCTTTCCTGCTTTTCTCCCTTCTGGAAACCCCCTATTCCCTCCTCTCTCCCACTGTTTCTATGAGGGTGTTCCTCCACCCCACCACACACACACTCCCACATCTCTGCCCTAGATTCCCCTACACTGGGGCATCTATGGAGTCTTCATAAGTTCAAGGACCTCTTCTTCCATCCTCTGCTTCATATGCAGCTGGAGCCATGTGTACTCCTTAGTTGATGGCTTAATCCCTGAGAACTGGGGGGTGTCAAAGGGGGTGTGGAGGTCTGGTTGGTTGATATTGTTGCTCTTCCTGTTATGTTGAAAACCCCTTCAACTCCCTCAGTCCTTTCTCTAACTTCTCTAATAGGTACCCTGTTCTCAATCTAATGGTTGGCTGCTAATATCCACCTCTGTGTTTGTAAGGCTTGGGCAGGGCCTCTCAAGAGACAGCCTTATCAGGCTCCTTTCAGAATGCACTTCTTGGCATTCAAGATATTGTCTGGGTTTGGTAACTGTATATGGGATGAATCCCCAGGTCAGACATCCTCTGGGTGACCTTTCTTTTAGTCTTTGCTCTACACTTTATCTCCATATTTGCTGCTGTGAGTATTTAGTTCTCCTTCTAAGAAGGACTGAAGCTCCCAAACTTTGGTATTCCTTCTTATTGAGCTTCATGTGGTCTGTGAATTTTATCCTGGTTTGCACCTTTTGGGCTAGTATCCACTTATCAGTGAGTGCATACCATGTGTGTTCTTTTGTGATTGGGTTACCTCCCTCAGGATATTTTCTAGTTCTATCCATTTGCCTAAGAATGTCATGAATTCATCATTTATAATAGCTGAGTAGTTCTCTGTTTTGTAAATGTACCATATTTTTTCTATCAATTCCTCTGTTGAGGGAAATTTAGGTTCTTTCCAGCTTCTGGCTATTATAAATAAGGCTGCTATAAACGTAGTAGAGCATGTGTCCTTATTACATGTTGGAGCATCTTCTGGGTATATGCCCAGGAGTGGTATTGCTGGATCCTCCAGTAGTACTAGGAGCAATTGTCTGAGGACCCACCAAACTGATTTGTAGAGTGGTCGTACCAGCTTGTATTCCCACCAGCAATGGAGGAGTGTTCCTCTTATTCCACATTTGTGCTAGCATCTGCTGTCACTCATCTGCTGCTGAATTTTTGATTTTAGCAATTCTGACTGATGTGAGGTTGAATCTTAGGGTTGGTTTGATTGAACACACCTTTTGTTAAAGACATATTTTATTAATACATATTTGTTGGGAACAAGCAAAAGAAACCAATTCTAAGAACTACCATTTCATTTTCAAACTTCATTTAATCATAGAAACTAAATCAAAGGTCCCAGGACCCAGTGGGAGGTGGGGACTTCCCAATACCCAACCAGCTTCTACTATAAGGAAATAGTTGTCAGAGTCCAGATATCTCAGGGCTCACTTCTTCATCTTGCTGGCAGGGTCAAACTAATTTTCTATTCCCAGGCCTAGGAACTTACTCCTAACTTCATTGGTGAAAACTCCCTTGCTCCACCCCTCATGTCAAAACATGATTGGACAATGTTACAGTCCATTCTTCTCCCCTATCACTAAAGTTCCATTCCTTAAATAATCTGTACAACATTACTTCAAGGTAATAGTTAAGCTCTAGGGTCTGTTCTGCAGCCCCATGGACGACTTGATTCAGCAGAATAAGCTTGATTGCAATAAATTTTTGTCATCTGCACTGCCATAATATTTGCATTTTGTTGGATTTATGTTGGATTCAAGCAGACCCCATGCCATACTAACTGTATAAGGTGATGAGTTTTATTATGAGATTTTCAGGTGTTTATAATGCATATTTTATGATCATTAATTAATTGTTGGGCCTAGCTTGCTTGCTAGAAATAACTGTTCTTGTGTTTCAGGGGAGGTGATACAGCCTGGCAAAGGACAGGCAACTTATTAAGATCCCCAAATCTCTGGAGCCCACCCCTCTCCTTTGAGCATTTCCTTAGAATCATCACCTCCGTGTTTTTGATTATATGTGGATGGGAGAAAAGCCAGAGAAGAAATACCCAAAGCTGGTAAATATCCAACTTTGAGATGGCAGTTAATACTGTAGATTAAGAAACCATCAAGAAGCTGGACTCCAGAAATTCAAATAACCCCATTAAAAATGGGGTTCAGAGCTAAACTAAGAATTCTCAACTGAGGAATACCGAATGGCTGAGAAGTACCTGAAAAATGTTCAACATCCTTAATCATCAGGGAAATGCAAATCAAAACAACCTTGAGATTCCACCTCACACCAGTCAGAATGGCTAAGATCAAAAATCAGGTGACAGCAGATGCTGGCAAGGATGTGGAGAAAGAGGAACACTCCTCCATTGTTGGTGGGATTGCAAACTTGTACAACCACTTTGGAAATCAGTCTGGCAGTTCCTCAGAAAATTGGACATAGTACTACCAGAGGATCCCACAATACCTCTCCTGGGCATATATCCAGAAGATGTCCCAACCGGTAAGAAGGACACCTGCTCCACTATGTTCATAGCAGCCTTATTTATAATAGCCAGAAGCTGGAAAGAACCCAGATGCCCCTCAGTAGAGGAATGGATACAGAAAATGTGGTACATTTATACAATGGAGTACTACTCAGCTATTAAAAAGAATGAATTTATGAAATTCCTAGGCAAATTGATGGACCTGGAGGGCATCATCCTGAGTGAGGTAACAGAACTCACATGATATGTACTCACTGATAGCGGATATTAGCCCAGAAACTTAGAATACCCAAGATATAAGATACAATTTGTAAAACACATGAAACTCAAGTAGAACGAAGACCAAAGTATGGACACTTTGCCCTTTCTTAGAATTGGGAACAAAACAACCATGGAAGGAGTTACAGAGATAAAGTTTAGAGCTGAGACGAAAGGATGGACCATCTAGAGACGGCCATATGTGGGGATCCATCCTGTAATCAGTCTCCAAACGCTGACACCATTGCATACACTAGCAAGATTTTGCTGAAAGGACCCTGATATAGCTGTCTCTTGTGAGACTATTCTTGGGCCTAGGAAGCACAGAAGTGGATGCTCACAGTCAGCTATTGGATGGAACACAGGGCCCCCAATGGAGGAGCTAGAGAAAGTACCCAAGGAGCTAAAGGGATCTGCAACCCTATAGGTGGAACAACAATATGAACTAGCTAGTACCTCCAATGTTTACTCTGTGTCACAGTTTGATGGGATTATATAAGTTTTATATATTTTTTATTACATATTTTCCTCAATTACATTTCCAATGCTATCCCAAACGTCTCCCACACCCTCCCCGCCCCAACCCCCTACCCACTCATTCCCATTTTTTTGCCCTGGCGTTCCCCTGTACTGGGGCATATAAAGTTTGCCTGTCCAGTGGGCCTCTCTTTCCAGTGATGGCCGACTAGGCTTATATTTTTAAAGATAATCATGGCTGAAAGTGCATCCTGAGTCCCTGGAGAGTCTGAATTTATAATGTTGGATCTGCTAAAGCTTTGGGGGATTTTGCAGTTGGAGTGGGTAGAGGACTGTGTGGATTTTTCATTGTGAGAGAGTCAGAAGTCAATTGAGGATCAACCATAAAACCTTGTAGTTTAATGTGATATTTTTGGGGTGTCAGGTTGGGAAGGGGTGGACTTTGTCAGAGTGCGTCTTCTCTGTAATTTTTATTAGGTTAAGAAACAGGTGGGAGATCTATGAAGCATATCTTTCTGTATGTATGTAAGGTTACCTCCAGAGATCAGCTGATGAGAATGGACACAATAAATATATTAAACCATTGGTGGACTCCATATGATGGTTGTGTTGCTGGGACTTGTGGGCTACTTGGATGAAATAAGTCAGTGACAGTGTGTTCCTTGGGGTCACAGCTTTCTCTAGCATCCTCTCTGTATGCTGAGTTTGTTTATTAGTTCTTGTGGCCTTAGGGGGACTTAGAGCTGTTAATGTAAATCAGACCTTTTCACTTGAAAAAGTTAGGACTGGACCTTCTCATTCTTAATTAATATTTAAATCTTTTATCTTGCCTGAACTCAACAGCAAGGACTTCTAGTTCTGTGATGGTTTGTATATGGTGCCCAGGATGTGGCAGGATTAGGTGTGGCCCTGTTGGAGTAGGTGTGTCTCTTTGGGTGTGGGTTATAAGACCCTCATCCTAGTTGCCTAGAAGCCAGTATTATGCTAGCAGACTTCAGATGAATAGGTAGAACTCTCAGCATCTCCTGCACCATGCTTGCCTGCCTGGATGCTGCCATGCTCCTGCATTGATGATAATGGACTGAACCTATGAGCCTGTAAACCAGCTATCAAATATTTTTTTCCTTATAAATGTTGCTCAGATCACCATGGACTAAGGCTGATGATCTTCAATAACAACATAAATAATAGAAAGCCCACATACACATGGAAGCTGAGCAACACTCTTCTCAATGATACCTTGGTCAAGGAAGAAATAAAGAAGGAAATTAAAGACTTTTAAGAATTTAATGAAAATGAAGCCACAACATACCCAAACTTATAGGACACCATGAAAGCAGTCCTAAGAGGAAAACTTATAGCTCTATGTGCCTCCAAATAGAAACTAGAGAGACTATACACTAGCAGTTTGACAGCACACCAAAAGCTCTAGAACAAAAGGAAGCAAATTCACTCAAGAGGAGCAGACAGCAGGAAATAATCAAAATTATGGCTGAAATTTAACCAAGTGGCAAAACACAAGAACTATTCAAAGAATCAACCACACCAGGAGCTGGTTCTTTGAGAAAATCAACAAGTTAGATACACCCTTAGCTAGACTAACTTGAGGGCACAGGGACAGTATCCTAATTAACAAAATCAGAAATGAAAAGGGAGATATAACAACAGAACAGGAGGAAGTCCAAAACACCATCACATCTTACTACAAAGGGCTACTAAACAAAACTGGAAAACCTGCATGAAATGGACAAATTCCTAGACAGATACCAGGTACCAAAATTAAATCATGATCAGATTAATGATATCAACAGACCCATATCCCCTAAAGAAATAGAAGTAGTCGTTAATAGTCTAATAATAATAATAATAATAATAATAATAATAATAATAATAAAAAGCCCAGGACCTGATGGGTTTAGAGCAGAGTTCTATCAGTCCTTCAAAGAAGCCCTAGTTCCAACTCTCCTCTAAATATTCCACAAAATAGAAACAGAAGCTACTCTAACCAATTCATTCTACGAAGCCACAGTTACTCTGATATACAAACCACATAAAGACCCTACACAGAGGGAGAACTTCAGACCAATTTCCCTTATGAATATCGATGCAAAAATACTCAATAAAATTCTCGCTACCAGAATCCAAGAAAACAACAAAATGATCATCCATCATGATTAAGTAGGCTTCATTCCAGGGATGCAGGGATGGTTCAATATATGGAAATCCATCAACATAAACAAACTCAAAGAGAAACACCATATGATCATCTCATTAGATGCTGAGATATCGTTTGACAAAATCAAACACCAGTTAATGATAAAAGTCTTGGAAACATCAGGAAATCAAGGCCCGTACCTAAGCATAGTAAAAGCAATATACAGTAAACCAGTAGCCAACATCAAACTAAATGGAGAGAAACTTGAAGCAATCGCTCTGAAATCAAGAACTAAACAAGGCTGGTCACTTTCTCCCTACCTATTCAACATTGTACTTGAAGTCCTAGCCAAAGCAATTATACAACAAAAGGAGATCAAGGGGATATAAATTGGAAAGTAAGAAGTCAAAATATCACTATTTGAGATGATAGGATAGTATATATAAGTGACCATCAGAATTTCAAAAGTGAAATCCTAAACCTGATAAACAGCTTCAGGGAAGTAGCTAGATATAAAATTAACTCAAACAAATCAGTGGCCTTTCTTTACACAATGAATAAAGAGGTTGAGAAAGAAATTAGGGAAACGACACCCTTCACAATAATCACAAATAATATAAAATACCTTGGTGAGACTCAAACTAAGGAAGTGAAAGATCTATATGATTATCTCTTCAAGTCTCTGAAGAAAGAAATTGAAGAAGATCTCAGAAGATTGAAAGATCTCCCATGCTCATTGATTGACAGGATTGAGGTAGTAAAAATGGCTATCTTACTGAAAGCAAACTACAGATTCAATGCAATCCCTATCAAAATTCCAACTCAATTCTTCACCGAGTTAAAAAGGGCAATTTTCAAATTCATTTGTAATAACAAAAAACCTAGGATAGCAAAAACTATTCTCAACAATAAAAGAACCTCTGGGGGAATCACCATGCCTGACCTCAAGCTGTACTATAGATCAATTGTGATAAAAACTACATGGTATGGGTAAAGCAATAGACAGGTAGATCAATGCAATAGAATTGAAGACCCAGAAATGAACCCACACACCTATGCTCACTTTGACAAGGGAGCCAAAATCATCAGGTGGAAAAAAAATAGCATTTTCAACAAATGGTGCTGACTCAACTGGCAGTTATCATGTAGAAGAATGCAAATTGATCCATTCTTGTCTCCTTGTACAAAGCTCAAGTCTAAGTGGATCAAGGATCTCAGCATAAAACCAGAAGCACTGAAACTTGTAGAGGAGAAAATGAGGAAAAGCCTCGAAGATATGGGCACAAGGAGAAAATTCCTGGATAGAACAGCAATGGCTTGTGCTGTAAGATTGAGAATCGACAAATGGTACCTCATGAAACTGCAAAGCTTTTGTAAGGCAAAAGAAACTGTCAATAAAACAAAAAGACACCAACAGATTGGGAAAAGATCTTTACCAATCCTAAATCAGATAGGGGACTAATATCCAATATATATAAAGAACTCAAGAAGATGGACTCCTGAAAACCAAATAACCCTATTAAAATTGGGGTACAGAACTAAACAAAGTATTCTTAACTGTGGAATACTGAATGGCTGAGAAACACCTGAAAAAAATGTTCAGCATCCTTAATCATCAGGGAAATGCAAATAAAAAATCCCCTGAGATTCTACCTCACATCAGTCAAAATGGCTAAGGCAAAAAATTCAGGTGACAGTAGATGTTGGCAAGGATGTGGAGAAAGGGGAATACTCCTCCATTGTTGGTGGGATTGCAAGCTGGTACACCACTCTGGAAATCAGTCTGGTGGTTCTTCAGAAAACTGGACATAGTACTACCAGAGGATCCCACAATACCTCTCCTGGGCATATATTCAGAAGATGTTCCAACCGGTAAGAAGGACACATGCTCCACTATGTTCATAGCAGCCTTATTTATAATAGCCAGGCATTGGAAAGAACCCAGATGTCCCTCAAGAAAGGAATGGATATCGAAAATGTGGTACATTTGCACAATGGAGTACTACTTAGCAATTAAAAACAATGAATTTATGAAATTCTGAGGCAAATGGATGGATCTGAAGGATATCTTCCTGAGTGAGGTAACCCAATCACAAAAGAGCACACATGATATGCACTCACTGATAAGTGTATATTAACCCAGAAACTTAGAATACCCAAGGTACGATTTGCAGAACACATGAAATTCAAGAAGAATGAAGACCAAAGTGTGGATATTTCGTTCCTTCTTTGAATTGAGACCAAAATATCCATGGAAGGAGTTATAGAGACAAAGTTCAAAGCTGATACAGAAGAAAGGACTATTCAGAGATTGCCCCACCCCGGGGATCCATTCCATATACAACCACCAAACAGAGACACTATTGCATATGCCTGCAAAATTTTGCCGACAGGACCCTGATATAGTGGTCTCCTGAGGGTATTGGCCAGTGCATGAGAAATACAGAGGTGGATGCTCACAGACATCCATTGGACTGAGCATAGGATCCCCAATGAAGGTACTAGAGGAAGGACCCAAGGAGCTGAATGGGGTTTGCAGCTCCATAGAAGGAACAACAATATGAACTAGCCAGTATCCCCAGAGCTCCCAGGGACTGAACCACCAACCAAAGGATAGAGGGAGTGTGTTTTTCAGAGGGGAAACCAGGAAAGGGGATAACACTTGAAATGTAAATAAAATATCCAATAAATAAATAAGAGTTGCCTTGGTTATGGTGTATGTTCTCAGGAATAAAACCCTAACTAAAACAAGTATTATGTTGAATTATACAGTAAAAGCAAGCATCTTTGACTTTTCTTGTTTTATTTGAGATATTAGAGAAAAGGCTTTCAGCTTTTCCTGTGATATTGCCTGGGCCTCACTGAGTGTGGTGTTTATTATGTTGAGACACACTCCTTTTGGACCTATCCATTAAGTTTCATCTTTGGCATTTTGAAAGTAATGCATTTTAAGAAATGTCATTTTTGCATCTGTTTGGATGATTTTACATGAGTTTTGGTTTTGGTTTTGATGTGTGTGTGTGTGTGTGTGTGTGTGTGTGTGTGTGTGTGTGTATTCATGGGTGAAGGGCAGAGACTGATGTCCATTGTTGTTTTTCTCAAATGCTTGATAGCTTAGTTTTTTAAGACAGAGCATCTCACTGAGCCTATAGCTCACTCATTTAGCCAGACTAATTGTCCCCCAAGCCCAGAATGACCCTCCTGTCTTTGCTTTCTTTACTGGTATGTGCCATACCTGGTTTTATGTGAGGTGCCAGGTGTTTGAGTTCTGGGTCTCATGCTTGTGCAAAAGGCACTTTACCAAGTGAATAATCTTCCCAGAATCTCCCTCCCTATATTTCGTTCATTAGCAAATGTCATGATTTCTTATTTTCTAGAGTTGAGGACTGAAGCTGAGGCTTGTGTGTACCAAACACAAATACCACCCCCAGGTCTCCTTGAAATCTCTTGAGCTTATTGGCAAGAATACGATCTATGTGTGCAAGGAATGGGTTATGGATTTAGTGCTCACAATCGGACTGTGTGCACCTAGAGATTCTAAGCAGCTTGCTCATTTACTCTGAGTCATTTACTCTGAGCTTCCAAACTTGAGGTTTGGGGTGATCTTGCTGTTGGGGGGGATGTTGTCACTGTCTTACCACTAGGAGGCAGACGAAGCACAGGTTTGTCCTATGTTCAAAGGTGGTGATAAAAGGCACTAGAGAGGACCACACACAGGGAGTGTGCCTTCAGAAGTCTCCACTGGCTCTGTGTTAGATGCAGGCACCTCTTCTGCTCTCCAGCATGTGCTCAGGCACTGTAGCACTCTTTATAGCTGTGGTGTACCCAGAGCTCTCATACAATGGTTTGGTGTCCATTTTACAGTTTTTCCTCAGTCATTACTGCCTGGGACTGGGAGAGGGGTGTAGTGGGCATTGTGGTAGGAAACACTGACATCCCTAAGCCCACAGAGACAATGTAGCACTTTGGAGGAACAGGATATTTCTGTTGCAGGCTTCCTTTTGCTGAGGTAAATTCATGGTTAAAAGTAGCATGCTCAGATACAGGTAAGCAGGCCAAGGCAGAACCCAACCAACAGTGGGCTACTGTTCTTCCCATCTTGCATGGGGATAGGTCCAGAGGCTTCACAATGGTCTCTGTCTTGGGAAGAGACATCTATATGGCTCACACTGATTTCTAAGGCAACACCTTGAGGATTCTACTTTGTCTTAAGTTAGTAGCTGGGACTTTAGTAGGTGATGTGCTGTGTGAGGTGGGAGCTGGATGGTAGGATATAATGAAGTTTGTTATACCAGACAGCTAATGGATGAAGGAATGTGCATTGTCAGGGATCCCCTGAAGCCCAGACTAAGGCTGCTGCAGCAGCAAGTGAATCCCAAACCTGTCCCTTTTGGGGACAGTCTCTGTGGCCTGCCAGGGTGGTGTTAGAGAGTCAGTATGAAAACGCTGGCCAGTGGGTGAGGTGTTTTAGCTCTGTCTAGTGTTGGATCTTACTGAAGTGGGCCTGATATTTTGTAAAGCTAAGTCACAGGTTCGCTTTCCTGTCTTATACCCCAGTGGGTGGAGTCTTCTGTCATGGTGTGGTGGGGTAGAGATGGGAGAGACAGCCATTAGCCCTCGGATAATGAAGTTCTAGAGTCTTAGTTCTGGGCCACTTGCTTAAAGGAAGGGATGTGGGGTTCTGACTGGCACTAGGTGTCATAATGAAACACCTGAAATAATATTTTCAATTTAAGATCTGGACTCAATTTACTTTATTTTCTTGATTTAGCAGGGATCTCTCTCTACTAATATGGGGAGAGGCGATACAGGAAACTTTCCCTTTCTGCTTCTAAGGTGTCTTAAAAAATACTAAAACCAGTTATTCTAGTCTTGTGCCTAGTTCTCAGTTCTCCTGAAGATGCTGTGGTCAATGAATATGTGTTTCACAATGAAAATAGATGGGGGATGATATTGAATTATTTGGGACCTTTCTGCATTTCCATTGATCAGTTATAAGGCTTTCATGTGAAGTGAGGCCTATGAGGGGGCAGGAGGAATAACACCACGCTGTAGACCAAGACAAGCAAAAACCCCAGAAATACTGAACTTTAGATTTACAGAATAAACAATAGACCCTAACATAGAATGATAAACAAAGGCATAGGAGTCACAATTCTCTTAACCTGAGTAGGGCTTCAATCAAAAGAGAAAAGGCCCATAATGTGTTTCTTTGCCAAAAGAAGGTTTAAGACTCTATCTGCACCTGGGTGGTGGTGCCACCTTTGATCCCAACTCTTGGGAGGCAGAAGATCTCTGTCAGGTCCAGGTCAGTATGGTCTACAGAGTGAGTACCAGTACTCAAACCTTGCTTGAAGGAGAGAGAGAGAGAGAGAGAGAGAGAGAGAGAGAGAGAGAGAGAGAGAGAGAGAGAGACTCGTCAGCCCAGAAGCATGTACTAAGGGAGGGGTTCCAGCATTTCTTAGCTTGCTCACTGTTGCCAAGGAGGTAGATTATATTAGGAGAGCTGGGAAACTCTTGGCCTTTTGCTTGGGGGAAAACACCAAATATTTTTATATAGCAATGCCCATATGTACCTTGCACCTCTTTTGGATGTAAATGTCTTCTCTGACAAGCAGTGTAGATCTAGGATGTTGATTGTTATCTTGGCACTGGATCTACTAGGGGAGAAAGTACTAACTGCTGAAGAGGTAATAAAGCCAAACACAAGGGTCAGCTGAAGTCTAAATACTGGAGTTCAAGTTTCAGGTACAAATGCAAGGGATACAGAAAGTAAGGTTGTGTGATATAATAAAGAACCGATTACAGAGATTCTGAGGCAGCACTATTTTTGGCTCCAGACAACCGGCCACCTTCCTGGTGAGAGCACAGGGGTCCGCCCTGCCCGAGAGGTTTCTGCCTCAGGCTCCGCGGGAGCCAACTTTGTTCCGGGACTCCGCAGAGGGCAGGCTGCACGGGTGAGGGTGTGGAATACAGAGGCCAGCAGTTTCTGGGACAGGCAAGAGCCAGAGACCTTCTGAGGCGGCACCATTTTCGGCTCCAGACAACCGGCCACCTCCCTGGCCAAAGCAACACAGCTTCAGGGAAAGATCCTGTTTTGGGCCTTCATCTTCAGCCAGGAGAAGGTCCAAACATCAGATAACTGTGCACATTCTCTGAAAGAGGAGAGCTTGCCTGCAGAGACTGCTCTGACCACTGAAACTCAGAGGAGAGAGCTAGTCTCCCACGTCTGCTGATAGAGGGTAACAAAATCAACAGAGGAACAATCTCTAAACAAAGACAACTATAACAACTAACTCCAGAGATTGCCAGATGGCGAAAGGTAAACGTAAGAATCCTACTAACAGAAACCAGGACCACTCACCATCATCAGAACCCAGAACACCCACTTTGCCCAGTCCAGGGCACCCTAACACACCTGAATGGGTAGACCTGGATTGAAAAGCATATCTCATGATGATGGTAGAGGACATCAAGAAGGACTTTAATAACTCACTTAAAGAAATACAGGAGAACACTGCTAAAGAGTTACAAGTCCTTAAAGAAAAACAGGAAAACACAACCAAATAGGTAGAAGTCCTTATAGAAAAACAGGAAAACACATCCAAACAGATGATGGAAATGAACAAAACCATACTAGACCTAAAAAGGGAAGTAGACACAATAAAGAAAACCCAAAGTGAGGCAATGCTGGAGATAGAAACCCTAGGAAAGAAATCTGGAACCATAGATACGAGCATCAGCAACAGAATACAAGAGATGGAAGAGAGAATCTCAGGTGCAGAAGATTCCATAGAGAACATCGGCACAACAATCAAAGAAAATGGAAAATGCAAAAAGATCCTAACTCAAAACATTCAGGAAATCCAGGACACAATGAGAAGACCAAACCTACGGATAATAGGAGTGGATGAGAATGAAGATTTTCAACTCAAAGGACCAGCAAACATCTTCAACAAAATTATTGAAGAAAACTTCCCAAATCTAAAGAAAGAGATGCCCATCAACATACAAGAAGCCTACAGAACTCCAAATAGACTGGACCAGAAAAGAAATTCCTCCTGACACATAATAATCAGAACAACAAATGCACTAAATAAAGATAGAATACTAAAAGCAGTAAGGGAAAAAGGTCAAGTAACATATAAAGGCAAACCTATCACAATTACACCAGATTTTTCACCAGAGACTATGAAAGCCAGAAGAGCCTGGACAGATGTTATACAGACACTAAGAGAACACAAATTCCAGCCCAGGCTACTATACCCAGCCAAACTCTCAATTACCATAGATGGAGAAACCAAAGTATTCTACGACAAAACTAAATTCACCTATTATCTCTCCACGAATCCAGCCCCTCAAAGGATAATAACAGAAAAAAGAACAATACAAGGACGGGAACCAAGCACTAGAAAAAATAAGAAGGTAATCCCTCAAAAAAACTAAAAGAAGACAGCCACAAGAACAGAATGCCAACTTTAACAACAAAAATAACAAGAAGCAACAATTACTTTTCCTTAATATCTCTTAATATCAATGGACTCAACTCCCCAATAAAAAGACATAGACTAACAAACTGGCTACACAATCAAGACCCAACATTTTGCTGCTTACAGGAAATTCATCTCAGAGAAAAAGATAGACACTACCTCAGAATGAAAGGCTGGAAAACAATTTTCCAAGCAAATGGTCTGAAGAAACAAGCTGGAGTAGCAATTCTAATATCTAACAAAATCGACTTCCAACCCAAAATAATCAAAAAAGACAAGGAGGGGCACTTCATACTCATCAAAGTTAAAACCCTCCAAGAGGAACTCTCAATTCTGAATATCTATGCTCCAAATACAACGGCAGCTACATTCATTAAAGAAACTTTAGTAAAGCTCAAAGCACACATTGCACCTCACACAATAATAGTGGGAGACTTCAACACACCAATGGACAGATCATGGAAACAGAAACTAAACAGGGACACAGTGAAACTAACAGAAGTGATGAAACAAATGGACTTAACAGATATCTACAGAACATTTTATCCTAAAACAAAAGGATATACCTTCTTCTCATCACCTCATGGTACCTTCTCCAAAATTGACCACATAATTGGTCACAAAACAAGCCTCAACATATACAAAAATATTGAAATTGTCCCACGCATCCTTTCAGATCACCATGGACTAAGGCTGATCTTCAATAACAAAATAAATAATAGAAAGCCAACATTCACGTGGAAACTGAACAACACTCTTCTCAATGATACCTTGGTCAAGGAAGGAATAAAGAAAGAAATTAAGGACTTTTTGGAGTTTAACGAAAATGAAGCCACAACATACCGAAACTTATGGGACACAATGAAAGCATTCCTAAGAGGAAAACTCATAGATCTGAGTGCCTCCAAAAAGAAACTAGAGAGAGCACACATTAGCAGCTTGACAACACACCTAAAAGCTCTAGAATAAAAGGAAGCAAATTCACCCAAGAGGAGTAGAAGGCAGGAAATAATCAAACTCAGGGGCGAAATCAACCAAGTGGAAACAAGAAGAAGTATTCAAACAATCAACCAATCAAGGAGCTGGTTCTTTGAGAAAATCAACAAGATTGATAAACCCTTAGCCAGACTCACTACAGGGCACAGGGAAAGCATCCTAATTAACAAAATCGAAATGAAAAGGAAGACATAACAACAGATCCTGAAGAAATCCAAAACACCATCAGATCCTTCTACAAAAGGCTATACTCAACAAAACTGGAAAATCTGGATGAAATGGACAAGTTTCTAGACAGATACCAGGTACCAAAGCTAAATCAAGATCAGGTTAATGATCTCAACAGTCCTATATCCCCTAAAGAAATAGAAGCAGTCATTAATAGTCTCCCAGCCAAAAAAAGCCCAGGACCAGATTGGTTTAGTGCAAAGTTCTATCAGACCTTCAAAGAAGATCTAATTCCAGTTCTTCACAAACTATTCCACAAAATAGAAACGGAAGGTACTCTACCCAACTCATTCTATGAAGCCACAATTACTCTGATACCTAAACCACAAAAAGACCCAACAAAGATAGAGAACTTCAGACCAATTTCCCTTATGAATATCGATGCAAAAATCCTCAATAAAGTTCTTGCTAACCGAATACAAGAACACATCAAAACAATCATCAATCCTGACCAAGTAGGTTTCATCCCAGGGATGCAGGGATGGTTCAATATACGGAAATCCATCAATGTAATCCAGTATATAAACAAACTCAAAGACAAAAACCACATGATCATCTCGTTAGATGCAGAGAAAGCATTTGACAAAATCCAACACCCTTTCATGATAAAAGTCTTGGAAAGATCAGGAATTCAAGGCCCATACCTAAACATGATAAAAGCAATCTACAGCAAACCAATAGCCAACATCAAAGTAAATGGTGAGAAGCTGGAAGCAATCCCACTAAAATCAGGCACTAGACAAGGCTGTCCACTCTCGCCCTACCTATTCAACATTGTACTTGAAGTCCTAGCCAGAGCAATTAGACAACAAAAGGAGATCAAGGAGATACAAATTGGAAAGGAAGAAGTCAAAATATCACTTTTTGCAGATGATATGATAGTATATATAAGTGACCCTAAAAATTCCACCAGAGAACTCCTAAACCTGATAAACAGCTTCAGTGAAGTAGCTGGATATAAAATTAACTTAAACAAGTCAATGGCCTTTCTGTACACAAAGGATAAACAGGCTGAGAAAGAAATTAGGGAAACAACACCCTTCTCAATAGTCACAAATAATATAAAATACCTTGGCGTGACTCTAACTAAGGAAGTGAAAGATCTGTATGATAAGAACTTCAAGTCTCTAAAGAAAGAAATTAAAGATCTCAGAAGATGGAAAGATCTCCCATGCTCATGGATTGGCAGGATCAACATTGTAAAAATGGCTATCTTGCCAAAAGCAATCTACAGATTCAATGCAATCCCCATCTAAATTCCAACTCAATTCTTCAACGAATTATAAAGGGCAATCGGCAGATTCATCTGGATTAACAAAAAACCAAGGATAGCAAAAACTCTTCTCAAGGATAAAAGAACCTGTGGTGGAATCACTATGCCGGACCTACAACTGTACTAAAGAGCAATTGTGATCAAAACTGCATGGTACTGGTATAGTGACAGACAAGTAGACCAATGGAACAGAATTGAAGACCCAGAGATGAATCCACACACCTATGGTCACCCGATCTTTGACAAGGGAGCTAAAACCATCCAGTGGAAAAAAGACAGCATTTTCAACAAATGGTGCTGGCACAACTGGCTATCTGTTATCATGTAGAAGAATGCGAATTGATCCATTCCTATCTTTTTGTACTAAGGTCAAATCTAAGTGGATTAAGGAACTCCACATAAAACCAGAGACACTGAAACTTATAGAGGAAAAAGTAGGGAAAAGCCTCTAACATATGGGTACAGGGGAAAAATTCCTGAATAGAACAGCAATGGCTTGTGCTGTAAGATCGAGAATCGATAAATGGGACCTCATAAAATTGCAAAGCTTCTGCAAAGCAAAAGACACCGTCAATAAGACAAAAAGGCCACCAACAGATTGGGAAAGTATCTTTACCTATCCCTAATCGGACATGGGACTAATATCCAATATATATAAAGAACTCAAGAAAGTGGACTCCAGAATATCAAATAACCCCATTAAAAATGGGGCTCAGAGCTGAACAAAGAATTCTCACATCAGGAATACCGAATGGCAGAGAAGCACCTGAAAAAATGTTTAACATCCTTAATCATCAGGGAAATGCAAATCAAAACAACCCTGAGATTCCACTTCACTCCAGTCAGAATGGCTAAGATCAAAAACTCAGGTGACAGCAGATGCTGGCGAGGATGTGGAGAAAGGGGAACACTCCTCCATTGTTGGTGGGATTGCAAGCTTGTACAACCACTCTGGAAATCAGTCTGGCAGTTCCTCAGAAAATTGGACATAGTACTACCGGAGGATTCCGCAGTACCTCTCCTGGGCATATATCCAGAAGATGTCCCAACCGGTAAGAAGGACACATGCTCCTCCATGTTCATAGCAGCCTTATTTATAATAGCCAGAAGCTGGAAAGAACCCAGATGCCCCTCAACAGAGGAATGGATACAGAAAATGTGGTCCATTTACACAATGGAGTACTACTCAGCTATTAAAAAAATGAATTTATGAAATTCCTAGGCAAATGGATGGACCTGGAGGGTATCATCCTGAGTGAGGTAACCCAATCACAAAGGAACTCGCACAATATGTACTCACTGATAAGTGGATATTAGCCCATAAACTTAGGATACCCAAGATGTAAGATACAACTTGTCAAACGCATGAAATTCAAGAAGAACGAAGACCAAAGTGTGGACACTTTACCCTTTCTTAGAAATGGGAACAAAACACTCATGGAAGGAGTTACAGAGATAAAATTTGGAGCTGTGACGAAAGGATGGATCATCTAGTGATTGCCATATGCAGGGATCCATCCCATAATCAGCTTCCAAATGCTGACATCATTGCATACACTAGCAAGATTTTGCTGAAAGGACCCAGATATAGCTCTCTCTTGTGAGACTATGCCGGGGCCTAGCAAACACAGAAGTGGATGCTCACAGTCAGCTATTGGATGGGTCACACGGCCCCCAATGGAGGAGCTAGAGAAATTACCCAAGGAGCTAATGGGAACTGCAACAAGCAATATAAACTAACCAGTACCCCGGAGCTCTTGTCTCTAGCTGCACATGTATCAAAAGATGGCCTAGTCGACCATCACTGCAAAGAGAGGCCCATTGGACTTGCAAACTTTATATGCCCCAGTACAGGGGAACGCCTGGGCCAAAAAGGGGGAGTGGGTGGGTAGGGGATTGGGGGGGTGGGTATGGGGGATCTTTGTGATAGCATTGAAAATGTAAACGAGGAAAATACCTAATTAAAAAAAGGAAAATAAAAAGAACCGATTAATCCCCAATAATGGATTATAAATATACCAAAATTGTCAGAAATGCCAGATAAATAATTCAATAGCCCAGTGTTAAAGACTATGAACATCCTGTAGGCATATTTGAACAAACAGAGGAAGAGAGGGTGTCAGCTGAAAACATAGGTGAGTCTGGATATGGAGGTGCACTCTTTTATTGTCAGCTCTCAGGAGGCAGAGGCATGTGGTTCTCTGTGTGTTCAAGTCCAGCCTGGTCTGCATAGCAAGTTCTAGGTCAGCCAGGGATACAAGGTGAAACCCTATTTAAAAAAAACAAAACTAAAGCAATAATAGCAGCAGCAACAGCAGCAGCAACACTTGTTGAGAAACATCAGAAACAAGGAAGAGAAGTTCAGCAAGAAAAATGAAACTAAAACAAAACAAAACAAAAAGCCTAAAAAAACTGAATACCAAAACCAAACTATTCAAAATCAAACCCAATCCCAAATGGAAATGTTGAAGTTTAAAACACATTAAGGTAAAACCCCCCCAGGAACCATGAGCAGCAAGCTACACCATGCAGAAGAGGAGCAGGTACTGAAGACAAGGTTCAGGAATTATTAAATCCATGAAGCAATAAAGAAAACACAGATGAATATATCTGCAACTTTTGAGAGCTCTGGGCCACTACTAAGAGATCAAACCCAAGAATCGAAGAGTTTAATCTACTTACAAAATGAAACACATCAGAATTTTGCCTGGAATTCTAAAATGCAGAAACACATGGTCTTACAGCCATGTACTTGATAAAAAGAAACATAGGAAGTCTGGATGTCTCTCATACCAACCAAGATTGCTTTGAAACAATACTATTCCTTGAAAGTGACAGATTAGTAAATAACCCCCTCCCACACATGGGCACAACTAAGCAATTCATGGCCACCCACTGAGCACCACTGATCTCCCAAGAGATCCTACACATTTGAGGAAGAAAGATAGCTCCACACACCAGAGCCCTGCAGGAAAGGAGGAATACATATTACACAAGAGGAATAGATGAAGTGTTTGGAAGTTAGTAAGAGTAATGTATTATGTAAACCAGAAAGCTTGAAAGATGAATTTGTGTGTGTGTGTGTGTGTGTGTGTGTGTGTGTGTGTGTGTGTGTGTGTGTGAGAGAGAGAGAGAGAGAGAGAGAGAGAGAGAGAGAGAGAGAGAGAGAGAGAGAGGAAATAACATATTAAAACCAACCAGTAAAACGATTACATCAAATTACAAGCCTCTGAATGTAGTCCTCAATAATAACCCAATACTAAACAGTCTTAATTCTTCTTTAGAAAGTCATGGAAGGGCAAGATAGAAATGCTGGTTGAGTATATGAAACATCCCTCAATGCAAAAATATAGTCTGAGAGTGAAAGGATGAAGACAAAGGGCAAAGAAAGTAAAGGAAGGGAGGCAGGAGCAGCCATACTGATCTCCAACAGAGGAGACTTATGCCAAAACTAGTCAGTAGAGAGGAAGTCTTCCATTGCATATTAGTAAAGAGAGTGATCCAAAAGGAAGACACAAAGATCTGAAAGAGAGAGAGAGAGAGAGAGAGAGAGAGAGAGAGAGAGAGAGAGAGAGAGAGAGAGGAGGCTTGAGAAGAGGGACAAGATCTGTAAGAGTTTGGGCAGGGGGTGTGGGAGATGAGGGAATGTAAGGGAGGTGTATTTGATGAAACTACAATATGTACATTATAAAATAATGGGGAAAACCCATTATTTAGTTAATATGTCAATAAAAAATTGAAAAAAGAGAATATAAGGATTGAAAATACATGTGCACTAAATGTTAGCACACATAATTTGTAAAGCAAATAACTGGATATATAATGATTGATAGGTCCAGGAACAAAAATAGTGGATGACCCTAATGCTCCACCCTCACCAATAAATACATTATCCAGAGAAAGTACTAACAAATAAACTTTAGAGTAAATATATCCCATAGATTAAAGAGACTATACATATTGAGAATATTCCATGTGATAGCTGTGGAATACACATTCTTCTCTACGAGAGATCATAATTTAGGTGACCCATGGAATCTCAGTGACTCAATTGCTTAAGCAGGACCTCAAAATGACAATATTAGTTGACATCCCAGTATTGATTGGGGAATTCTCACAAGCTGCTACTCATGTATGAGATCCTCTTACTCTAAGAGGCATGGGATACTCCCCTCTCCAACAGAGCTGAAGCCCTTGTAGACGGTTTGTGAACCATCCTACAGGTAAGGGACATAAACACCTGGGCATGAAAAAAAAAGAGGAGAGAATATGTTATCTTCAGGGGTATGTCCCCTGATAGATTATGCAATCCAAAGTCATCAGCTTAAACACATATCCAATCAAGCAACACCAAATGATCTCAGCATGTTGTATGTATGTGTGTATGTGAGTATGTATATATGTATGTATATGTGCATACATGTGTTAAAATAATAAAGATTATGTTATGGATTTTATGGAGGAGCACATGGGAGGAGGACATGGGATGAGGATACGGGAGGAGTTGGAGTGGGGTGAGGAGGGGTAGAAATGATGTACATGTAGTACTCATGTATTAAATTCTTAAAAAAATAAATAACCAAATTCTTTACAAATAGAAATAGATTGAAATGATTTCTTTTGTCTTAAAAGATCATACTAGAATAAACCAAGAAACCAATAGCAAAGAAACTAAGAAAACTTAAATATATGGAGAGAGAAACTTATCTTGGATAAAGAAACTAGGGAGGAAATAAAAGATAACATTGTCACATGGTCAGCCCTAAAACATACATACATGTGACAATACACAGACCTAACATATTGTACCTAGGATTATATATGCACATATCTGTGTATGTATGTATGTACGCATGTATGCGTGTGTGTGTATATATATATCCTATGCATGTATATATACGATATGTATGTACATATGTATCCTATATACATAGATAAATATATGCATGAAATAACAATTAGGGAAAAAAGAGAAGGGTGTGGAGGGATATGTGGGAGTGTTTTAGAGAGAAAATGGAAGGAAAAATGTAATTAAATCATAATCTCAAATATAAAAATACTATTAGAAAAATAATTGACAAAACATGCTATTTCGAAAAAGAATCCTAGAATCATATGAAAATCAAAACAGAGATTACATAAGTTTCAAATACAACAAAGGCAGTTTATAGCTAGGAGTGCTGTTTTTAAAATATCAGAGCCCAATGGAGGAGCTAGAGAAAGTACCCACGGAACTGAATGGATATGCAACCGTAAAGGAGGAACAACAACATGAACTAGCTAGTACCCCCAGACCTAGTGTCTCTAGCTGCATATGTAGCAGAACATGGCCTAGTCAGCCATCATTGGGAGGAGAGGCCCTTGGTCTTCAAAGATTATGTGCCCCAGGAGAGGGGAATGCCAGGGCCAGGGAGCAGGAGTGGGTGGTTTGGAGAGCAGGGCTGGGGGAGGGTATAGGGAACTTTCTGGATAGCATTTGAAATGTAAATGAAAAAAAATATCTAATAGTAATAATAATAAAGAACATCTAAACAAAATATCAGAGCAAACTAAAACAACTTAAGGATGTACCTCCAAATTCTTAGAAAACCAAGAACAAGACAAACCCGAGGTTAATAGACAGAGACAATCAAGATCAGGGCAAAGGTCAATGAAGTGGCCACTATAGAACAATACACTGAACCAATAAGATGAGCTGGTCCTCTGAGAAGCTAAACCAGCATTAGTACCATCAGTTAAATGAACCTAAAGTGACAGAGATAAGACCAAATTAAATTAGAGACTAAAGAGGGGACATAATGACAGAGGATTACTAGGGAATATTTTTGAAGAGTTATTATCTGATAAATTGGAAAAATCTAGAAGAAATGGATTCATTTCCAGACAATATTTAAAATGCAGTAGTTTTCTTATATAGCAGTAGGAAAGGTTTTAGAGTTTTACTGTAGTGAACAGACACCATGACCAAGGCAACTTCTATAAGGACAACATTTAATTGGGGCTAGCTTATAGGTTCAGAGGTTCAGTCCATAAGGCAAGAACATGACAACACCCAGGCAGGCATGGTACAGGCAGAGCTGAGAGTTCTACATCTTCATCTCAAGGCCTAAGGAGAAGACTGGCTTCCAGACAGCTAAGATGAGGGTCTTAAAACCCACACCCACAGTGACACACTTCCTCCCACAAGGCTACAGCTTCTAATAGTGCCACTCCCTGGGCCAAACATATACAAACCATCACAGGAAATATACTGAAGAAGAAATCAGGGCAATAGTCATAGTCAATGACCCAGGAAATTCCTAGGAGTAAGTATAACCAGGGTCAAAAGAATGGAATAGTGAAATAGGCTCAGAGGAAAGAAATTGAAGAAGACACTTAAAGCTTTGGAAAGATCCATGTCTGTCAATTGTCTGCATTAGTAATGTGAAAATGGATTTAGGGCAGTTTCCACCAAAGTCCAATTACATTCTTGCATAAATAGAAATAAAAATCCTATAATCATACAAAAACACAAAAGGCCACAAAAGACTATGGCAATCTTGAGCAAGAACAGTGCTAGGAGCATCACAATGTCTGGTTTCAAGCGGTAATACTGACCTCCACCAATGAACCAAGAGTGATACCAGCACAAGAAACGGAAAATGGAGACCAGTGTTGTACATTAGAGAATGCAATTGTAAAAACACACACAACTACTTTGATCTGACCCTCAACAACGGCCTCTTCAGGAAACAATGCTATTAAACAGGAAATCCACAGGTAGAAGATTGAAACTACCCCTATTTCTCATGCTGCCCAAAATCAATTAAAATGATCATTCCAGTCCAAATGAATATCACTAAGGCAATAAACAGGAATGGATGCTGGTGAGGGCACAGTGAAAACAGATCCCTTGACTACTGGAGGGAATATAAGTTATTGCAGCCAGTAAGGCAACCAGTGTGGCTATCATTCAAAAAGTAGGGTTAAAATTGCCATAGGCTCCACGTAGGCTGCTTTTGGGTGTACAGCTCAAGAAATCAAAGTCAGTATACAATAGAGACAATTATAACTGTTATAATTATGTTTATTGTGGTCTTATTCACAATAGTCAATTTATGGAAGCAAACTACATGTTCATAAAAGGATGTATGGATAAAGGAACCACACACACACACACACACACACACACACACACACACACACACTAGTTTTATTCAACTCTAGAGGAAACAATAAGGGGCTGAAATATGGCTCAGTGGATCAAGTGCTTGGGTTCAGATCCCCAGTTCCCTTGTACAAAGCCATGGAGATGGTTCAGGGGGTAATGCACTTGTCCTGCAAATATGAGGAGTGGAGTTCAGATCTCCAGAACCTACTTTTAAGCTGGGTAGCTGCATCAGCACCCTGTAATCCAGGCGCTTGTGCGGCAGAAACAAGGGATACTGGCTGATTTTATGTCAACTTAACACAAGCTTAAAGGAGGGAACCTCAAAAATGCCTCCATAAGATCCAGTTTTAGGGCATTTTCTTAATTAATGACTGATGGTGTTGGGCCTGGTTAGTTGTTGTAGTGCCACCCGTGGGTTGTTGGTACTAGGTTCCATATGAAAGCAGGCCAAGCAATCCATGAGAAGCAAGGCAGTAAGCAGCATCTCTCCATGGCCTTTGCATAGGCTCCTGCCTCCAGGTTCCCGCCCTGCTGTATAGTCCCTGTTTTCACTGTTTCTGATGATAAACTGTTATATGGAAGTGCGAGCAAAACAAACCATTTCCTACCCACATTGCCCTTACCTCCCAAGTCGCTGTTGGTCATGGTTTCATCACAGCACCCTAACTAAGACAGGGGTCCCCCAGAGCGAGCTGGCAAGCCAGATTAGCTGGAATTGGCCTAGCTCTAGGATTAGTGAGAGACCCTGACCCAATCAATAAAGTTTTTGTGGGGAGTGTGGTCAAGGAAGATCCCTTATTTCTACTTCTAACCTATACTCACACGTGCATAAGCAATGGAATTATTTCAGATCGAGGAACATTGAGGGAATTGGAGAACTGAAAAAAATCCCACACGACAGTACAATTCGGGGTTATTTAGGGGATGGTGCAGAAGAGCAAGAGGAGGGAGGGTAGAGAGGGTGGTGAAGGCATGAATCCCATCCAGGTACTACATTTACATACAAAACATTATTAGCAAAATCAGTTATTCTGCATGATTTATACATCCTGATAAAAAAGATAGCTGTTCAAATTTGTCTCATAATGAGGAGATGGCTGTTTATTCAGCTGCTATGTTGCTTCCATATCTTAATTAATTTCTTGTCTTCATATCCTTGAACTTTACTGACAGTTTTAAGGATCATTGGACTGGGCTGGATTTCCCATCATTTCTCTACCTATTATAAAATCAATGCTGTTGTAGATTTGTTAGTGTCTTTCAGAGAACTCACAATCTCTTGAGATTTATAAAGCTACATTTTTTCCCCTGGTTGTTGAGCATATGTGGGGACATACACTCTTTTTCATTTTTCTTTGGAAGGGACACATCTCCTCCCTGCTTAGTGTCTAATTTGTGATGCTGAATGGACAGCTCTTGCTGGCCCTATGCAGTCAGAGAATGCTCTCTGTTTCTCTAGATAGCTGGGCAGTCCCTTTGCCCTGAATTTGGGTGGGGTAGCTGACTGGGCTCTGTTGTTTGACAAGACCATTGGCTGACATCTGCTCCCCAACAGAGCAAGAGGATGTGCACTGAAATTACTTCAGTTCTGCTGGAACACTGCATGCATTCTCTGGCCATAAGGGTCTGTGATTTGAGCTCATCTGTTGAGCAGGTCAGCAGTAAAAGCTCTAGAGGTAAGGAGGTCAGAATGGAGTCTCATGAATATTAGCTAGCAGCTTCTAACCATTCCCTGTCCAGCCTGTTTGCACCAAACTCACCAAAACGGAGTTGCACACTGCTCATCTTTTCCTCTATTGGTCCTCATGGCAATGAAAATATACTGCCTGAGTATGGTGGTATGTGGATATAAGCACACAAAAGATATAACAATAGATTCACAAGTAAGTTGTAGATAGACTCTTACCTTTCCCCCATTCCTCTTGCTGGATATAGCTTGCTGGCTTGTGTAGGAGGAAAACTACAGTTACTACAGGATATTCGTTTGCTCTGGAGAAGTGCATTTAAAGTTGGAAGGAAGTAAAGTTTATCAATACCCCAGACAGCCTTATGGTTTCCTGCTCAGAGTCCTATTGGCAACAGAGAGTGTATGTTCTGTTATGTAATTTTCCTTCTGAGGTATTTCTCAATTTCTCCTTTTTCTATGCTTTCTCATAGGAAATCCCTCAACTTGCACTTTCTGTAAGTGACTGCTGCTTGGAGTTTCCTGTCACCTGGACAATAATACCAAGCAAAGTGAGAAGTATCCTTAAGTGCTCAGTAGGGATGAAACAAAGTCTCTATTGTGCTTCATACTCCCGTTGGCCTGGCTTCTCCTTTTCTCTAGTTTCTTCCAAATAACATAGAAATGCATCAAACAAAAGGTGAATGTCTTTTAAAACATTGTTCTTTGAAATCAATTGCTTGTTAAAGTATTTATTCCTAAACATCTTAATAGATGAGCTTATAGTTTTGATCAGGAAACATTCATTTTTATTTTAGAATTTGTCTCTGTAAACAATTATACAATCCAACCCCATGAGGTGTACAATTGTTCTGTGCATACTAGAAATACTGAGGAGTGACTTAAAAATCTATCAATCATCTGTCTGTCCAGCCAGCCATTCATCAATCCATCATCCATCCATCCATCTACCCACCAACTCACCCACCCAGTCACCTACCCAGTCACCCACCCTATCTCTCTCTCTCTGTCTGTCTATCTATCTATCTATCTATCTATCTGTCTGTCTGTCTGTCTGTCTGTCTGTCTGTCTATCTATCTATCTATCTATCTATCTATCTATCTATCTATCTATCTATCTATCTATCTATCTATCTATCTATCTGAGATGTGTTCTCATATATTCAAGATGGCCTTAAACTGGCTATATACCTGAGAATGACCATGAGCTTCTGATTTTCTTCCAATGCTGGGATAATAGGCATATATCACCACAGATAATTTAAGTGAATCTGGTAATCAAACCCAGGGATTCCTTCCTGTTAGGGAAGTGCTTTACAATCTGAGACATATCCTTATCCCCAGCCCATGAGTGAGAGAATTAAACAGGTAGTCTGTATCTGGTAAGTGAACAGTGGTGAGTGGAGCAAGGGTACCAAGAGTATTTGCAAGGTTTTGACTCTATCAACACACTGTTGAATCTGAATGTAGCAAGCCTGGAATTGACACGTATGGTCAAGAGACTGGGTTGAATGTGGGGAGGCCATTGGAGCAGAGGCTGTATGGAAAACAGTTATACAGAAGAGGGGAGGACTGGGCAGGTGATGTGGAAATGAAGACTTTGGCAGTCCTACTGATGTGGAGGTTGACTAAATACAGAATAGGTCATTGTATGGAGAGGGTGATAAGGTTAAAGAAGGTTAAAATATAGAGAAGAGAGGATTGACCATCTTGATGGATATGGTAGTTGCTATAAATGAGGACAGGGTTGGTGCTCAATAAATCTGTAAACCAGACAGGTCATGATCTAATAGAGTAAACAGTTACATCCTCATTAGTGACATTAAGAATGTAATTTTAAAACTTTTCTACCAATTTCTCTTTAAAAATAAAAAAGACCACCTATTTAATGGCTCAGCTGTGCATCACCATTTCCTCTGTGACTTTCAGATGCTGTGACTGTGTGCCTAGTTGAAGGCACATGCTTCAGTTATGTTGAAAAAACAAGTTTTTCACAGAAAGTAAGGTATTATAAAAAACACTGGAAATGAATTTTATCACAGCTTACCCAATTTAATAACAAAGATGTTAATGACACACAGTTGATAAGACACCATCAGCAGTCAAGTACAAAATAATTCAGAGTGTGGTTTTGTGGGATTTAGCTTAAAAATGCATTGTTCACCCCTCTCAATTTGGTGTTACTCAATAGGTCTTTGCATAGTAGGAAACACTATGGTAAAAACTGTAACTGACAAAATCACAAACACCTAAGTTTTGCAATAAGCTGAGCCACCCATGGCATAACATCCTGACACTCTGCCTGTGCTTGAACTTACAGCATTGTTATAGAATTTCCTGATACCTGTTGGGTGTCATAAATGTCAAGCTCTTCTATAACATTTGGACAGAAGCTGGCTAGATTCTGTCAGCTTGACACAAACTGAGACATATCTGGGAAGGGGGAATATTAAGTGATCATTTGCCTTCATCAGATTGTCCTGTGGGCATGTTGATGGGAAAATTTCTTAATGAATACTAATAAAACATGAAGGCCTAGATCATGGTGGGTAGTACCAACCATGGGCAAATGGGCCTAGGATGCATTAGAAAACATGCTGAACAAGCCATGATGATAAAGCCAGGAAGTAGTCTTCCTCCATGGTCTTCTCTTCAGTTCCTGACACCAGGTTCTTGCCTTGGCTTCCCCTGTGATGGACTCTAATCTGTAAGCCAAATAAACACTTGTCTCCCCAAGTTAGTTTTGGTCAATCATAGTAGCAGACCAGTAAACCAGGTCAGAAACATAGAATAAGGAATCATCAGAGTTCTGGACTGGGGAGAACTCTGAAGCCAAGGAACCTGAATTTGGAGCACTGAGCCCTAAGTGCCATCAAGCAGGGAGTGTGTGTGTGTGTGTGTGTGTGTGTGTGTGTGTGTGTGTATGTGCGTTTGTGTGTGGTAAATATATAGTCTATATGATTTTTTAACAGATGACACATGATAGATTTGTATGAAAATATATTTATCAGACTTAATGTATAACAATGCAAAAAAAAGTCATCCATCCATTACAACCACCCATAACAAGATCTGATACCCTCTTCTGGAGTGTCTGAAGACAGCTACAGTGTACTTACATATATTAAATAAATAAATAAATAAATAAATAAATAAATCAATCAATCAATCAATCAATCTAATAAAATAAAGAAACCCAATCTCAAAAAAACCCCAATGCCTCCCAGACAGCATTTCTCTGTGTAGTCCAATATGGCCTCAAACTCACAGCGATCTGCCTTCCTCTGCCTCTGAAGGGTTAAAGGTGTGTGCCATTATACCTGGTCCAATATACTTGGTTGTAAAATTTGAAATCTTAATGCTATAATTTCATAACTATTTTTGAAAGATCCTATTTTTATTTTTACTCATGTGTATGTGTGTGTGCTTGTGTCTGTGTATATGAACATGTGTGCAGGCCCCTGTGGGGGCCAGAACAGGGCATTGGGTCCCTCAAAGCTGAAATTATAGGCAGTTGTGAACTGCCTGATGTGGGTACTAGGAACTAAATTCTTTGGACGGGAACTAAACATACTTAGCCACAGAACCATTTCTTCAGGTCCTCATAGCTATTTTTGAAAACTATGTTCTGAGTACTCACACTCTACTTGCTAACCAGTAAAGGTTTAAATATAGACTGCTGTCTACAGAGATGCTGTGTTGTTTTAGCATCTCAAGGTGGTCCCTTCTGTATACATGTGTTCTTTGTGGGATGAACAACCACTAGTACCAAATAGTCTTGATCTCTTTTTTTGAATTTTTTATTAGATATTTTCTTTATTTACATTTCAAATGCTATCCTGAAAGTTCCCTAACCCCCCCACCCCGCCTTGCTCCCCTCCCACTTCTTGGCCTTGGCATTCTTGTACTGGGGCATATAAAGTTTGAAATACCAAGGGGCCTCTCTTCCCAATGACAGTGACTAGGCCATCTTCTGCTACTGTTGGCTACTGGTTTGCTGTATATTGCTTTTACTATGTTTAAGTATTGGTCTTGATTTCTTGATCTTTCTAAGACTTTTATCATGAATGGGTGTTGCATTTTGTCAAATGCTTTCTCAGCATCTAATGAGATGATCATGTAGTTTTTGCCTTTGAGTTTGTTTGTATAGTGGATTATGTTAATGGATTTCCATATATTGAACCATCCCTGCATCCCTGGGATGAAACCCTACTCGATCATTATGATGATCATTTTGATGTGTTCTTAAATTCGATTTGCAAGAATTTCATTGAGTATTTTTTGCATTGATATTCATAAGGAAATTGGCCTGAAGTTCTCTTTCTTTGTAGGGTCTTTACGTAGTTTAATTATCAGAGTAATTGTGGCTTCACAGAATGAATTGTGTAGAGAACCTTCTGTTTCTATTTTGTGGTCTAGTTTGAGGAGAATTGGTATTAGGTTTTCTTTGAAGGTTTGATAGAAATCTGCACTAAACCCATTTGGTCTTGACTGTTTCTATTTGTTTAGGGAATATGTGACTGTTTAGATTGTTAATCTGGTCCGGATTTAACTTTGGTACCTGGTATCTGTCTAGAGTATTGTTCATTTTATCCAGAATATACAGTTTTGTTGAGTATAGGCTTTTGTAGTAGAATCTGATGGTTTTTTTTTAGATTTCCTCATATTCTGTTATTATGTCTCCCTTTTCATTTCTCATTTTGTTAATTTGGATACTTTCCATGTACCCTCTAGTTAGTCTGAAAAAGGGGTTATCTATTTTGTTGATTTTCTCAAAGAACCAGCTGCTGGTTTCGTTGATTCTTTGTGTAGTTCTTTTTCTTTCCACTTTGTTGATTTAAGCTTTGAGTTTGATTATCTCCTGCTGTCTATTCCTCTTGGGTGAATTTGCTTCCTTTTGTTCTAGATCTTTCAGGTGTGTGGTCAAGCTGCTAGTGTGTGCTCTCTCCAGTTTCTTTTAGAAGGCATTCAGAGTTTTCCTCTTAGGACTGCTTTCATGGAGTCCCATAATTTTGGGACACTAACATATGTTGTGGCTTCATTTTCATTAAATCTAAAAAGTCTTTAATTTCTTTCTTTATTTCTTCTTTGACCAAGTTATCATTGATTAATGTGTTGTTCAGCATCCACATGCATGTGGGCTTTTTATTATTTATGTTTTTGTTGAAGATCAGCCTTAGTCCTTGGTAATCTGATAAGATGCATCAGATTATTTCAATTTTTCTTTGTCTGTTGAGGTCTGTTTTGTGATTGATTTATATGATCAGTTTTGGAGAAGGTACCATGAGGTTCTGAGAACAAGGTATATCTTTTTGTTTTAGGATAAAATGTTATATAGATATCTGTTAAATCCATTTGTTTCATAACTTCTGTTAGGTTCCCTGTGTCTCTGTTCAGTTTTTGTTTCCATGATCTGTTCATTGATGAGAGTGGGTTGTTAAAGTCTCCTACTATTGTGTGTGGTGCAATGTGTGCTTTGAGCTTTAGTAAAGTTTCTTTAATGTTTATGGGAGTCCTAGTATTTGGAGCATTGTTGTTCAGAATTGAGAGTTCATCTTGGTCGTTTACCTTTGATGAGTATTATGTGTCCCTCCTTGTCCTTTTCTTTTCTTTTTTTATTAGATATTTACTTTATTTACATTTCAAATACTATCCCCAAAGTTCCCTATATCCTCCCCCTTGCCTTGCTCCCCTACCCATACACTCCCAATTCTTGGCCCTGGCATTCCCCTGTACTGGGGCATATAAAGTTTGCAATACCAAGGGGCATCTCTTCCCATTGATGGTCGACTAGGCCATTTTCTGCTACATATACAGCTAGAGATACGAACTCTGGGTGTACTGGTTAGTTCATATTGTTGTTCCACCTATAGAGTTGCATATCCCTTCAGCTCATTGAGTGCTTTTTGTAGCTTCTCCATTTGGGGCCTGGTATTCCATCCTATAAATTACAGTGAGCATCCACTTCTGTATTTGCCAGGCACTGGAATAGTGCCATACGAGACAGCTATATCCGGGTCCCTTCAGCAAAATCTTTCTGGCATATGCAATAGTGTCTGAGTTTGGTGGCTGGTTATGGGATGGACTCCTGGGTGGGGCAGTCTCTGCACAGTCCATCCATTTGTCTTAGCTCCAAACTTTGTCTCTGTAACTCCTTTCATGGGTATTTTGTTCCCCATTCTAAGAAGGAGCAAAGTATCCTTTTGTGACTGGGTTACCTCACTAAGGATGATATCCTCCAGATACATCCATTTGCCTAAGAATTTCATAAATTCATTGTTTTAAGAGCTGAGTAGTACTCCATTGTGTAAATGTGCCACATAATGTAATATAGATATTGTTGTCCACAAAGCTAAATAAAATGATTTATAAACAAAAAGAACATAGCATGACCACATGAATCAAGAATTCTGGACTATGGATTCCAATTCAGAGCTTGTGCATACTCTATAGTCTGGGTCATTCTTCTTGTGTATAACCCAGGACCTTTAAATCACATGGAAATGATTTCCTTCTCTCATGGTCAGGGTTGGATCCATTTCCTGCTCCTCTGTAACCTCAGAAAGGCAAGCATCACATTTGCCTCCCCAGGGCTTAAAATAACACAGAAAAGATGGAGATAACAGGGTTTTGTTGAGGTACATTAAGGGAAAGATAATTCTACATGTTCAACAGAATGGATTCTGAGTTCTACCCCTAACTCTGGGTAGAGATGTGACTTTGTTTTGTGCAACAGATTACAGATCTCATGCATTTACCTCCTCTCTTGAGTTAACCATGCTTTAGACACAAATATATTTTGAAAAGCTGTGTAATCCATGAATAAATTAAATAAGAATACAATGTTAAAAAGCAATAGACAACACAATTTGTAGATGGATCACCCACATATATATCAGTCACCACTAAAGAGGACACTGGTTTTCTGGACAGATGTCAGCCACACACCTAGGCTGGAAGAAAATGTCAGAGGAATTAATGGTAATTAAGCAACATTTAATTTGTTTTTGTTTTATTTTTTACATTTTTTATTAGGTATTTTCATTTACATTTCAAATATTTTCCCCAGAAAGCTTTTGGAGGGGAATGCATGAAAATGCACAGATAGAGCATAGCTGGATACCCCATGTCTCTTTCTCCCTCCATCCTCCTCAGAGCATCAGAAGGTGAGCTGCTCTGTTGTTACAAGTGTAGCAAGCTGTTCAAAGGGTTTAACCTGGATGTCCAGGTGGTATAAGGCTGGAGATGTAGCTCAGTGGCAGAGTTCTTGCTTTGTTACACAGGGAAAGAAAAAAATGTCTATCCTGAATATAAAAAGACCTTTGGTGACTTTTCAAATATGAGGTTTCTGTTAGGTCATATCAACTCTAAAGGCAGTATTTAGAGTTAAGTGTGACTCAGGGAATGAAACGTTAAATTTACTCTGAAGCCAGAGCTCTTTCCTCTGCTCTCAAACAGACTGTTATCAGACAAGTGGGGACATTCTGCTTGCTCCCCATGACTTACTTCCCCAATCCCCCTAATTTTATTTTTATCATCTCATCTGCAGCCCAAGGAACAGCAGGGATGGAATATCCTTGGGAGGAGGGTGGGGAGGAGGGATTCAAAAAAAGGATCCTGCCTTTTGGCTTGTTGAGTAAAGGCCTTAAGGCTTGGTCTGACTTGACATTATTTTGGGTTGACTTTAGCTGTTTTTGGCAAATCTATGCCAATTCTTGTCTGTTCAGAGCCATTCTGGACATTGCAGCCTAGGATCCTTGTTGCAGCAAAGACCAAGTATCTGGTAGAGGTCCAGGATAGTAAAGATGTGTGTGTGTGTGTGTGTGTGTGTGTGTGTGTGTGTGTGTGTTGGTAACCATTCTCTGAAGAATATTAATGTTGTTGTTGTTGTTATTATTATTATTATTATTATTATTTGCCGCAGGCCCTCTGGTCCCCTGTGCCTGCGTAGGAAAGAGTCTCTAGAGTAGATGGGCAGAGATTAGGATGAAAAATGACAATCAGTCAAGCACACAAGAGAGGTGTTGAATCTGAATGTAATTTTCCAGTCGAGCATCAGACTTTTATAATACAGAATAAATTGCAGAACAAGGCACATTGAATTTTTCCAGGTGCAAAAGGAGTGACTTCAAAAGGAACCAGATAAATGTATAACACTAGAGATTAGCACAGATGCAAGGGGAGTGACTACAAAGGGAATTTGTAGGGACCAAATAAATGTTTACATTAGAGATTAGCACTTTCTGCCAGGCAAGAGTTTTACACTTAGAGTTAATTGCCTCAGGGTAGTTAACTCTTGACACGCCTCAAGAATAATGTAGTGTCACTGACCCCAAAATTCTCTAGGCCTCGTTAATTCTTATCTATATCTGAAGACTATCCATTTTCAGTATAGTATACAAATTTGCTCTTGGCATGGAATGTAGTCTATAATACGAATTTCTATCTCAGTGAGAATATTAGACTCTATCTGTAAACAGCTGAGTAAAATGGCAAGTGCTTAATTAGTTACTGAATGGGTTAAGCTCCTTGCTGCTATCTGGAATCTAAGAACACTGGGAAAAGGCTTTAGCTATGTTAGAATACAATCTTAAAAGGCATTTACTATAAGGTAATGCTTAATAGAGTGCACGTGAATCTATACACTAGACTAATGCGGGAATGGAAAAATTAATTTTATGGTTTATATAGATTAGGGAGAAAATGCCAGGCCTCTGGGAAGGGAGTTTCCTTGAAACTCTTTGCTTCATGAACCAGCTTCCCAGCTTTCGCTTTGTCAAGCTGACTCCACCAGAGTCCCTGGCAATTATTATTATGTCTTGACTGCTTATTTTCTCACCCCTGCCACAAAAATTTAATATGGTGGTCAAAATAGTAGAGTCCTCAATTCACATTCCAAGCATACCAGCAAGTCATCTCCAATTTACCCATTTCAATTTTGTGGTTGTAACTATAGTTTATAAACAAGTTACTCTCTCTTTTGACATATCTGTTTTTTATCCTGGATTGATTCAAAGTCACTTGTATCTGTATGATAGATTTGTGTAAGGATACCTCTTCTATATTGCTGGGAGCCCCTGATAATAGGGCTAAAATTCACATGTATTTTTATGACCAAAGCTGTCATGGTAATATTAATGTCTGACATGCCTCATCTCCACTTACAGAAAGAACATGTCATAGCAGTCTCTCTAGGCAGGCAGCTGTCAGTCAGGCACAAAGAATATGTGCTCATTTTGATTATAGTTATGGTAGAGAATGAATTTCTAGATCTTTTTAAAATCAATATGGTTTTTATATTTAGGCCATGATTATAGTAATGTCAAATCTCACAGCTTTTGTTTAGAAAACAGGGCCCACATTTCTTATGGAATAAGATCAGACCAGTGACTTCTGTACCTCCATGAACTGCTTTTGTTTACATGGAAGGAAAAGAGATCTAAGGTGGTTATCTCAAGGTGATTGAATCAGCTGAAAATATAGACTTCATGACTTAGAACTCACAGCATCCACATCCTCAGGTACGTCAAGGCTTCTGGCTGCTGGGGTCAGCTGGCTGGAGACATGGGATCCTTCTGCTGTAGCCCGGGGTCCCGAGAGTGTATAATGTAGTATGGTGTGTGGGCCTCACGCCTGTCTTTGTAAATTGTGTATCAGCAATTATTAGCATGTCGAGCGTTGTGATTGGACAAGTGTAAAACATTTTGTTGAAGGTGTTATCTCATGAGAATGTTTCACAGGAAGCCATGAGGCTCCTTTGTCTTTTTTTTTCCTTTTAAAATAATTATTTAGAGGAAAATTTTTATTGGATATTTTATTTACATTTCAAATATCTTCCCCTTTCCAGGTCTCCACTTTGGAGGCTCCCATAGCAACACTGCTCCCCCTGCCTCCATGAGGGTGTTCCCCCATATACCCACTCACTCCCATCTTCCTGCACTGGCATTCTCCTACACTGGGGCATCAAACACCTTCAGGCCCAAGGGATGCTCCTCCTACTGATGTCCAACAAGGCTGTCCTCTGCCACATATGTGGCCGGAGCCTTGGGTCCCTCAATGTGTACTCTTTGGCTGTTGGGTCAGTATCCAGGAACTCTGGGGTTTCTGGCCTGTTGATACCTTTGCTCCCCACATGGGTCTGCAAACCCCCTTAGATTCTTCAGTCTCTTCCTCAACTCCTTCATCTTGGACTCCGTACTCAGTCCAGTGATTAGCTTTGTGTATCCACCTCTTTATTCGTCAGACTCTGGCAGAGCCTATCAGAAGACAGTCATATCAGGCTTCTGTAAGCAAGCACTTGTTGGCATCCACAATATTGTTTGGATTTGGTGATTGTATATGGAAAGGATCCCCAGGTGATTAGACTCTGGATGGCCTTTCCTTTAGTCTCTGCTCCACACATTATCTCCAAATTTCCTCTTGTGAGAATTTTGTTCCTCCTTATAAGAAGCACTGAAACATCTACACTTTGGTCTTCCTTCTTCTTGAACTTCATATGGTCTGTGAATTTAATCTTGGGTATTCTGAATTTTTGGGCTAATATCCACTTATCAGTGATTGTGTACTCTGTGTGTTCTTTTGTCACTGAGTTACCTTACTCAGGATGATATTTTCTAGTTCCATTCATTTGCTGGGGAATTTCATGAATTCATTGTTTTTAATGGCCGAGTAGTATTCCATTGTGTTAATGTACCACATTTTTTTTATTCATTCCTTTGTCGAGGGACATCTGGGTTCTTCCCAGCTCCTGGTTTTGTTGATTATATTTATAGTTCTTTTGGTTTCTACTTAGTTGATTTCAAATCTGAATTTGATTATTTCCTGCTATCTACTCCTCTTGGGTGTATTTGCTTCTTTTTATTCTAGAACTTTCGGGTGTGTGGTCAAGCTCCTAATGTATGCTCTCTCCAATTTATTTTTGGAGGCACTCAGAGCTATGAGTTTTCCTCTTAGCACTGCTTTCATTGTGTCCTATAAGTTTGGGTACATTGTGCCTTGATGTTCATTAAACTCTAAAAATTCATTAATTTCATTCTTTATTTCTTCCTTGATCAAGTTATCATTAAGTAGGGTGTTGTTCAGCTTCCATGTTTATGTGGGTTTTCTGTTGTTTTTGTTACTATTGAAGACCAGCCTTAGTCCGTGGAGATTGGATAGGATGCATGTGATTATTTCAGTCTTCTTGTATCTGTTGAGATCTGTTTTGGGACCAATTTTATGGTCAGATTTGGAGAAGGTACCATGAGGTGCTGAGAATAAGGTATATTCTTTTGTTTTAGAATGAAATATTTTATAGATATCGGTTAAATCCATTTAGTCCATAATTTCTGTTAGTTTCACTGTGTCTCTGTTTAGTTTGTGTTTCCATAATCTGTCCATTGCTGATAATGGGGTCTTGAAGTCTCTCACTATCATTGTGTGAGGTGCAATGTGTGCTTTGAACTGTATTAAAGTTTCTTTTATGAATGTGGGTTCCCTTGCATTTGGAGCATGGATGTTCAGAATTGAGAATTCTTCTTGTTAGATATTTCCTTTGATGAGTATGAAGTGCCCTTTCTTATAATTTTTGATAACTTTTGGTAGAATGATGAGTTTATTTTATATTAGAATGGCTTCTCAAGCTTGTTTCTTATGACCTTTTTCTTGGAACAGTGTTTTCCAACCTTTTACTCTTAGGTAGTATCTGTCTTTGACACTGAGGTGCATTTCCTGTATGCACAAAATTCTGGGTCCTGTTCATGTATCCAGTTCGTTAGTCTATGTCTTTTTATTGGGGATTTGAGTCCATTGATGTTAAGAGATATTATATTAAGTGATAGCGATGATTGTTGCTTCTTGTTATTTTTGATGTTATTTTTGTGTTTGTGTGGTTATCTTCTTTTGGGTTGGTTGAAAGTACATTCCTTCCTTGATAATTCTAGGGTGTAGTTTTCCTCCTTTTGCTGGCCTTCTTATTGTATCCTAGATTTTCTGGATGTTTTCTGTTATGAGATTTTTGCATTTTCATTTTCTTGAACTTTTGGGTCAATGTTTTCTATGGTATCTTCTACACCCAAGATTTTTTCTTCTATCTTTTGCATTCTGTTGGTGATGCTTGCATCTATGACTCTTGATCTCTTTTTTAGGCTTTCTACCTCCAGGGTTGTCTCCCTTTGTGTTTTTTTTATTGTTTCTTTTTCCATTTTGAGATCCTGGATCATTTTGTTCAATTCCATCTCCTGTTTGATTGTGTTTTCCTGTAATTTTTAAAGGGATTTTTGTGTTTGCTCTTTAAGGGCTTCTACCTGTTATCCTGTGTTTTCCTGTATTTCTTTAAGGGTGTTATTTATGTCTTTCTTAAAATCCTCTATCATCATCATCATAAGATGGGACTTTAATTCAGAGTCTTGCTTTTCTTGTGTGTTGTAGTATCCAATGCTCACTGTGTTGGGAGAACTGCGTTCTGATGATTCCAAGTAGCCTTAGTTTCTATTCATTATATTTTTGCCCTCAGTTCTTGCCATCTGGTTGTCTCTGGTGTTAGCTGCTCTTGCTTTCTCTAACTGTTGTTTGTCTCTCCTGCAAGTCTGTGTGTCAGTACTCTTGGTAGATGAGTTCTTTTTGGGAGGAATTTGGGTATGGAGAGCTGTGGTACAGAGTCAGCTCTGGGGTGCAGATGGAAACTGGAAATATCCAGTTCCAGGCTCCTCTGTTCCTGTGTACTGAGGGTTCCAGGCATGTCCCTTTGAGCAGAAATGGTGGTCTTACCTGTGCTCACAGGCTTGTCTGCACTCCTGGGAGACCAGCTCTCTTGGTGGTATTTTGGTATGGAGCACCGTGATACAGGATCATCTCCTGGCTCCTTTATCTTTACATTCAGGTACAGAACAATCACAGGCAAGAGAGTCATGGTTCTGGACCTTTGTTATTTCCATGGCAACAAAAGTCCCAAAGAAACAGCAAGAAAGCTTCAGGGGAAGATAGCATGAGAATTTGATTAATGTCAAGAAGGATGTAGACATGATACTTTCTGATTAATGCTATTATTCAGGAGAGGTAGAAAACAAAGTCAGTGGAGAGCTCTTGGAGATGGTGGACCACTGAGGCATGTCTAGTCAGTAAGCTGAGAGGAGAGTGGACAGTGGTCAAGTACATCAGGGCAGTGCTCACTCCAAAGCCACCTCTGAGCTCCAGGCAGAGGCTCTTCATCATGGCTCTGCTTTGCCTCTTGACATCTCTACCATGTTTTCAGCTGTCTCAGGAGTGTCCTGCAGTACATTCTGGAGAACCATTTTGAGGGTTTGGTGCTTCAACCGATGCCTGAAAGAGCCCACGAAGAAGTAAATGATGGGGTTGGCACAGCTGTTAACAGCACTCAGGACGAGTGATGCCAGAAAAACATCATAAGCAAATACACCATAATCAATCTTAATCCAGATTAACAGGAACCAGTAGATGGCAGAGGGCAACCCACAGAGGAGAAAAACTAAAACTGTCAGCATGATGGTCACGAATAATCTTGTAAATTTCATCTTCCCAGCACCACAGAACAACCTGGCCAGCAGAGCCAGAGTGGACAGACAGAGGACTACAAACAAAAACATCAGGTATGCATTAATAAAGAAATTCGATGCCAGACACCCATTGTCATTTTTATATTTGGTATCTAAGAGACCACAGAAATACGTATTCAGAAAGCAGATCAACAGGGACAGGTCCCGTATAGCAGCACATATGACAGTTGATGTGTGTTTTGTGCAGTGGGAGCGATACCAGATGGGACACAGGACAGACAGGCAGTGCTTAGTGTTGATGGCACTGAGCATGGTCAGGCCTGTGTTGTAGAGCACCATCATGATTGTGTAAAAACGGTAAAGAAAAATAATGTTGAGGTAGGAAACCTTGAGAAGTTGCATTGTGGAAGCTATGATGTGACCAAGGAGGAAAAGGAAGTCAGCTATGACCAAATTTAAGATGTAGATTGAGAAAGCATTCCTGTGCAAGTGGAAGAGCAGGAGCCAGAACACAATGGCATTTCCTGTCAGTCCGGCCAGTCCACACATCCACTCCAACCTTTCTGTCCTTGATTCCCCTACACTGGGTCATCTATCGATCCTTCATAGGTACAAGGATCTCTTCTTCCATTGATGCATGACATGGCCGTCCTCTGCTATATGTGCATCTGGAGCCATGTGTACTCCTTTGTTGATGGCTTAGACCCTGTGATATCTGGGGGAGTGTCCGGTTGGTTGATATTGTTGTTCTTATGGGGCTGCAAATCCCTTCAACTCCCTAATTCCTTCCTCTAACTCCTCTATTAGGAACCCCATGCTCTGTCCAATTGTTGACTACTAACATCTGCTTCTGTATTTGTAAGCCTTTGACAGGGCCTTTCAGGTGACAGCCTTTTTTTTTTTTTTGAGACAGGGTTACCTTATCTAGCTCCTTTTGGCATGCACTTGTTTGCATCCAATTTAGAGTCTGGGTTTGGTATCTCTATATGGAATGAATCCCCAGTTGGGACAGTCTCTGAATGACCTTTCCTTTAGTCTCTGCTCTATACTGTATCTCCATATTTGCTCCTGTGAGTATTTTGTTCTCCTTCTAAGAAGGACTGAAACACCTACACTTTGTTCTTCCTTCTTATTGAGCTTCATGTGGTCTGTGAATTTTATCCTGGTTGTTTGCAGCTTTTGGGCTATATCCGCTTATCAGTGAGTGCATACCATGTGTGTTTTTTTTTTTTTTTTTTTTTGTGATTGGGTTACCTCACTCAGGATGATATTTTCTAGTTCTATCCATTTGCCTAAGAATTTCATAAATTTATTGTTTTTAATTGCTGATTAGTACTCCATTGTGTGCATGTACCATATTCTCTGTATCCATTCCTCTGTTGAGGGAATTCTAGGTTCTTTCCAGATTCTGGCTATTATAAATGAGACTGCTATGAACATAGTTGAGCATGTGTCCTTATTACATGTTGGAGTATCTTCTGGGTATATGCCCAGGAGTGGTATTGTTGGATCCTCTGGTAGTACTATATCCAGTTTTCTGAGGAGCCACCAAATTGATTTCTAGAGTGGTTGTACCAGTGAGCATTCACATCAGCAGTGGAGGAGTGTTCCTCTTTCTCCACATCCTCACAAGCATCTGCTGTACTTCATCTGCTGCTGAGATTTTCATTTTTAGCTATTCTGAATGGTATGAGGTGGAATCTCAGGGTTGGTTTGATTGAACACACCCTTTGTTAAAGACATATTTTATTAATACATTTTTGTTGGGAACAAGCAAAATAAACCAATTGTAAGAACTACCATTTCATTTTCAAATTCCATGCAATCATAGAAACTAAATACAAGGTCCCAGGACCCAGTGGGAGCTGGGGACTTCCCAATAGCCAAACAGCTTCTATTATAAGGAAATAATTGTCAGAGTCCAGATATCTCAGTGGCAAATTCTCCATCTTGCTGGTAGGGTCAAATTAAGTTTCTCTTCCCAGGCCTAGGAACTTACTCCTAACCTGATTGGTGAAAACACCCTTGCTCAACCCCTTATATCAAAACATGATTGGACAATGCTACAGCCCATTCTTTTCCACCATCATTAAGATTCTATTCCTTAAGTAATCTGTACAACATTCCTTCAGGGTGAGGGTTCAGCTCTTGGGTCTGTTCTGAAGCCACGTGTACCAGAATCAGCTTGATTACAATAAATTTTTGTCATTTGCACTGCCATGGTATTTGTGTTATATTGCATTTATGTTGGATTTAACAGACCTCATGGCATACTAACTATATAAGGTGATGAATTTTATTATGAGATTTTCAGGTGTTTATAATGCACTTTTTGTGATCATTAATTAATTGTCAGGCCAAGCTTGCCTGTTAGGAATAATGGTTTTGTGTTTTAAGGGAGGTGATAGAGGCTGGCAGAGGGCAAGCAATTTATTAAGAACCTCAAATACCAGGGTTGTCTAGGGCTGTGTTGAATTGGCAAAAACCCAACCCAACCCAAGAAACAGAAACCAACCAAACAAGCAATACCATGGCTAATAAAAAGGAATATTCCTGAGGGCATTTCAAGACTCTCTGGCCAGACTCTATCCATTGGATGCTCAAGGGTGTAAACTAGAACAACAATATGAAAGACTTTCCTGTGAGGCAAATGGCAACCCAGGATATTCTTACACTGGTGGAAATGCTTTCTCAGGTTCATTTGCTGATGTTCTCAGAGGCTATTGAAGTCATGACTCTTGTGAGTCCAGGTACTGCTTGAGTTGGTTGTAGACATAGCCATCGTTCTTTTTTTTTTTTTTTTTTTTTTTTTTTTTTTTTTTTTTTTTTTTTTTTTTTACTTTTTAGTTTTTTATTCTTTGTGAGTCTCACATCATGCACCCTAGGCCACTCATCTCCCTGTCCCCTCATATCCACCCTTGCCCTTGCAATTCCCACCCTCCCCCCCCCAAAAAAAACATACACCCAAACAAAATAAACGAAACGAAACATAGAAAGCATTTTGTCATGGAAGCTGTAGAGTTTCCCACAATATACCCTTCTGTCACCACATTTTCACTAGTGAACATTCATTGCAATGAGGCATTGGTGTGGTTCAAGGTCTCTGACTTCTTTTTTTTTTTTTTTTTTTTCATTTTTTATTAGGTATTTAACTCATTTACATTTCCAATGCTATACCAAAAGTCCCCCATATCCACCCACCCCCACTCCCCTGCCCACCCACTCCCCCTTTTTGGCCCTGGTATTCCCCTGTACTGGGGCATATAAAGTTTGCAAGTCCAATGGGCCTCTCTTTCCAGTGATGGCCGACTAGGCCATCTTTTGATATATATGCAGCTAGAGTCAAGAGCTCTGGGGTACTGGTTAGCTCATAATGTTGTTCCACCTATAGGGTTGCAGATCCCTTTAGCTCCTTGGCTACTTTCTCTAGCTCCTCCATTGGGAGCCCTATGATCCATCAATTAGCTGACTGTGAGCATCCACTTCTGTGTTTGCTGGGCCCCGGCATAGTCTCACAAGAGACAGCTACATCTGCGTCCTTTCAAAAAAAATCTTGCTAGTGTATGCAATGGTGTCAGCGTTTGGATGCTGATTATGGGGTGGATCCCTGGCTATGGCAGTCTCTACATGGTCCATCCTTTCATCTCAGCTCCAAACTCCGTCTCTGTAACTCCTTCCATGGGTGTTTTGTTCCCAAATCTAAGGAGGGGCATAGTGTCCACACTTCAGTCTTCATTCTCCTTGAGTTTCATGTGTTTAGCAAATTATATCTTATATCTTGGGTATCCTAGGTTTGGGGCTAATATCCACTTATCAGTGAATACATATTGTGTGAGTTTCTTTGTGAATGTGTTACCTCACTCAGGATGATGCCCTCCAGGTCCATCCATTTGGCTAGGAATTTCATAAATTCATTCTTTTTAATAGCTGAGTAGTACTCCATTGTGTAGATGTACCACATTTTCTGTATCCATTCCTCTGTTGAGGGGCATCTAGGTTCTTTCCAGCTTCTGGCTATTATAAATAAGGCTGCTATGAACATAGTGGAGCATGTGTCCTTCTTACCTGTTGGGGCATCTTCTGGATATATGCCCAGGAGAGGTATTGCTGGATCCTCCGGTAGTACTATGTCCAGTTTTCTGAGGAACCGCCAGACTGATTTCCAGAGTGGTTGTACAAGCCTGCACTCCCACCAACAATGGAGGAGTGTTCCTCTTTCTCCACATCCTCGCCAGCATCTGCTGTCACCTGAATTTTTGATCTTAGCCATTCTGACTGGTGTGAGGTGGAATCTCAGGGTTGTTTTGATTTGCATTTCCCTGATGATTAAGGATGTTGAACATTTTTTCAAGTGCTTCTCTGCCATTCGGTATTCCTCAGGTGAGAATTCTTTGTTCAGTTCTGAGCCCCATTTTTTAATGGGGTTATTTGATTTTCTGAAGTCCACCTTCTTGAGTTCTTTATATATGTTGGATATTAGTCCCCTATCTGATTTAGGATAGGTAAAGATCCTTTCCCAATCTGTTGGTGGTCTTTTTGTCCTATTGACGGTGTCTTTTGCCTTGCAGAAACTTTGGAGTTTCATTAGGTCCCATTTGTCGATTCTCGATCTTACAGCACAAGCCATTGCTGTTCTGTTCAGGAATTTTTCCCCTGTGCCCATATCTTCAAGGCTTTTCCCCACTTTCTCCTCTATAAGTTTCAGTGTCTCTGGTTTTATGTGAAGTTCCTTGATCCACTTAGATTTGACCTTAGTACAAGGAGATAAGTATGGATCGATTCGCATTCTTCTACACGATAACAACCAGTTGTGCCAGCACCAATTGTTGAAAATGCTGTCTTTCTTCCACTGGATGGTTTTAGCTCCCTTGTCGAAGATCAAGTGACCATAGGTGTGTGGGTTCATTTCTGGATCTTCAATTCTATTCCATTGGTCTACTTGTCTGTCTCTATACCAGTACCATGCAGTTTTTATCACAATTGCTCTGTAGTAAAGCTTTAGGTCTGGCATGGTGATTCCGCCAGAAGTTCTTTTATCCTTGAGAAGACTTTTTGCTATCCTAGGTTTTTTGTTATTCCAGACAAATTTGCAAATTGCTCCTTCCAATTCGTTGAAGAATTGAGTTGGAATTTTGATGGGGATTGCATTGAATCTGTAGATTGCTTTTGGCAAGATAGCCATTTTTACAATGTTGATCCTGCCAATCCATGAGCATGGGAGATCTTTCCATCTTCTGAGATCTTCTTTAATTTCTTTCTTCAGAGATTTGAAGTTTTTATCATACAGATCTTTCACCTCCTTAGTTAGAGTCACGCCAAGATATTTTATATTATTTGTGACTATTGAGAAGGGTGTTGTTTCCCTAATTTCTTTCTCAGCCTGTTTATTCTTTGTATAGAGAAAGGCCATTGACTTGTTTGAGTTTATTTTATATCCAGCTACTTCACCGAAGCTGTTTATCAGGTTTAGGAGTTCTCTGGTAGAATTTTTAGGGTCACTTATATATACTATCATATCATCTGCAAAAAGTGATATTTTGACTTCCTCTTTTCCAATTTGTATCCCCTTGATCTCCTTTTGTTGTCGAATTGCTCTGGCTAATACTTCAAGTACTATGTTGAAAAGGTAGGGAGAAAGTGGGCAGCCTTGTCTAGTCCCTGATTTTAGTGGGATTGCTTCCAGCTTCTCTCCATTTACTTTGATGTTGGCTACTGGTTTGCTGTAGATTGCTTTTATCATGTTTAGGTATGGGCCTTGAATTCCTGATCTTTCCAAAACTTTTATCATGAATGGGTGTTGGATCTTGTCAAATGCTTTTTCTGCATCTAACGAGATGATCATGTGGTTTTTGTCTTTGAGTTTGTTTATATAATGGATTACATTGATGGATTTTCGTATATTAAACCATCCCTGCATCCCTGGAATAAAACCTACTTGGTCAGGATGGATGATTGCTTTAATGTGTTCTTGGATTCGGTTAGCGAGAATTTTATTGAGGATTTTTGCATCGATATTCATAAGAGAAATTGGTCTGAAGTTCTCTATCTTTGTTGGATCTTTCTGTGGTTTAGGTATCAGAGTAATAGTGGCTTCATAAAATGAGTTGGGTAGAGTACCTTCTACTTCTATTTTGTGAAATAGTTTGTGCAGAATTGGAATTAGATCTTCTTTGAAGGTCTGATAGAACTCTGCACTAAACCCATCTGGTCCTGGGCTTTTTTTGGTTGGGAGACTATTAATAACTGCTTCTATTTCTTTAGGTGATATGGGACTGTTTAGATGGTCAACTTGATCCTGATTCAACTTTGGTACCTGGTATCTGTCCAGAAATTTGTCCATTTCGTCCAGGTTTTCCAGTTTTGTTGAGTATAGCCTTTTGTAGAAGGATCTGATGGTGTTTTGGATTTCTTCAGGATCTGTTGTTATGTCTCCCTTTTCATTTCTGATTTTGTTAATTAGGATTTTGTCCCTGTGCCCTTTAGTGAGTCTAGCTAAGGGTTTATCTATCTTGTTGATTTTCTCAAAGAACCAACTCCTCGTTTGGTTAATTCTTTGAATAGTTCTTCTTGTTTCCACTTGGTTGATTTCACCCCTGAGTTTGATTATTTCCTGCCGTCTACTCCTCTTGGGTGAATTTGCTTCCTTTTTTTCTAGGGCTTTTAGATGTGTTGTCAAGCTGCTAGTATGTGCTGTCTCCCGTTTCTTCTTGGAGGCACTCAGAGCTATGAGTTTCCCTCTTAGAAATGCTTTCATTGTGTCCCATAGGTTTGGGTACGTTGTGGCTTCATTTTCATTAAACTCTAAAAAGTCTTTAATTTCTTTCTTTATTCCTTCCTTGACCAAGGTATCATTGAGAAGAGTGTTATTCAGTTTCCACGTGAATGTTGGCTTTCCATTATTTATGTTGTTATTGAAGATCAGTCTTAGGCCATGGTGGTCTGATAGGATACATGGGACAATTTCAATATTTTTGTATCTATTGAGGCCTGCTTTGTGACCAATTATATGGTCAATTTTGGAGAAGGTCCCGTGAGGTGCTGAGAAGAAGGTATATCCTTTTGTTTTAGGATAAAATGTTCTGTAGATATCTGTCAGGTCCATTTGTTTCATAACTTCTGTTAGTTTCACTGTGTCCCTGTTTAGTTTCTGTTTCCACGATCTGTCCTTTGAAGAAAGTGGTGTGTTGAAGTCTCCCACTATTATTGTGTGAGGTGCAATGTATGCTTTGAGCTTTACTAAAGTGTCTCTAATGAATGTGGCTGCCCTTGCATTTGGTGCGTAGATATTCAGAATTGAGAGTTCCTCTTGGAGGATTTTACCTTTGATGAGTATGAAGTGTCCCTCCTTGTCTTTTTTGATAACTTTGGGTTGGAAGTCGATTTTATCCGATATTAAAATGGCTACTCCAGCTTGTTTCTTCAGTCCATTTGCTTGGAAAATTGTTTTCCAGCCTTTCACTCTGAGGTAGTGTCTGTCTTTTTCCCTGAGATGGGTTTCCTGTAAGCAGCAGAATGTTGGGTCCTGTTTGTGTAGCCAGTCTGTTAGTCTATGTCTTTTTATTGGGGAATTGAGTCCATTGATATTAAGAGATATTAAGGAAAAGTAATTGTTGCTCCCTTTTATTTTTGTTGTTAGAGTTGGCATTCTGTTCTTGTGGCTGTCTTCTTTTTGGTTTGTTGAATGATTACTTTCTTGGTTGTTCTAGGGCGTGATTTCCGTCCTTGTATTGCTTCTTTTCTGTTATTATCCTTTGAAGGGCTGGATTCGTGGAAAGATATTGTGTGAACTTGGTTTTGTCGTGGAATACTTTGGTTTCTCCATCTATGGTAATTGAGAGTTTGGCCGGGTATAGTAGCCTGGGCTGGCATTTGTGTTCTCTTAGTGTCTGTATAACATCTGTCCAGGCTCTTCTGGCTTTCATAGTCTCTGGTGAAAAGTCTGGTGTAATTCTGATAGGCCTTCCTTTATATGTTACTTGACCTTTCTCCCTTACTGCTTTTAATATTCTATCTTTATTTAGTGCATTTGTTGTTCTGATTATTATGTGTCGGGAGGAATTTCTTTTCTGGTCCAGTCTATTTGGAGTTCTGTAGGCTTCTTGTATGATCATGGGCATCTCTTTTTTTATGTTTGGGAAGTTTTCTTCTATTATTTTGTTGAAGATATTAGCTGGCCCTTTAAGTTGAAAATCTTCATTCTCATCAATTCCTATTATCCGTAGGTTTGGTCTTCTCATTGTGTCCTGGATTACCTGGATGTTTTGAGTTAGGATCCTTTTGCATTTTGTATTTTCTTTGACTGTTGTGTCGATGTTCTCTATGGAATCTTCTGCACCTGAGATTCTCTCTTCCATTTCTTGTATTCTGTTGCTGATGCTCGCATCTATGGTTCCAGATCTCTTTCCTAGGGTTTCTATCTCCAGCGTTGCCTCGCTTTGGGTTTTCTTTATTGTGTCTACTTCCCCTTTTAGTTCTAGTATGGTTTTGTTCATTTCCATCACCTGTTTGGCTGTGTTTTCCTGCTTTTCTTTAAGAGCCTGTAACTCTTTAGCAGTGCTCTCCTGTAAATCTTTAAGTGACTTATGAAAGTCCTTCTTGATGTCCTCTATCATCATCATGAGAAATGTTTTTAAATCTGGGTCTAGATTTTCGGTTGTGTTGGGGTGCCCAGGACTAGGTGGGGTGGGAGTGCTGCGTTCTGATGATGGTGAGTGGTCTTGATTTCTGTTAGTAGGATTCTTACGTTTGCCTTTCGCCATCTGGTAATCTCTGAAGCTAGCTGTTTTAGTTGTCACTGTTAAGAGCTTGTTCTTCAGGTGACTCTGTTAGCCTCTATGAGCAGACCTGGAGGGTAGCACTCTCCTTAGTTTCAGTGGGCAGAGTATTCTCTGCAGGCAAGCTCTCTTCTTGCAAGGCAGGTACCCAGATATCTGGTGTTCGAACCAGACTCCTGGCAGAAGTTGTGTTCCACTCACTAGAGGTCTTAGGATCACGGGTGGAATCCTGTGTGGGCCCTTGCGGGTGTCAGGCGACTCAGCTGGCAAGGTAGCCGGGGCTCGAGTGGAGTGGAAGGGGTTTGTGCCCCAGATCAAGCCCGGGTAGCCTGCTTCCCTATGTACCGCAGTCTCAAGTTCCACGCGATTGGATTGGGGTAGGCGCTGTGTTCCACTCACCAGAGGTCTTAGGGTCCCGTGGGGAGTCCCGTGTGGGCCCTTGCGGGTGTTGGGCAAGACTCTGCTGTCAAGGTAGCCCGGGGCTCGAGTCTCGAGTCGAGCGGAAGGGACTTGTGCCCCAGAACAGGCCCGGGTATGTACCGCAGTCTCGAGTTCCGCGCGATTGGATTGGGGCAGGCACTGTGATCCACTCACCAGAGGTCTTAGGGTCCCGTGGGGAGTCCCGTGTGGACCCTTGCGGGTGTTGGGCAAGACTCTGCTGGCAAGGTAGCCCGGGGCTCGAGTCACGAGTCGAGCGGAAGGGACTTGTGCCCCAGATCAGGCCCGGGTAGCCTGCTTCCCTATGTACCGCAGTCTCGAGTTCCGCGCGATTGGATTGGGGCAGGCACTGTGATCCACTCACCAGAGGTCTTAGGGTCCCGTGGGGAGTCCCGTGTGGACCCTTGCGGGTGTTGGGCAAGACTCTGCTGGCAAGGTAGCCCGGGGCTCGAGTCTCGAGTCGAGCGGAAGGGACTTGTGCCCCAGAACAGGCCCGGGTAGCCTGCTTCCCTATGTACCGCAGTCTCGAGTTCCGCGCGATTGGATTGGGGCAGGCACTGTGATCCACTCACCAGAGGTCTTAGGGTCCCGTGGGGAGTCCTGTGTGGACCCTTGCGGGTGTTGGGCAAGACTCTGCTGGCAAGGTAGCCCGGGGCTCGAGTCACGAGTCGAGCGGAAGGGACTTGTGCCCCAGATCAGGCCCGGGTAGCCTGCTTCCCTATGTACCGCAGTCTCGAGTTCCGCGCGATTGGATTGGGGCAGGCACTGTGATCCACTCACCAGAGGTCTTAGGGTCCCGTGGGGAGTCCCGTGTGGACCCTTGCGGGTGTTGGGCAAGACTCTGCTGGCAAGGTAGCCCGGGGCTCGAGTCTCGAGTCGAGCGGAAGGATAGCCATCGTTCTTGTGGTGCATCCAGAATACAAAAGTTACTGAACCGTGGAATTTTTTACTGGAATTTCAAAGGAAAGCTAGAAAGTCTGACAGTGTGTATCAGGGTGCATTATTTACAGAGGACACCCCCAGGAGTGTGATAAGTGAGCCTTCAGGGTAAAGCCTAAACTGCAATGGCCATCCCAGGATGTTGGCGATGCCACTGATAGATAATTCTGCAAAGGAAAGGCACAGATACCAAGTGGAACTAGCTTCAGAGAGAGGCCATGTGGGCTGCAAACAGCAAGTTTCTAGGTGCTTAGCTGCCCAAGCCTGTTGGTACTTAGGTCATGATATCATATGCTCTAGATATTGGATCTGGGCCACAGTGTGCTTCCTGCTGGGTTTTGTTCGTGCTGTAATACTATCCTTTCTCTCCATTTCTCCATTTCTCCTGGCTGGGATGGCAATGCTTACTCTGTATCACAGTTTGATGGGATTATATAATTTTTATATTTTTATAGGTAATCATGGCTGAAAGTGCATCCTGAGTCTAAGGAGAGACTGAATTTATAATGTTGGGTCTGCTAAAGCTTTGGAGAGTTTTGCAGTTGGACTAGGTAGAGGACTGGGTGATTTTTCATTGTGAGAGAGACAGAAGTCATTTGAGAATCTACTGTAAAACCTTTTGGTTTAATGTGATGTTTTGTGGTGTCAGGTTGGGAAGTGGTGGACTTTGTCACAGATCATCTTGACTGTAAATTTGATTAGGTTAAGAAACATGTGGGAGATCCATGAAGCATATCTTTCTATATGTGTGTAAGTTCACCTCCAGAAATCAGGTGATGAGAATGAACACAATAAATATATTAAACCATCAGTGGACTCCATATGATGGTTGTATTGCTGGGATTCTGGGCCAACTTAGATGAAATAGTTCAGTGGAAGTGTGTTCCTTGGGGTCACAGCTTTCTCTAGCATCCTCTCTGTATGCTGAGTTCATTCATTAATTCTAATGGCCTTTGGAAGAACTAAAGCTGTTAATATAATTCAAATCTTGTCACCTGAAAATGTCAGGACTGGACATTCTCACACTTAATTAATATTTAAATCTTTTATCTTGCTTGCACTAACCAGCAAGGAGTTCTAGTACTTGGATGGTTTGTATATGCTTGGCCCAGGATGTGCCATGATTAGGTGTGGGCCTGTTGGAGTAGGTATGTCATTGTGGGTATGGGTTATATGACATTCATCCTAGCTGTATGGAAGCCACTATTCTGCTAGCTGCCTTCAGATGAAGTTGTAGAACTCTCAGCTCCTCCTGCACCATGCATGCCTGTCTGGATGCTGCTATGTTCTTGTCTTGATGATAATAGACTGAACCTCTGAACATGCAAACCCACCACCAATTAAATATTGTTATACGAGTTGCCTTGGCCATGGTATCTGTTCACAGCAATTAAATCCTAAGACAAGTACTATGTTGAATAATACAGTAAAAACCATCTTTGACTTTTCTTGTTTTATTTGAGATCTCAGAGAAAAGGCTTTCAGCTTTTCCTATGGTATCATCTGGGTATCACTGAATGTGGTATTTATTATGTTGAGACACACTCGTTTTGGACCTAACCATTATGATTCATCTTTGGCATTTTGAAAGGAATGAATTTTAAGAAATGTCATTTTTTCCATCTCTTTGGATGATTATACTTGAGTTTTGTTTTTGTGTGTGTATATGTGACAATATGTGTGTGTTCATGTGTGACTGTGTGACTGTGTGTGTGTGTGTGTGTGTGTGTGTGCGCGCGCGTGCACGCATTGGGGAAGGACAGAGTCTGATGTTCATTGTTGTTTTTCTCAATTGCTTGATAGCTTAGTTTTTAAGACAGAACATCTCACTGAGCCTACAGCTCATTCATTTAGTCAGACTCATTGGCCTGAAAGCCAGGAAGGACTCTCCTGTCTTTTCTTTCTTTACCAGTATGTGACATGCCTGGTTTTATATGACATACCAGGCATTTGAGTTCTGGGCCTCATACTTATGCAGAAAGCACTTTATCACCTGAAAAAACTTTCCAGAACCTCCCTTCCTTTATTTTGGTCATTAGTGAAAGTCATGATCTCTCTCTCTCTCTCTCTCTCTCTCTCTCTCTTTTTGGTGAGGACTGAAGCTGAGGCTTGTGTGTGCTAAATAGACATACCACCCTCAGGCCTCCTTGAAGTCTCTTGAGTGTGTTGGCAAGCATACCATCTATGTATTCAAGGAATGAGCTGTGGATTTAATGCTCACAATCTGGGCGTACCTAGAGATTCTAAGCAGTTTGCTCATTTACAATGAGCTCCCACTTGTGGTTTGTGGTGATCTTGCTGTTGGGGGCTGTTGTTACTGTCTCACCACTAGGAGGCACACCAAGCCCAGGTTTGTCTGAATTTCTGAGGTGGTGTTAAAAGGTGATAGAGGACCACATAAAGGGGAAGTTTGCCTTAAGAATTCTCAGGCTGGCTCTGTGTTCGATCTAGGCACCTCTTCTGCTCTCCAGCATGTGCTCAGGCACTGTAGCACTCTTTCTGGCTGTGGTGTACCCATAGCTCTCATACAATGGTTTGGTGTTGATTTCAAGATTTTTCCTCAGTCATTACTACCTGGGACTGGCAGAACGGTGTAGTGGGCATTGTGGTAGGAAATACTGACATTCTTAAGCCCACAGAGACCATGTAGCACTTTGGAAGAACAGGATATTTCTGTTGCAGGCTTCCTTTTGTTGAGGTAAATTCATGGTTAAATACAAAATGCTTGGATACAGGTAAGGAGGCCAGTGCAGAGCCCCACCAACAGTGGGCCACATTTGTGCCTATCTGGCATGGGGATAGGTCCAGAGGCTTCACAATGGTCTCTGTCTTGGGAACAGACAACAGGCCAATACCAGAGCCTCACACTGAATTCTAAAGCAACACCCTGAGGATTCTACCTTGTCTTAAGTCAGTGGCTTGGACTTTAGTCAGTGATGTGTTGTTTGAGGTTGAGAGTTGGATGCTGAGGTATACTAAACTGTTACACCAGAGAGCTAATGGATGAAGAAATGTGCACTATGTCTGGGATCCCCTAAATCCCAGAATAAGGCTGCTGCTGCAGCAAGTGAAATCCAAGCCTGTCCCTTTAAGGGACAGTCTCTGTGGCCTGCCAGGGTGGGGTTAGAGAGTCAGTATAAAAACGCTGGCCAGTGGATGAAGTGTTATAGCTCTGTCTAGTGTTCGATCATGCTGAAGTGGGTCTGATATTCTGTAAGTCTAAGCCACAGGTTCACTTTCCTGCCTTATCTCCCAGTTGGTAAAGTCTTCTGTCATGGTGAGGTGGGGTAGATATGGGAAAGCCAGTCATTAGTCTTGGGCTAGTGTAGTTCTGGAGGCTCACATTTGGGTCACTTGCTTAGGGGAAGGTGAATTGGGGTACTGACTGGCATTTGGTGTAGTAATGAAAGACCTGTTTCAAGATTTTCACTCTAAGATCTGTACTCAGTTTACTTTACTTTCTTGATTTAGCATGGATATCTCTATACCATTGTGGGGAGAAGTGATACAGGCAACTTTTCCCTTTCTACTTCTAACGTTTCTTAAAAAATACCTGGTATTCTAGTCTTATGCCTAGTTTTCTCAGTCCTTGTGATAATGTTGTGGTGTATGAATAGGTGTTCCACAATGAGGACAGATGGGGGAAGATAGTGAATTATCTGTGACCTTCCTGCATTTCTGTTGATCAGCCACAAAGCTGCCAGGAGAAGTGAGTCATATGAGAGGCAGGAGGAATAACACCACAATGTAGACCAAGATAAGGAAAACTGCAGAAATACTGAACTTTAGTTTTATAGAAGAAAGAATAGATTCTAACAAAGACTGATAAACCAAGGCATAGGAGTTGGGGCACAATTCTCTTGACCCAAGTAGGGCTGCAGTCAAAGAGCTAAGCTCCATAGGTTGTTTCTCTGCAAAAACAAGGTTTATGATTCTATCTGCACTCAGGTGGTGGTGCCACCTTTGATCCCAAAACTTGGGAGGCAGAGAATCTCTTTCAATTCTAGCCCAGCATGGTCTACAGCGTTTGTACCAGGAAACCTAGTGTTACACAGAGAAATCCTCTCTTGAGAGGGGGGAGGGAAAGAGGGAGAGAGGGGTCATAAGGGAGAGAGAGAGAGAGAGAGAGAGAGAGAGAGAGAGAGAGAGAGAGAGAAAGACAGAGTCTCTTCAGCCCACAAGCATGTACTGGGGGAGGGGTCCCCAACATTTCCTAGCTTACTCACTGTTGCCAAGGAGGTGAGTCTAGATATGGAGATACACTGTTTTATTCTCAACTCTCAGGAGGGAGAGGCAGGTGGATCTCTGAGCATTCAAGCCCACCCTGGTCTACAAAGCAAGTCCTAGTTTAGCCAGGGCTACTAGGTTAGACCCTGTCTTAACAAACCAAAACTAAATCAGCAGTAACAATAGCAGCAAAATCAATAGCAACAGCAGCAACAACAACAGCACTTGGTGAGAAAAATCAGAAAGAAGAAAACAAGAAAGAGAAGTTCAGCAAAAAAAAAAAAAAAAAAAATGAGACAAAAAAAAAATACCCCAAACTACTCAAAATCAAAGCCAAACTCAAATGGACATGTTGACATTTAAAAAAAAACACATTAAGTTAAATAAAAACCCAACTGGAAGGATTAGCGGCAGGCTACACCATGCAGAAGAGGAACAGGAGGAACAGGAACTCAAGACAATGTCAAGGGAATATTATATCCATGAAGCAATAAAGAAAAGACAGTTTGATATAACTGCTACTTTTTAGAGTTCTGGGCCAGTATTAAGATATCAAACACAAAAATGGAAAAGTTTAACCTACTTACAAAGTGAAAGATATCAAAAATTTGCTTGGAATTCTAAAATGCAGAAACACATGTTGTACAGCCATGCACTTGATAAAAAGAAACACAGGAAGTCTGGATGTCTCTCATGTCAACCAAGATTGCTTTGTGACAACATTATTCCTTGAAAGTGACAGAGTAGTAAATAACATTCTCCCCCAGACAGGGACAGCTAAGCAATTCATGGACACCTACTGAGCACCACAGACTCCCAAGAGATCCTACACACTTGAGGAAGAAAGATAGCTCCAAACACCAGAGCCTAGCAAGAAAGATTTCACGAGAGGAATAGATGAACAGTTGGAAGCTAGTAAGAGTATTCAGTAATCCAGAAAGCTGCATGGTACTGGTATAGCTACAGACAAGTAGACCAATGGAACAGAATTGAAGACCCAGAGATGAACCCACACACCTATGGTCACTTGATCTTTGACAAGGGAGCTAAAACCATCCAGTGGAAAAAGGACAGCATTTTCAACAAATGGTGCTGGCACAACTGGCTGTTATCATGTAGAAGATTGCGAATTGATCCATTACTATCTCCTTGTACTAAGGTCAAATCTAAGTGGATTAAGGAACTCCACATAAAACCAGAGACACTGAAACTTATAGAGGAGAAAGTGGGGAAAAGCCTCGAAGATATGGGTACAGGGGAAAAATTCCTGAATAGAACAGCAATGGCTTGTGCTGTAAGATCGAGAATCGATAAATGGGACCTCATAAAATTGCAAAGCTTCTGCAAGGCAAAAGACACCTTCAATAAGACAAAAAGACCACCAACAGATTGGGAAAGGATCTTTAACTATCCCAAATCAGACAGGGGACCAATATCCAATATATATAAAGAACTCAAGAAGGTAGACTCCATAAAATCAAATAACCCCATTAAAAAATGGGGCTCAGAACTGAACAAAGATTTCTCACCCGAGGAATACCGAATGGCAGAGAAGCACCTGAAAAAACGTTCAACATCCTTAATTATCAGGGAAATGCAAATCAAAACAACTCTGAGATTCCACCTCACACCAGTCAGAATGGCTAAGATGAAAAATTCAGGTGACAGTAGATGCTGGTGAGGATGTGGAGAAAGAGGAACACTCCTCCATTGTTGGTGGGATTGCAAGCTTGTACAACCACTCTGAAAGCCAGTCTGGCGGTTCCTCAGAAAATTGGACATAGTACTACCGGAAGATCCAGCAATACCTCTTCTGGGCATATATCCAGAAGATGTCCCAACCGGTAAGAAGGACACATGCTCCACTATGTTCATTGCAGCTTTATTTATAATAGCCAGAAGCTGGAAAGAACCCAGATGCCCCTCAACAGAGGAATGGATACAGAAAATGTGGTACAATTACACAATGGAGTACTACTCAGCTATTAAAAAGTATGAATTTATGAAATTCCTAGCCAAATGGATGGACCTGGAGGGCATCATCCTGAGTGAGGTAACCCAATCACAAAGGAACTCTCACAATATGTACTCACTGATAAGTGAATATTATCCCAGAAACTTAGGATACCCAAGATATAAGATATAATTTGCTAAACACATTAAACTCAAGAGAATGAAGACCAAAGTGTGGACACTTTGCCCCTTCTTAGAATAAGAAACAAAACACCCATGGAAGGAGTTACAGAGACAAAATTTGGAAGTGTGACGAAAGGATGGACCATCTAGTGATTGCCATATCCAGAGATCCATCCCATGATCAGCTTCCAAACACTGACACCATTGCATACACTAGCAAGATTTTGCTGAAAGGACCCAGATATAGCTGTCTCTTGTGAGACTATGCCAGGGCCTAGCAAACACAGAAGTGGATGCTCACAGTCAGCTATTGAATGGACCACAGGGCCCCCAATGGAGGAATTAGAGAAAGTACCCAAGGAACTAAAGGGAACTGCAACCCTATAGGTGGAACAACAATATGAACTAAGCAGTACCCCGGAGCTCTTGTCTCTAGCTGCATATGTATCAAAAGATGGCCTAGTCAGCCATCACTGCAAAGAGAGGCCCATTGGACTTGCCAGCTTTATATGCCCCAGTACAGGGGAATGCCAGGGCTAAAAAGGGGGAGTGGGTGGGTAGGGGAGTAGGGGGGTGGGTATGGGGGACTTTTGGTTTAGCATTGGAAATGTAAATGAGTTAAATACCTAATAAAAATGGAAAAAAAGAAAGATGAATGTGTGTGTGTGTGTTTGTGTGTGTGTGAATGTGTGTGAGAGAGAGAGAGACATAGAGAGAGACAGAGACAGAGAGAGAGATAGAGAGGCAGAGAGAGAGACAGAGAGAGAGAGACAGAGAGAGAGAGAGAGGGAGAGAGAGAGAGAGAGAGAGAGAGAGAGAGAGAGAGAGAGAGAGAGAGAGAGAGAGAGAAAGAGATAGGAGACAAAGCATTAAAACAAACCAGTAAATGATGACATCAAATTATAGGCTTCAGAATATATCCCTCAGTAATAACCCAATATTAAACAGCCTTAACTATCCATTAGAAAGACACGGAATGGCAAGATTAAAATGCTGGTTGACTTCAGGAAGCACCCCTCAATGAAAAAATGTATTTCTGAGAGTGAAAGGATAAAGACAATGGGTCAAGAAAGTGAAGGGAGGCAGGCAGTAACAGCCATACCCATCTCTAACATAGAAGATTTAAGTCAAAACTAGGCAGTAGAGACAAAGACACCCATTGCATATTAGTAAAGAGAGTGATCCAAAAGGAAGACACAAGGATCAGAAAAAAGAAAAAAGAAAAAGAGTGCTTGGGAAGAGGAAGGAGATCAGCAAGAGTTGGGGCCTCGAGGCGGGAGGTGTTGGGTCCGGCCAGCGGCCCACATGTCTGGGTTCTAGCCTGGGAGACATTTTTGGAATTTGGAAGAGAAGAAGGAACTAGGTAGATGAGAGAAAGAATGGAGCTAAGAAAAAGGTTCTGATCAAAGCTCAATTTTACTATTCGGGGCACTGGGTTATGAAGAAAGGGAAGGGGCCCATTCACGCCAAATCATCCTTGGAGTACAGTTTCAGGTGACCACGTGTCTGCTCCAGAACAGCTAGGTGGCAGGTAGCAACAGTGGGAGTGTCAGACCGATAGGGTGGCAGGCTCCACCTCTGATGCTCTCCTAGCGCTGTCAAACCTGATCAGCCAGATTTCAGGCTGGGGGGGGGGAGGTTACGGGGAGGGGGGAGGGTAGAGGGAGAAGGGGGGAATGTAATGGAGGTGAATTTGATGAAAATACAATATGTACATTATAAAAATGATACAGGAAAACCCATTATGTAGTTAATATGTTAATAAAAACTGAAAAGAGAGGAATGAATGATTGAAAATAGGTATGCACTAAATGGTGGGACACACAATTTGTAAAGTAAATAACTGGATATAAAATGATTGATAGGTCCAGGAACAAAAATAGTGGTTCACGTGAATGCTTCACCTTCACCAATAAATACATAAATCCAGAGAAAGTACTAACACATAAAGTGTAGAGTTAAATTATTTGTCTTAGTCAGGGTTTCAAATTCCTGCACAAACATCATGATCAAGAAGCAAGTTGGGGAGGAAAGGGTTTATTTGGCTTACACCTCCATACTGCTGTTCATCACTAAGGAAGTCAGGACTGGAACTCAAGCAGGTCAGGAAGCAGGAGCTGATGCAGAGACCACGGAGGGATGTTCTTTACTGGCTTGCTTTTTCTGGCTTGCTCAGCCTGCTCTATTATAGAACTCAAGACTACCAGCCCAGAGATGGCACCATCCACAAGGGGCCTTTACCCCTTAATCACTAATTGAGAAAATGCCTTACAGCTGGATCTCATGGAAGCACTTCTCCAATGGAAACTCCTTTCTCTGTGATAACTCCAGCTTGTGTCAAGTTGACACACAAAACCAACCAGTACACTATCCCATAGATCTACTGCTGTTCATCACTAAGGAAGTCAGGACTGGAACTCAAGCAGGTCAGGAAGCAGGAGCTGATGCAGAGACCACGGAGGGATGTTCTTTACTGGCTTGCTTTTTCTGGCTTGCTCAGCCTGCTCTATTATAGAACTCAAGACTACCAGCCCAGAGATGGCACCACCCACAAGGGGCCTTTACCCCTTAATCACTAATTGAGAAAATGCCTTACAGCTGGATCTCATGGAAGCACTTCTCCAATGGAAACTCCTTTCTCTGTGATAACTCCAGCTTGTGTCAAGTTGACACACAAAACCAACCAGTACACTATCCCATAGATCAAAGAGACTTTACATATGGAGAATATTCCATGTGATAGCTGTGGAATACACATTCTTCTTAACAGACAATGGAGATCTCTCTAAGAGAGATCGCAATTTAGGTGACCTGTGAAGTCTCAGTGACACAATTGTTTAAGCAGGACCTCATAGTGACAATATCAGTTGACATACCAATGTTGATGGGGGAAATCTCACAAGGTGCAACTCTAGGTGAAGAGCTACAGGTAATCAATGGCTCTTAAAAGAGGGGAGAATACTGTACCTTCCTGAGCTGCTTACACCTCACCATCTCAATTCCTTTACACTTACAATGGGTAGAATCAAGTATGTCTCCCAGGTGGCTTCTTGAGGAGGGGAAGGAGTAGAACTGATTGTCCCTTTGGGCCCTAACAAGTGAAATAGCCTTCCGTTAGTCTGAGATGGAAACTCATGGTTGGAGCACTGGAAGTGGGCTTCTTGTCACTTTGGCCTGTCACTTAGATAGCCTTGGCTCTAGCTTCACTCCCAAGTCCTACTGGGTATCTGATGCAGAAATTCAGAGCTTTCAGGCCTTAATTTCAGTATTCATGAAGGCCAAGAGTCTCTTACTATAAGAGGCATGGGATACTGCCCTCCCCCACAGAGCTGAAGCCCTTGTGTTGTGTTTGTAAACCATTCTACAGGTAAGGGACATAAACACCTGGGCATGAAAAAAAAGTGGGGAGAATATGTTCTCGTAAGTGGTAAGTCCCATGATCGATTATGCATCCCCAGGTCATCAGCTCTAAACACATATCCAATCAAGCAACACTTAATGATCTAAGTATATTGTATGTATGTGTATGTGTGGGGAGCCGCCCTCACATTTGCTGTTGCAAGATGGCGCTGACATCCTGTGTTCTAAGTGGTAAACAAATAATCTGCGCATGTGCCAAGGGTAATTCTCCACTCCATGTGCTCTGCCTTCCCCATGACGACAACTTGGCCGATGGGCTGCAGCCAATCAGGGAGTGACACGTCCTAGGCGGAGGATAATTCTCCTTAAAAGGGACGGGGTTTCGCCATTCTCTCTCTTGCTCTCTGGCTCGTAAAGATGTAAGCAATAGAGCTCTTGCTCTTGCTCTCTTGCACTCTTGCTCTCTTGCTCTCTTGCTCTCTTGCTCTCTGGCTCCTGAAGATGTAAGCAATAAAGCTTTGCCGCAGAAGATTCCGGTTTGTTGCGTCTTTCCTGGCCGGTAGCGAACGCGTGTAAGATGTATGCACATATGCATACATGTATGTTACAATAATAAAGAAGAAGTTATGGATTTTATGGAGGAGGACATGGGGGGAGGACACGGGAGGAGTTGGTGTGGGAAGAATAGGGGTAGAAATGTTGTACATGTAGTACTCATGTATTAAGTTCTCAAAAAATTAAATAACCCAATTCTTTACATATACAAATAAATTGAAATGATTTCTTTTGTCTTATAAGATCATAGTAGAAGAAACCAAGAAACTGATAGCAAAGAAACTATGAAAACTTAAAAATATATGGAGATAGAAGCTTTTCTTAGATAAAGAAACTAGGAAGGAAATAAAAGATAACATCTTTGTGTGGGTGTGGTCAGCCCTAAAACATACATACAGGTTATTGTGGTAACTCACCATCCCAAATAAGCCCTGGCAATGAAAACACAACTCAATTCATATGAATACATACTATGTGCCTAGATTGGGTAGATCTACTGCTACACTACCATCTTCCAGATCAAGGACACCCCTTAAAACTTGTGGTTTCTCCAGGCTACTTTCTTCTGCTCAGCTTTTCTTCTTCTTCCTCCTCCTCTGTATCCTCTTCCTCTTCCATTTTCTCCTTTTTCTCCCTTCCCACCTTCTGTTCCACCTTCCCTTTCATCTGCCCAATCATCAGCTCTCCATTATTTTACAAATTAAGGTGGGAAGCAGGTTTACAGGAAACCACCTGAGTGCTGCTGACTCATTCCTTATTCCCAGACACTCACAGAAGAACTGAATTACCATCAAATATAGTTAGGCCCTAGGTTATCTGCAACAACATGTGACATTACACAGACCAAACAGGTTGTATTTAGGAATATATGTGTTTGTATATATGTATACACACACACACACACACACATATATCCACATATATATCCATATATATACATATATATATGGATATATATATGTATATATATCTTCAATGTATGTATATACATAGAATGCATATGTATGAATCTTATATGCATATATATATATATATGTATATATATATATATGAATGAAATATCAATTAGGGAAAAATAGAAGGGTGGGGTTGGATATGGGGGAGGTCTTGGAGAGAGAAAATAGAAGGAAGAAATGTAATTCAATTGTAATCTCATATTTAAAAGTAATATCGGAAAAATAAATGATAAAAAATGCTATTTTTAAAAAAAACCCTAGAATCATATGAAAATCTAAACAGAGCTTACATAATTTCATGTACAGAGAAGGCAGTGCTAATTGGTAGTTTATAGTTAGGAGTGCTTTTTAAAAAATATCAGAGCAAACTAAAACAACTTAAGGATGTACCTCCAAAGTCTTAGAAAACCAAGAACAAGACAAACCCTAGTTGATAGACAGAGGCAATCAAGACCAGGGCAAAGGTCAATGAATTGGACACTAAAGAACAATACACTGAACCAATAAGATGAGCTGGTCCTCTGAGAAGCTAAACCAGGATTAGTACCATCATCCAAACAAACCTAAAGTGACAAAGATAAGTCAAAAAAATTAGAGATTAAAGTGGGGTCATCATGACAGAGGAGTACTAGGGAATATTTTTGTAGAGTAGTTATCTGATAAATTGGAAAAAATCTAGAAGAAATGGATATATTGTCAGACAATATTAAAAATGTACTAGGTTTTTTTTTATTGCAGTAGGAAATGTCTTATTTTGGATTTTACTGCTCTGAACAGACACCATGATTAAGGCAACTCTTATAAGGACAACATGTATTTGGGGATGGCTTACAGGTTCAGTGGTTCAGTCCATAATTAAGGCAGGAACATGGCAGCATCCAGCCAGGTATGTCGCAGACAGAGCTGAGAGTTCTACATCATCATCTGAAGGGCTCTAGGAGAAGACTGGCTTCCAGGCAGCTAAGATGAGGGTCTTAAAACTCACACCCACAGTGACACACTTCCTCCAACAAGGCTACACCTTCTAATAGTGCCACTCCCTGGGCCAAGCATATACAAACCATTACAGGAAATATACTGAAGAAGAAATCAGGGCAATAGTCATAGACATTGACCCAGGAAATTCCTAGGAGTAAGTATAACCAGGGTCAGAAAGAATGGAATAACGAAATAGGCTCAGAGGAAATAAATTGAAGACACTTAAAGCTTTGGAAAGATCTATGTCTGTCTATTGTCTGCATCAGTAATGTGAAAATGGATCCAGGGGAGTCTCCACAAAAGTCCAATTACATTCTTGCACAAATAGAAACAAAACCCCTAAAATTCATAGAGTAGCATACAAGGCCAGAAATGACCAAGGCAATCCTGAGCAAGAACAGTGCTAGAAACATCACATTGTCTGGTTTCAAATGGTAATAATGACCTGTACCAATGAATCAAAAGTGATACCAGCCCAAGAGATAGAAAATGGAGACCAGTGTCATAGATTAGAGGATTCACCTACTTCCATCTGACCCTCAACAAAGGTAAGTAAGATGGCCTCTTCAGGAAACACTGCTATTAAACAGGAAATCCACAGGTAGAAGATTGAAACTACCCCATCTCTCATGCTGCTCAAAATCAATTAAAATGATCATCCCAGTCCAAATGAATATCACTAAGGCAATAAACAGGAATGAATGCTGGTGAGGGCACAGTGAAAACAGATCCCTTGACTACTGAAGGGAGTATAAGTTATTGCAGCCCATAAGGCAATCAGTGTGGCTATCATTCAACAAGGAGAGCTATAATTGCCATAGGTTTCATGTAGGTTGCTTTTGGGTGTATAGCTTAAGAAATCAAAGTCAGTATACACTAGAGACTATTACAACTATTATAGTTATAATCATGTTTATTGTGGTCTTATTCACAATAGTCAAATTATGGAAGCAACCTACATGCTCATAAAAGGATGTATGGATAAAGGAAACACACACACACACACACACACACACACACACACACACACACACACACACACACACACAGAGAGAGAGAGAGAGAGAGAGAGAGAAATTATAGTTTTATTCATGTATAGAGGAAATAATGTGGTGATAGGATATGCCTCAGTGGATCAAGTCGTTAGATCACCAGTACCCTTGTACAAAGCCATGGAGATGGTTCAGTGGATAATACAATTGTTGTGCAAATATGAGGAGTGTAGATCTCCAGAACCTACTTGTAAGCTGGATAGCTGCATCAGCCACCTGTAATCTAAGCACTTTCGAGGCAACAATCAATGCTGGCTAATTTTATGTCAACTTGACACAAGATAGAGACATCTGAAAGGAGGAAACCTCAAAAATGCCTCCATAAGACCCAGTTGTAGGGCATTTTCTTAATTAATGACTGGTGGGGTTGGGCCCAGATCATTGTTGTAGTGCCATCCCTGGGATGGTGGTCCTGTGGTCCTTAAGAAAGTAGGCCGAGCAATCCATGAGAAGCAAGGCAGTAAGCAGCATCTCTCCATGTCCTTTGCATTGACTCCTGCCTCCAGGTCCCTGCCCTGCTAGATTTCCTGTCCTCACTGTTTCTGATGATGAACTGTTATATGGAACTGTGAATAAAACTAACCATTTCATACCCACGTTGTCTTTCCCTACCCAAGTAGCTTTTGGTCGTGGTTTCATAACAGCAATAGTCACCCTAACAAAAACAGGGGTTCCCCAGAGTGAGCTTGCAAGCCAAATTAGCTAGAATTTGCTAGCCCTAGGATTAGTGAGATACCCTGACTCAATCAATAAATTGTGTGTGTGTCATGTTATGCACTCACTGATAAGCAGATACCAGAAACTTAGAATATCAAAGATACAATTTGCAAAACACATGAAACTCAAGAAGAAGGAAGACTAAAGTGTGGATACTTAGCTCCTTCTTAGAATGGGGAACAAAATACCCATGGAAGGAGTTACAGAGACAAAGTTAGGAGCTGAGACGGAAGGATAGACCATCCAGACACTGTCCCACTTGGCCATCCATCCCATATACAACCACAAAACCCACACACTCTTGTATATGGTAGAAAGATTTTGATGACAGTTCCCTGACATAGCTCTCTCTTGTGAGGCTATGCCAATGCCTGACGAATACAGAAGTGGATGCTCACAGTCATCTATTGGATGGAACACAGGGTCCCCAATGAAGGAGCTAGAGAATGTACCCAAGGAGCTAAAGAGGTCTGCAACCATATGGAAGGAACAACAATATCAATTAACTAGTACCCCCCAGAGCTGTGTCTCTAGTTGCGTATGTAGCAGATGATGGCCTAGTCAGCCATCAATGGGAGTAGAGGCCCTTGGTCTTGGGAAGATCATATGCCCCAGTACAGGGGAATGCTAGGGTCAGGAAGCAGGAGTGGGTGGATTGGGGAGCAGGGCAGGGGGAGGATATAGGGGCCTTGGGGATAGCATTTGAAATGTAAATGAAGAAAATATGTAATAAAAATGCCATTTAAAAATAAACTGTGTGTTTGGATAGTGTGATCAAGTGAGATACCTCATTTCTTACTTCTAACCTACACAAACCTGTGTGTGAGCAATGAAATTATTTCAGATTGAGGAACACTGGGGAGATTGGAGAACTGAAAAAAAAAAACCCACACGACAGTAAAATTGGGAGTACTTACGAGATGGTGGAGAAGTGCAAGAGGAGGTAGGGAAGAAAATATGGTGAAGGTATGAATCCCTTCCAGGTACTGCAGTTACATAGGAAACATCATTATCAAACCCAATGATCTTGTATGATTAATATATCCTGATAAAAAGGATACCTGTTCAAATTTGTGTCATAATTAGGAGATGGTTGCTTATTCAGCTGCTTTGTTGTTTCCTCATCTTAATTAATTTCTTGTCTTCATATCCTTGAACTTTACTGACAGTTTTAAGGAGGATTGGACTGGTCTGGATTTCCTATCATTTCTCTCCCTGTTTTAAAATTAATGCTGTTGTAGCTTCATTAGTGTCATCTAGAGAACTAACAATTTCTTGAGATTTATAAAGCTATGTATTTTTCCCCTGATGGTTGAACATTTGTGGGGACAGACATTTCTTTTTCATTTTTATTTGGTGGGGACAGACCCCCATCTCTGCTTGGTGTGTAATCCATATTGGTGAACAGGCACCTAGTGCTGGCCCTAAGCAGTCAGTTCATGCTCTCTGGTTCTCTAGATAGCTGAGCAATCCCTTAGCTCTCAATTTGGGTGGGGTAGCTGGCTGGGCTGTTGTTTGGCAAGACCACTGGCTGACATCTGCAACCCCACAGAGCAAGAGCATGTGCACTGAAGTTACCTCAGGTCTGCTGGAACACCCCATGCATTCTCTGGTCATAACGGTCTGTGATTTGAGCTCATCTGTTGAGCAGGTCAGCAGAAAAACCTTCACTTGTAAAGAGATCAGGATGGAGTCTCATGAATATTAGCTAGCAGCTTCTAACCACTCACTGACCTGCCTGTCTGCATCAAATTCACCAAAATGGAGCTGTGCACTGCTCATCTTTTCCTCTCATGGCCCCAATGACAACTTTAATATGCTGCCCCAGTATGGATTTTTGTGGATATAAGCACACAAAAGATGTAACAATAGATTCAGAAATAAGTTGTAGATAGACCCTTACCTTTCCCCAATCCTCTTGTTGGATGTAGCTCACTGGCTTGTGTAGAAGGAAAGATACAGTCACTACAGAAAATTTCTTTGCTCTGAAGAAGTGCATTTAAAAGTTGGAAGGAAGTCAATGTTATCAATTCCCCAGACAGCTTGGTGGTTTTCTTCTCAGAGTCCTATTGGCAAGTGGGAGTGTAGGGTCTGTTACATCATATTCCTCCTGAGACATTTTTCAATCTCTGTTTTTGCTATGCTTTTATCTCTCAACTTGCACTCATCACTACTCCATTGTGTCTTTCCTCCTGTAATTGATTGTTTCTTGGAGTTTCCTGCCACCTGGACAATAATGCCAAGAAAAGTGAGCAGTGTCCTTAAGTGCTCAGTAGGGATGGAACAAAGTCTCCATCTTTTGCTTCATACTCCCAATGACCTTCCTTTCCTTTTCTCTGCTAAAGCAGCAATGTTGGTATATTTCCAGATTCTTCCAAATATCATAGAAATGCATCAAAGGAAAGGCTAATGTCTCATGACTTTAATCCCAGCACTCAGGAGGCAGAGGGAGGTGGATTTCTGAGTTTGAGACCAGCCTGGTCTACATAGTGAGTTCCAGGACAGCCAGGGCTAATACACAGAAACCCTGTCTCAAAAATCAAAAATCAAAAATCAAAAAAAAGGATGGGGGCAAGTTTGTTTGGATGCAATTGTGTATTAAACTATTTATTCCTAAATATCTTAATAGTTAAGCTTACAGTTTTGATCAGTAAGCATTCATTTTCATTTTATATTTTTTTCTCTGTTAACAGTTATACAATCCAACTACATGAGATGTAAAAATGTTTTATGTATGCTAGACATACTGAGAAGTGACTTAAAGACACTGCTCTCTGTATTTAATCTATCTATTAAGATTGGGTCTCATGTATTCAAAGAGGGCCTCAAACTTTCTATATACATTAGAATGACTTTGAATTTCTGATTTTCTTGTCTTTTTCTTCTAACTAGGTTAATAGGCATATGCCAGAACAGATAATTTATGTGAGTCTGGGAATTATCCCCATGGATTCATACATGGTAGGGAAGTGCTTTATAACCTGAGACATATCCTCATGCCCAGCCCATGAATAAGAGATTTAAACAGGTAGTCTGTGTCTGTTAAGTGAGCAGTGGTGAATGGAGCAAGGGCACCAAGAGTGTGTGCAAGGTCTTGACTCTAACAAGACACTGTGGACTCTGAATGTAGCAAGCCTGGACTTGATATGTATTGTCAAGAGATTGGGTTGAATGTGGGGAGGCTATTGGAGCAGAGACTTTATGGAAAACAGTTATACAGAAGAGGGGAGGATGATGTGCAAATGAAGGCTTTGGCAGTCCCACTGATGTGCAGCTTGACTCAATACAGAACAGGTGATTGTATAGAGTGGGTGGTATGGTTAAAAAAGGTTAGAATGTAGAGAAGAGAGGATTGATCATCTAGATGGATATGGTATTTGCTATAAATGAGGACAGGGCTGGTTCTCAATAAATCTGTAAACCAGACAGGCCATGATCTAATTGAGTAAACAGTTAAATACCCATGAAAGAGATTAAGAATGTAATTTTTAAATGCAGAAATAAAGTGCTTCACAACCTGCATAAGATTGCAGTAGTCAACACTCTAGGAGGTTAAGGGGAGGCAACCCACCCCTAGTTGAAGAATATCAGGCACTCAATGTTGCTGAGTTGCAGGGTAGGCTTTTCACAGGGACAAGATCCCAAGACATTTTGCCCATTTTTAAGTGGTCAGCCTTATACATACACTTCTTGGATTCAGCAGGTTTCATATGTAAAACAAAAATCATAAAACATGTGCAGTTTCTGCTCTATTCTTTTGCTGTGAAGAGACACCATGACCCAGGTAACTCTCAGAAAACATCTAATTGGGGGGCTTGACTACAGCCCTAGAGGGTTAGTCCTTAATTATCTTACAGCAGACAGACATGGTGCTGGAGCAGTACATGTGAGTTTTAAAATCCTGATCTGCAGTCAGGCAACAGGCAGAGAAATGGGGGAGAAGAGAGAGAGAGAGAGAGAGAGAGAGAGAGAGAGAGAGAGAGAGAGAGAGAGAGAGAGAGAGAGAGAGAGAGAGAGAGAGAAACAGAGACAAAGAGACAAAGAGACAAAGAGACAGATTCAGTCAGAATCAGAGAGACACGCAGAAATAGAGAAATACAGACAGAAAGAGACACATAGACAGAAAGAGGTACACAGACTGAGACACAGACAGACAGACAGACAGACAGGCACACACACACACATACACACACACACACAAACACACACACAAAACATCAAAATCCATACCCAAGTAACACACTTCTTCCAAAAAAGCCATACCTCCTATTTCTTCTCAAGTAGTTCCACTCTGTGTTGACAAAGCATTAAAATATGAGTCTGTCGTGTCCATTCTCATTTAAACCATCACATATAGAAGATGACACAACTAGAGATGGGGAATGTGTGCAGCACACAGAATGAGTAGGAGTGGTGGAGGGAACTGTTTAATAATAAAAACACATTGCCCTCATATATGAAATTCTCAAACTTGTCATTGCAAAGAAATGAACTCTTTAACATGGAGCAAAATCCTAACACTAAGATAGGAAGTCATAATGGTTACCTTACAAGATGTTCAGCCACAGGGATGTGGGACAGAGCAAGGCACATCCGGTGATGTGTATCTGGCTAGTATCATGGCTCTGGTCCTGGATGGAGTGTGGATGTGGAAATGGAGCTGAAATAAAGAAGTTGAAAAGTTTCTCCAGCAAATTTCTGCCCTAAAATCACAAGGATAAGAAGGGAAGCCTGGCCAGGGTTAGGATGCAGATGGAGAAGGCATTTCTGATTATCCAGAAGCCCACATCCAGAACACAACTGCATTTTCTGCTAGCCAAGCTCAGGCATTGATGCTCAGCACACACTAATCAGGGTCTTTATTTCTGCTGATTCAGAGATGACTTGGTATCATTTTAAATTTTAATTAGTCATATGCTTTTGTCATTGTCCCCATATTACCTATAGGAAAGTAGAGATGCAAGGCAGTTCAGAAATGGTTCCAGGCTGTCTCAGCTAGTGTTTTACTGCTGTGAACAGACATCACAAACAGGGCAACTCTTATATAAGGCCAGCATTTAACTGGGGCTGGCTTCCAGGTTCAGAGGTTCAGTCCATTATCATTAAGGAGGGAACATCAACCTCTGTTGTGCCCTGTGTAGTAGACAATAATCTGGCTGAATGGTTGCCAGAAGGATAAAGGATATGCATCTACTCTCTTGTAATATGGGAGATCTGGAAATGACAGTTCACACACATTAGAAGAGAAAATGGAAATTTGAAACCCATCAAAAACATTAGTGCAGGAATTAGGAACAGTGCTTCAGTGGATAACAAAGGCAGACTTTAGGGTCTTTGATGTCTTCCTATCTCTGAAAGCCCTGCTCAGTCCAGACTGCCCAGTCCTCAGCAGGACAGAAGGCTGTGAGTGAAAGGTAGCAGGAACCTTGACCTATCAAGGCTGAATGCATGCATCGCTCATGTGCTCCCCTGGTTTCTGCAACCCTGCTTAGGTTGAGGAGGATGTGGAGGAAAAGCCACAACTTCTGTTACTGTCTTGCAGGGAGCACTGGACTTCTGCTTTGAGCTACTTTTGTTAGAAACTGTTCTCATTACCAAGACCATACACCTGACATAAAGCAACTTGTGAGTGGAAAGACTTTTTTGCTTTTGGCTCGAAATTTGAAAGAGTAGAGTCCATCATGACTTAGATCTTGGGATTGTTTGTGTTTTCTTCTAGCCATAGCTGCCCTGTGTCATGTAGCACTAAGAGAAGTCACATGTAAGCATGACTCTGATTCTACATCAGAATGTCCCCATAATCCCTTAGCCTTAAGCCCAACATTCAGATTTCTCCTGGGTCTTCCCTGGCTGTGTAATGAGTGGTGTGAACTGAAGTTAGAGAAAATGGCACTGGCTTTGTGGTCCTTGAGGCTGACAGCTTAGAACAATGACTGTGGAAAGTACAAATGTTTCAAGTCTAGACCAGAGCCAAATTCTGTTGGGCTACATTTATCTTTCCTATTAACCATTCATCAATATTTCTGTACTTGACTTAATCTCCTTAACATTAGGTCTTAATATCGTAACAGGCCATGCACCTCAACCATGTTGAAGGCTAAGAATGCTATTAGAGAATATTTGAATCTTATAGCAGTGATTTTTCTCCTTGGACTTAACCTGCATAAACGAGGTTTCCATTGGCATTTTAAAATTTTATTTATGGCTTTTTCCCTGCCCCCCTGTAATTTATTCCTGTAGAACTCTCAGGAAGCCGTTTCTAAATGGGAACATTGTATTTGGGGCAATTTGAACCTGTGTTCTTGAGCCATAGATTTTATATGTGGCTCATAATAAGCTCTCTCATGTTCCTTTGATGTGAGAGTTGTGGTTTGTGTGAGTGATGGAAGGAGCTGTCTTTATCTACACTTGTTACTAGATGCTGTATGATTCATGTGTATTCTCTTGGTGATTTCTCTTCTTAAAATAGTTTGCTGTACATATGGAGCAACCCATGGCTTCAGCCATATACATAGTAGAGAATGGCCTCATTGGCCATTAATGTGAGGAGAGGCCCTTGGTCCTGTGAAGGCTCAATGACCTAGTATAAAGGAATGCCAGGGTGGGGTGGTGGGTGGAGGGGGGTTGGTGGAGGAGCACCCTCTAAGAAGCAGGAGGACTGGATTGGATAGGGAGTTTCTACAGGGGAAACTGGGAAAGGGGATACTATTTGAAATGTAAATAAATAGAATATCCAACAAAAAAAAAGAGAAAAAATTAGTTTTTTTTTTTTTTTTTGTAGAAAGGGCTTGTTCCAGGGCCTCAATATATTTAAATTGAATTCCAATGGGACAGGCATCAAGGATCCCAAAACTTAAAAAAAAAAAAAACAAAAAACATTCACTTTCTGGAGGGTTATATGAAAATTGAAAGGATTTTCTGCCATTAGCAAATGCAGTATTTAGGAAATCTTGCCCCTTTATAGCCCACAATTCAGATGAAAATAAGAATAAAATCGTGTAAAGTAAGGTACAAAGTAATTATGAATGGGGAGGCAAATGTCTTTGGAGCTTGTGTTTCTGGCTTGTAGTTGGAATTTGCTCTCTTGGCCTGTCTACCTCTCTGCTCCTTGATCTTTAGGTTAGTGTCCTAGTCAGCTGTTTTGTGTTGTGATAAAGCACTGACCAAAAGCAACCTGGACAGGAAAAGGTATATTTCACTTTATATGTTGGGTCTATATTCAATGAAGTCAGGGAAGAAGCCCAAGCAGGGACCCAGAAGTAGGAATGGAATGAGAAACCAAGACTGGCTTGCTCTCTGTAGCTTTCTGTGCTTGCTTTCTTATACACCCCTAGATTGCCTGCTCAGGGGTGGCACCACCCAAAGTGGTCATGGCTCTCCCACATCAATCATTGATTAAGACCATGCCATACAAGCAAACCTACATATCATTTTGGTGGAGACAATTTCTCAATCAAGGTTTCCTCTTCCCAGAGCACCCTAGTTTGTGTCAACTTGACAAAAGCTAAACAGAACAGCTAGAAAAGGTATTAAGATTAACACTGCCCTTTGCATGACAGATAACATCTTACTGAAACAACAGCCTGTGATGTTTAAGTGAGCAATTAACTGTCAATTAGACTTTTGTGGTGAGAGATATGACTCATGAATTCTTGAGAGTGCTTTAAAATGTAGGGTTAAAGTTGGGTGCACTCTCTGATTGACAGATATTCACTGAGTATGTACTATTCTCCAAAGTATCTTCATTGATGCAGTGCACAGCTGTTAACAAAACAAAGTCTTGAGAGGCTACATTCTTTGGAGGAAAACTGGCACCTCCTGCAGGTCTCTCCAGTTTATCTATCTGTGGTTCTCCTGTCTTTTTGATCCATGACTACTGTGCTTTCAAGCCTCTGACACATTTTCCATCTGCCTCATTGCATCTGACTCTCTTCAGTGGGACAACAGAAACAGTTGGGGGAAGGTAAATGTCTTCATATTGCTCCACTTCTCTCTATAGCGTCCCTTAGTATCATTTACTATGTTCTCTGCCTTTGCTCCTGCTACTCTACATGAAACACCTCTTCTTCCATTAAGGCCATTCTTATAAGAGATCAGAATATTGGAGGTTGAAGACTCATTCAGAGTATAATGCAGGTTTGGCAAAGGCCACAGTTACCCACATTAAAGGGCTGTATTGCTTGCTGCTTTGGGTAAGTGGAAGAATTAATATTTATGCACTCTTCTCATTTCCTGGCTTCTTTTGATTCATTTCATTGTCTGGTTTTAAAAAAAATGTATGCATGTATTCAGCAAATGGAGGTTCCTGAACACACATAGAGAAACAAGTATTTTCAGGTGGAGTTGGAGAGAGTAGACAATGATGAACACAATGATAACCCATAATTATGATTTACAAAATTATATCTCTAACAGGACACTTTAGTCTCAGTCGAGCTTATTTCTATCTGTTTATGTTTGCTTTTCAATTCTTTTATAACCAGTTACTAGGAATGCACAGCCTCTAACAACACAGTGATTGTATATGGTTTCTATATGTCAGGAATCAGATTCCATCTTAACTAGTGCTTCTTTTCATGGACTTATAAGGATATAGTCAAGGAGTTGACTGGATTATGTGTCCCATTTTAGACTTAGGTTCTGTTATTACCTTACTGGCTGACATCAGAACCTAGTCCACTTCACAACATAGCAGTCTGTTCCAGAAAGACAACAGCCAAGTGTCTCTGGAACTTCCTGTCTTACAGCCAAACTCTCTAAAATTTCATTTATCAGGCTCCATTGTCTTCCTTCTGTCATTTCTTACTGTTCCTTAGCTTTATACACTGTAGCCACAATGGCCTCACTGTTATTCTTCACACCCACTGAACCTCTGCTATTTCCTCCCATCTTTACAGGATCCAGTTTCTGTCTTTGCCCTGCTCAATCTCAGCTTTTGCTGAGAGATCAGACACTTGCTGATCTCATACATTTCCTGCTATTGCCCTGGTCATTGACCTAATCATTGCCTAACATTCTACTCAACATTTTGTGTTCATTTTATTGGTTCCATGTGAGGGAGTGCTTTTCTGAGTTTTAATGAGGAAAGTGACTGTAAACATTCTTGTACAATGATTAATTGTATGAACATAAATATTAATATCTCTGGATCAAATACTTAACTTTAAGATTATTAAGTTAAATGATTATATACATACTTAAAATTATTATTTTTTATTTTTAAGTGTGTGCATACCATGTGTGTTCTTTTGTGATTGGGTTACCTCACTCAAGATGATATCCTCCAGATCCATCCATTGTCTAAGAATTTCATAAACTCATTCTTTTTAATAGCTGAGTAGACCTCCATTGTTTAAATGTGCCACATTTTCTCTATCCATTCCTCTGTTGAGGAACATCTGGGTTCTTTCCAGCTTCTGGCTATTATAAATAAGGCTTGTATAAACATAGTGGAGCATGTGTCCTTATATGTTGGAGCATCTTCTGGGTATATGTTCAGGAGTGGTATTGCTAGATCTTCTGATAGATCTATGTCCAATTTTCTGATGAACTGCTAAACTGATTTCCAGTGTGGTTGTGCCTGCTTGCAGTCCCACTAGCAATGGAGGCGTGTTCCTCTTTTTCCATATCCTTGCCAGCATCTGAATTTTTGATTTTAGCCAATCTGAGTGGCTTGAGGTGGAATCTCAGGGTTGTTTTGATATGCATTTCCCTGATTACTAAGGATGTTGAACATTTCTTTAGGTGTTTCTCAGCCATGTATTATTTCTCAGTTGAGAATTCTTTGTTTAGCTATGTACCTCCTTTTTTAATCAGGCTATTTGGTTCTCTGGAGTCTAACTTCTTGAATTCTCTGTATATATTGGATATTAGCCCTCTATTGGATGTAGGATTGGTAAAGATCTTTTACTAATCACTTAGTTGCCATTTTGTCCTATTGACAGTGTCCTTTACCTTACAGAAGCTTTGAAATTTCATGAGGTCCCATTTGTCAGTTCTTTATCTTAGAGCATAGGCTATTGTTGTTCTAATCTCCCCTGTGACATGTATTTGAGGCTCTTCCCTCCTTTCTTTTCTGTTAATTTCAGTATATCTGGTTTTATGTGGAGGTCCTTGATCCACATGAACTTGATTTTTGTACAAGGAGATAAGAATGTCAATTTGCATTCTTCTACCTGCTCACTGCCAGTTGACCCGTGTTGAAAATAATGCTGTCTTTTTTCTAAGTGGATAGTTTCAGCTTCTTGTTCAAAGATCAAGTGACCATATTTATATGCGTTCATTTATGGGTCTACAATTCTTTTTTCTTTTCTTTTCTTTTCTTTTCTTTTCTTTCCTTTTCTTTTCTTTTCTTTTTTATTGGATATTTATTTCATTTACATTTCCAATGCTATCCCAAAAATCCCCCACACGCTCCCCAACCCACTCTCCCACCCACCCACTCCCACTTCTTGGCCCTGTCATTCCTCTGTACTGAGACATATAAAGTTTGCATGACCAATGGGCCTCTCTTTCCACTGATGGCCGATTAGGCCATCTTCTGATTCATATGCAGCTAGAGTCAAGAGCTCCGGGGGGTTGGGGGGTACTGGTTAGTTCGTATTGTTGTTCCACCTATAGGATTGCAGATCTCTTTAGATCCTTGGGTACTTTTTCTATCTCCTCCATTGGGGGCCCTGTGATCCATCCAATAGCTGACTGTGAGCATCCACTTCTGTGTTTGCTAGGCCCTGGCATAGTCTCACAAGAGACAGCTCTATCTGGGTCCTTTCAGAACAATCTTGCTAGTGTATGCAATGGTGTCAGCATTTGGAAGCTGATTATGGGATGGATCCCCGGATATGGCAGTCTCTAGATGGTCCATCCTTTCGTCACAGCTCCAAACTTTGTCTCTGTAACTCCTTCCATGGGTGTTTTGTTCCAATTCTAAGAAGTGGCAAAGTGTCCACACTTTGGTCTTCGTTCTTCTTGAGTTCCATGCGTTTAGCAAATTGTATCTTATATCTTGGGTATCCTAAGTTTCTGGGCTAATATCCACTTATCAGTGAGTACATATTGTGTGAGTTCCTTTGTAGAAGGGTCTACAATTATATTCACAGATGTCTCATCATAGAAATGGATACAGAAACTGTGGAAATTTACACAGTGGAGTACTACTTAGCTATTAAAAATAATGAATTCATGAAATTCTTAGGCAAATGGATTGAACTAGAAAATATCATCCTGAGCAAGGTGACCCAATCACAAAAGAACACACATGATATGCACTCACTGATAAGTGGAGATTAGCCTAGAGGCTCAGAATACTCAAGATACAATTCATAGACAACATGAAGCTCAAGAAGAAGGAAGACCAAGGTATGGATACTTCGTTTCCTCTTATAAGGGGAAACAAAACACTCATGGGAGGTGTTGCAGAGAGAAGGTTTGGAGCAGAGACTGAAGGAAAGGACATCCAGAGATTGCCCTACCTGGGGATCCATCACATATATAGTCACCAAACTCAAGCAGTATTGTGGATGACAACATGTGCTTGTTGTCAGAAGCCTGATATAGTTGTCTCCTGAGAGGCTGTGCCAGTGCTGATGAATACAGACATGGATGCTCATACCAATCCATTGTACTGAGCACAGAGTTCCCAATGGAGGAGCTAGGGGAAGGAACCCAGGTGCTGAAGGGGTTTGTAGCCCTATAGGATGAACAACAATATGAACTAACCATTAACCCCAGACCTTTCAGGGACTGAACCACCAACCTAAGAGTACACATGGAGGGACCCATGGCTCCAGTTGCATGTGTAGCAGAGGATGGCCTTGTAGCTCATCAATGGGAGGAGAGACTCTTGGTCCTGTGAAGGCCCTATACCCCAGTGTAGGGGAATGCCTAGGATAGAAGTAGAAGTGGGAGGGATGGTGTACAGGGGGATGACAGTAATGGGTTTTCAGAGGGAAAATCAGGAAAAGGGACAACATTTGAAATGTAAATAAAGAAAATATCTAATAAAAAACAAAAAGTGAAAAAAAAGAAAAAAGTGCAAAAAGGTGTTCAATTATGGGAGTGAGTATATTGAGGAGCAGTGGGGGGGGGAAGGGGAGAGGGGGCTTTTGGAGGGGAAACTAGGAAAGGGGATAACATTGGAAATATAAATATAGAAAATATCTAAAAAAATTAAATTATATACAAAATGTTTTGGAGGATATTTGAGAAATTCATTGACAAGGCCAAGAATGTTGGAGAAATTCTTATTTATGACTACTTTGAGACTTATAAGAAAATTGGATTAAAAAATAATCAATTGAAAGCACTGCAACCAGTGAGGTGTTTCTGAGAGAAGATTAAGTTAATGTTGTCTTGACTCTCAACATCTGCTTTCTGACATCTCAGTAGTTTTCTGAAGATGGCTATCTGTATATTCATCCTCCTCAGGAGTGTCCTCCAGAGCCCTCTTAATAATAGTTTGGCGGGACCAATGCTTTCTACAATGCCTAAAGGAGCCTACAATGAAGGAAATGATGGGTTTGGCAAAGCTGTTTACAAAGGGCAGGAGTGCAGTAACTTGATAAATGTGACAAATGGGATGATGCAAATGAACCCCAAACCAGTTTAACAGGAACAAGTAAAGCCCAACAGGTAGGCCACAGATGAGGTAGACCATCACTGTGAGAGAGATGATAACATACAGCAAGGACAGGGGTTTCCTCCTGGAGCCACAGAGGATCCTCAGTCGTAGGGCCAGACTGGACCCAGAGAGAAGCATAAATAAAAAAAAAAAGAAATCAGAAATGCAGTTAGAATAAAATCAACATTTTTCCACAACTGATGATGAGTCTCACCCAGGAATCCTGAGAAGTACTAATCGAGGATGCCCATGAGAAAGGACAGAACCCAGATTAGGGCACATATGATAGCTGACATGTTTCTTGTGTGGTGGCAGTGGTGCCAGATTGGCCACAATACAGGCAGGCAGTGCTCCATGCTAATAGCACTGAGGTAGCTCAGCCCTGCATTATTGGGAATGATTGCTGCATTCCATAAGATATCTTTGCTTAATTTATGGGCCTAGATGAAGTCAAGGATCCATAGCAGAGAGTCAATGAACTGGCAGGAGAGGAAGAAGGAATCTGCCAGAGCCAGATTGAGGACATAGTCTGAGATGGGCTATCCTGTGCATGTGGAATCTCAGGAGCCAGAGTACAATGGTATTTCCTGCCAGTTCCACCAGGACAGTGATGAGGACCAGAAAGGATGGAGTCAGGATTGTACTGCAGTTGGGATGACCAGTTTCATTCAGTGGTGTGATTCTGTGTTGTGGGATGAGATGATTGGATCCATGCTCACAAATCTTCCAGTGGTATCCCTGTGAACACAGACTACATTTGATCACCTGAACATTGACCCTTCTGATCTTGGTTCCTGGATCCTGCTGAGACTAGCCTACACATGTGAGAGTGTGGACTACAGAAGCTAACAGCTTCTGAGGCAGACCCCGTTTCAGGCTCCAGATATCCGGGCACCTTCCCTGTCAGAGGAGAGGTGTCCACCTCACCTGGGAGTGTTTTGCTGGAGTACCATGGGGAAGCCATCTTGGTTCCCCGATCCCTCTGAGACTAGTCTGTGTAGGTGAGAGTTTGGAATACAGAAGCTAACAGCTTCTGGGACATGCCCTATTTCGGGCCTTCATCTTCTGCCAGGAGGCAGGTCCGAATGCCAGATATCTGTGCACCTTCCCTGCAAGAGGAGAGCTTGCCTGCAGAGAGTGCTCTAACCACTGACACTAAGGAGAGAGCTAGTCACACAGGTTTGCTGATAGAGGCTAACAGAATCACGAGAGGAACAAGCTCTAATCTCAGAAAACTATAACAACTAACTCCATAGATTACCAGATGGCAAAAGACATAGGTAAGAATTTTACTAACAGAAACCAAGACAACTCACCATCATCAAAACCCAGCACTCCCACCTCAGCCAGTCCTGGGCACCCCAACACACCCGAAAAGTTAGACCCGGATTTAAAAGCATATCTCATGATGATGATAGAGGATATCAAGAAGGACTTTAATAATTCACTTAATGAAATAGAGGAGAACACTGCTAAAGAGTTACAAGTCCTTAAAGAAAAACAGGAAAACACAACCAAACAGGTAGAAGTCCTTATACTTAAAAACAAAACAAAACAAAACAAAACAGGAAAACACATACAAATGGGTGATGGAAATGAATAAAACCATACTAGACCTTAAAAGGGAAGTAGACATAATAAAGAATACCCAAAGTGAGGCAACGCTGGAGATAGAAAACCTAGGAAAGAAATCTGGAACCATAGATGTGAGCATCAGCAACAGAATACAAGAAATGGAAGAGAGAATCTCAGGTACAGAAGATTACATAGAAAACATTGGCACAACAATCAAAGAAAATGCAAGATGCACAAAGATCCTAACTCAAAACATCCAGGAAATCCAGGACACAATGAGAAGACCAAACCTATGGATAATAGGAGTAGATGAGAATGAAGATTTTCAACTTAAAGGGCCAGTAAATATCTTCAACAAAATTATAGAAGAAAACTTCCCAAACCTAAAGATAGAGATGCCCATGAACATACAGGAAGCCTACAGAACTCCAAATCGACAGGACCAGAAAAGAAATTCCTCCTGACCCATAATAAACAGAACAACAAATGCACTAAATAAAGATAGAATATTAAAAGCAGGAAGGGAAAAAGGTCAAGTAACATATAAAGGCAGACCTATTTGAATAACACTAGACTTCTTACCAGAGACTATGAAAGGCAGAATATCCTGGACAGATGTTATACAGACACGAAGAGAACACAAATGCCAGCCCAGGATACTATACCCAGCCAATCTTTCAATTACCATAGATGGAGAAACCAAAGTATTCCAAGACAAAACCAAATTCACACATTATCTTTCACGAATCAAGCCTTTACAAGGATAATAACAGAAACAAAAAATAATACAAGGACAGAAACCATGTCCTAGAAAATAACAAGAAAGTAATCCTTCAACAAATCTAAAAGAAGACAGCTACAAAAACAGAATGCTAACAACAAAAATAATAGGAAGCAACAATTGCTTTTCCTTAATATCTCTTTATATCAATGGACTCAATTCCCCAATAAAGGGACATAGACTAACAGACTGGCTACAAAAAAAGCACCAAACATTTTTCTGCTTACAGGAAACCCATCTCAGGTGAAAGACAGACACTACCTCAGAATGAAAAGCTGGAAAACAATTTTCCAAGCAAATTTTCTAAAGAAATAAGTGGGAGTCGCCATTCTAATATCTAATAACTCCACTTCCAACCCAAAGTTATCAAAAAAGACAAGTAGGGGCACTTCATATTCATAAAAGGTAAAATCTTCCAAGATGAATTCTCAATTCTGAATATTTATGCTCCAAATGCAAGGACTGGCACATTCATTAAAGAAACTTTAGTAAAGCTTAAAGCACACATTGCACCTCACACAATAATAGTGGAAGATTTCAATACACCACTTTCATCAATGGACAGATCATGGAAACAGAAACTAAGCAGGGACACAATGAAACTAACAGAAGTTATGAAACAAATGGATATAACAGATATCTAGAGAACATTTTATCCTAAAACAAAAGGATATACCTTCTCAGCACCTCATGGTACCTTCTCCAAAACAGACCATATAATTGGTCAAAAAATAGGCCACATCAGATACAAAAATATTGAAATTGTCCCATGCATCCTATCAGATCAGCATGGACTAAGGCTGATCTTCAGTTCCAAAATAAATAATAGAAAGCCAACATTCACGTGGAAACTGAACAACACTCTCCTCAATGATAACTTGGTCAAGGAAGGGATAAAGAAAGAAATTAAAGTCTTTTTAGAGTTTAATGAAAATGAAGCCACAACATACCCAAACCTATGGGACACAATGGAAGCATTTCTAAGAGGAAAACTCACAGCTCTGAATGCCTCCAAAAAGAAACTAGAGAGAGCACACACTAGCAGCTTGACAACAGACCTAAAAGCCCTAGAATGAAAGGAAGCAAAATAACCCAAGAGGAATAGACAGCAGGAAATAATCAAACTCAGGGGCAAAATCAACAAAGTGGAAACAAGAAGAACTATTCAAAGAATCAACCAAACAAGGAGCTGGTTTTTTGAGAAAATCAACAAGATAGATAAACCCTTAGCAAGACTCACTAGAGGGCACAGGAACAGTATCCTTATTAACAAAATCAGAAATGAAAAGGGAGACATAACAAAAGATCCTGAAGATATCCAAAACACCATCAGATCCTTCTAGGGGGCACAGGGACAGCACCCTAATTAACAAAATCAGAAGTGAAAAGGGAGACATAACAACAGATCCTGAAAAATCCAAAACACCATCAGATCCTTCTACAAAAGGCTATACTCAATAAAACTGGAAAACCTGGATGAAATGGACAAATTTCTAGACAGATACCAGGTAACAAAGTTAAATCAGGATCAGGTTAATGATCTAAATAGTCATATATCCCCTAAAGAAATAGAAGCAGTCATATAGTCTCCCAACCAAAAAATGTCCAGGACCAGATGGGTTTAGTGTAGAGATCTATCAAACCTTTAAAGATGATCCAATTCCAGTTCTTCACAAACTATTCCACAAAACAGAAGCAGAAGGTACTCTCTCCAATTCATTCTATGAAACCACAATTACTCTGATACCTAAACCAAAGAAAGACCCAACAAAGATAGAGAACTTCAGACCAATTTCCCATCTGAATATCAATGTAAAAATACTCAGTAAATTTTTCGCTAAGCAAATCCAAGAACACATCAAAACAATCATCCATCCTGACCAAGTAGGTTTCATTCCAGAGATCCAGGGATGGTTTCATATATGTAAATCCATCAATGTAATCCATTATATAAACAAATCCAAAGACAAAACCACATGATCATCTCGTTAGATGTGGAGAAAGCATTTGACAAAATCCAACACATATTCATGATAAAAGTCTTGGAAATATCAGGAATTCAAGGCCCATACCAAAACATGATAAAAGCAGTCTATAGCAAACCAGTAGCCAACATCAAAGTAAATGGTGAGAAGCTGGAAGTAATTCCACTAAAATCAGGGACTAGATATGGCTGCCCACTTTCTCCCTACCTATTTACCTTTGTACTTGAAATCCCAGCCAGAGCAATTCGACAACAGAAGGAGTTCAAGGGGATACAGATTGGAAAGGAAGAAGTCAAAATATCACTATTTGCAGATGATATGATAGTATACATAAGTGACACTAAAAATTCCACCAGAGAACTTCTAAACCTGATAAACAGCTTCAATGAAGTAGCTGGATATAAAATTAAGTCAAAGAAGTCAATGGCCTTTCTCTACACAAAGGATAAACAGGCTGAGAAAGAAATTAGGGAAACAACATCCTTCCCAATAGTCACAAATAATATAAAATACCTTGGTGTGACTCTAACTATGGAAGTAAAGATATCTATGATAAGAACTTCAAGCCTCTGAAGAAAGAAATTAAAGAAGATCTCAGAAGATGGAAAGATCTCCCATGCTCATGGATTGGCGGGATCAATATAGTAAAAATGGCTATCTTGCCAAAAGCAATGTACAGATTCAATGCATTTCACATCAAAATTCCAATTCAATTCTTCAATGAGTAGAAAGGGAAATCTGCAAATTCATCTGGAATAACAAAAAACCTAGGATAGCAAAAACTGTTTTTTAGGATATAAGTACCTCTGGTGGAATCACCATGCTTGACCTAAAGCTGTACTACAGACCACTTGTGATTAAAAACTGCATGGTACTGGTATAGCTATAGCGACAAAGAAGTAGACCAATGGTATAGAATTGAAGACCCAGAAATGAACCCATACACCTATGGTCACTTGATCTTTGACAAGGGAGCTAAAAACCATCCTGTGGAAAAAAAGACAGTATTTTCAACAAATGATGCTGCGACAACTGGCTGTTATCATGTAGCAGAATACGAATTGATCCATTCCAATCTCCTTGTACTAAGGTCAAATCTAAGTGGATCAAGGAACTCCACATAAAACCAGAGACATTGAAACTTATAGAGGAGAAAGTAGGGAAAAGCCTGGAAGATATGGCCACAGGGGAAAAATTCCTGAATAGAACAGCAATGGCTTGTGCTGTAAGACCAAGAATCCACAAATCGAATCTCATAAAATTGCAAAGCTTCTGTAAGGCAAGAGACACCATCAGTAAGACAAAAAGGGCAGCATCAGATTGGGAAAGGATCTTTACCAATCCTAAGTCAGATAGAGGACTAATATCCAATATATATAAAGAACTCATGAAAGTAGACTCAAGAAAATCAAATAACCCCATTAAAACATAGGGTACAGAGCTAAAAAAAGAATTTTCACCCAAGGAATACTGAATGGCTGAGAAGCACCTGAAAAAACGTTTAGCATACTTAATCATCAGGGAAATGCAAATCAAAACAACCCTGAGATTCCACCTCACACCAGTCACAATGGCTAAGATAAAAAATTCAGGTGAGAGCTGATGCTGGCTAAGATTTGGAGAAAGAGGAACACTCCTCCAGTGTTGGTGGGATTGTAAGCTTGTACAACCACTCTGGAAATGAGTCTGGCAGTTCCTTAGAAAATTGGACATAGTACTACTGGAGGATCCCACAATACCACTCCTGGGCATATATTCAGAAGATTTTCCAAGCGGTAAGAAGGACACATGCTCCACTATGTTCATAGCAGCCTTATTTATAATAGCCAGCAGCTGGAAAGAACCCAGATGCCCCTCAATAGAGGAATTGATACAGTAAATGTGATACATTTACACAACAGAGTACTACTCAGCTATTAAAAAGTATGAATTTATGAAATTCCTAGGGAAATGGATGGACCTGGAGGGCATCATCCTGAGTGAGGTAACCCAATAACAAAAGAACTCACATGATATGTACTCACTGATAAGTGAATATTATCCCAGAAACTTAGGATACCCAAGATATAAGATACAATTTGCAAAACACATGAAACTCAAGAAGAGCAAAGTCCAAAGTGTGGACACTTTGCCCCTTCTTAGAATTGGGAACAAAAACATCCATAGAAGGAGTTACAGAGACAAAGTTTGGAGCTGTGACGAAAGGATGGACCATCTAGAGACAGCCATATCTGGGGATCCATCCCATAATCAGACTCCAAACCCTGACACCATTGCATTCACTAGCAAGATTTTGCTGAAAGGACCCTGATATAGCTGTCTCTTGTGAGGCTATGCTGGGCCCCAGCAATCACAGAAGTGGAGGCTCACAGTCAGCTATTGGATAGATCACAGGGCCCTTAATGGAGGAGCTAGAGAAAGTACCCAAGGATCTAAAGGGATCTGCAACCCTATAGGGGGAACAACAATATGAACTAACCAGTACTCCCCAGAGCTCATGTCTCTAGGTGCATATGTATCAGAAGATGGCCTAGTAGGCCATAAGTGGACAGAGAGGCCCATTGATCTTGCAAACTTTATATGCTTCAGTACAGGGGAACGCCAGGGCCAAGAAGTGGGAGTACGTGATTAGGGGAGTTGGGGGGGGAGGGTATGGAACCTTTTGGGATAGCATTGGAAATGTAAATGAAGAAAATACCTAATATAATAATAATAATAATAATAATAATAATAATAATAATAATAATAAACATTGACACTTCTTCTGGTGATCATAATGTAATATAGATATTGTTGTCCATATGGCTTAATAAAAACATTTATAAATAAAAGGAGAGTAACATAACCACTTGGGTCAAGAATTCTGGACTGTGGATTCAAATTCACAGCTTGTGTATACTCTATAGTCTGGGTCATACTTCATGTGTATAACTCAGGACCTTTTAATCACATGGAAATGATTCCCTTCTCTCATGGTCAGGGTTCTATCCATTTCCTGCCCTCCTGTAACCCCAGAAATGGAAGCATCAGATTTTCCTCCTCAGGGCTTAAAATAACACAGATAATATGAAGATATCAGGATTTTGTTGAGGTACATTAAGGTTATGATACTTCCACATGGTCAAAAGAATGGATTCTGAGTTATACACCTAATTCTGGGTCGAGACATGACAATGGTCTGTGCAACAGATTACAGACCACATGCATTAACCTCCTCCCTTGAGATGACCAAGCTGCACCTGTCAGTCATCTGGCCAGGGGATTGCTAAGGTGGCAGAAGGAATGACAACTCACTCATCTTTCACAGGAGTTCCACATTTTATGCACCCATCTCTGACCTTCCCTCAGTTGGTACAGTTAAGCCTGTCTGCTTCTCTAAAAGCACTCTGACTCAGAAAAGTGTAAGGTTCCTTTTTGTTTCTTTAGATCTCCTTTTCTTTTGAACATGGGCCAAAAGACCAAGCAACATTTTCCTGACAGTCTGGACTCCCTCGATCATTTCTGAAACCCACATCCCTTTCCCCCATAGAGTTTTTTCCCACCTTCCATTGCTGGACATACCTGCTTTCTTGGAATGTCAAAAGACAAGGCTTTTTCTCTTCCCCTTCTCCATCTCCCTCTTCCTGACAGCTGCCCAGATTTACAGCTTGTTTACTCTGTTGTTTTGCTCTGAAATATTAGTAAAACTGTGATTGTGTTTCCTTCTAAATCTGTTTTTACAATATTTTTTTGTGGGGGATGTTTTAAAATTCTTTCATTACTGAGGGAACCCTGATTTCTACCATAACACAAGGGCTCACTATGTCTTGGCTGACATATAGATTTATTTTTGTACACTGATTTTGTATTTATGTGTAGGCTGGTTTGGAGGAGAGTGGCAGAGGGTTATGTATAAGTCTGGACTGAATTTCTCAGCACCATAAAGAACAGAAGAAGGGGAGTGAGGTCTCAGTCCCAGGAAAAGAGGTAGAGAAATTAAAACAGAACAAAAAAGGAAGACTTAACTGGGGAGGTGTGAAGTAAGCCACATGAATGGATTCCATTCTTTCTCCAAGGAGGTCTTTAGTGATATTTACTTTGAAGGAAAAAGTCTTTGCTTGAGAGAAGCTTTTGAAGGGAAATAGAAGTGTAGATCTTAAAAAATAAACACCACCACGCACCCCCCTACTTGCATGTGGACAAGTACAAACACACAATGCTAGTTATAAAAATAGCAACTGAGCTGAAATCAACGGCTATTTTCTCTTTTGGTTTTCCAGTAGTTGAAGAAGTAAAAGTTAATATTTTTCTTTTTAAATTTTAGAAATGAGAAAAGGAAATCAGTGAAGAGGAAGAGAGTTAAGGTTATAGGGCAATTAAGGACAGATGCCCCATTCCAGCTTATCTCTTTTGCCTCACAAACTAGAGGTGACCGCTTAGAGGACAAACTTAGGAACCAGGCTCCCAATGGTCTACAGAGGGTCAGTACATTCTCCTATCATGCAGAAAATATAGTTTATTAATTAATTAATATATTTATTTCCATTTCTTCATTTTTCTTAGATTTATTTTTATTAGATATTTCCTTCATTTACATTTCAAATCTTATCCCCTTTCATAGCTTCCTCTCTGAAAATCCCCACTACCTTCCCCCCTTCCCCTGCTCCCCAATCCACCCACTCCTGCTTCCTGGCCCTGGCATTCCCCTATACTGGGGCCTAGAATCTTTGCAAGTCCAAGGGCTTCTCCTCCCATTGATGGCCAAGTAGTACATCCTGTGCTACATATGCAGCTATAGACAGGAGCTCTGGGGGTACTGGTTAGTTCATATTGTTGTTTCTCCTATAGGGTTGCAGACCACTTCAGCTCTTTGGGTACTTTGTCTAGCTCCTTCATTGGGGACCCTGGGTTCCATCCAATAGATGACTGTGAGCATCCACTTCTGTATTTGCAGGCACTAGCAGAGCCTCACAGGAGACAGCTATATCAGGGTCCTGTCAGTAATATCTTGTTGGTATATGCAATAGTGTCTGGGTTTGGTGGTGGTTTATGGGATGGATCCCTGGGTGTGGCAGTTTCTGGATGGTCCTTCCTTCAGTCTCAGCTCTGAACTTTGTCTCTGTAACTCCTTCCATGGGTATATTTTTCCCCATACTAAGAAGGAATGAAGTAGCTACACTTTGGTCTTCTTTCTTCAGTTTCATGAGTTTTGCAAATTGAATCTTGGGTATTCTATGATTCTGGGCTAATATTCACTTATCAGTGAGTGCATATCATGTGTGTTCTTTTGTGATTGGGTTACCTCACTCAGCATGATATCCTCCAGATCCACCCATTTGTCTAAGAATTTTATAAATTCATTGTTTTTAATAGCTGAGTATTACTCCATTGTAAATGTACCACATTTTCTGTATCCATTCCTCTGTTGAGGGACATCTGTGTTCTTTCCAGCTTTTGGCTATTATAAATAAGACTGCTGTGAACATAGTGGAGCATGTGTCCTAATTACAAGTTGGAACATCTTCTGTCTATATGCCCAGGAGATGTATTGCTGGATTTTCCAGTAGAACTATGTCCAGTTTTCTGAGAAACCGCCAAATTGATTTCCAGTCACCTTCGGTGACTTTTCAAATATGAGGTTTCTGTTAGGTTGTTATCAACTCTAAAGGCAGTATTTCGAGTTAACTGTGTCTCAGGGAATAAAATGTTAAATTTACTCTGAAGCCAGAGATCTTTCCTCTGCTCTCAAACAGACTCTATCAGAGAAGTGGGGACATTTTGCTTGCTCCCCATGACTTAGTTCCCCAATCCCCCAATTTTATTTTATCATCTCATCTGCAGTCCAAGGAACAGCAGGAATGGAATATCCTTGGGAGGAGAGAGGTTAGGACAGGAAGCTGCCTTTTTGGCTTGGTGAGTAAAGGCCTGAGTGCTCTGTCTGAGTTGACATTATTTTGGAGTTGACTTTAGCTGTTTTTGCAAATCTATGCCAATTCCTGTCTGTTCAGAGCCATTCTGTACATTGCAGCCTGGGAACCTTGTTGCAGCTAAGACCAAGTATCTGGCAGAGGTCCAGGATAGTAAAGGTGTGTGTGTGCGCGCGCGCGCGCTCGTGTGTGTGTGTGTGTGTGTGTGCGTGTGTGTTGATATCCATTCTTTGAAGAATCTTAAGGTTTATTATTTTCATTATTATTAACAAAATGTCACAGTGATTCCTCCATCATTCCATTTTATTGTGTCTTGACTATTTATATTCCCATGCTTGCCACAGAAAAGTTAACATGGTGATCAAAATAGTAAAGTCATCCATTCAGATTCCAAGCATCACAGAAAATCATCCACAGTTTACCCATCTCAATTGAGTGGTTGTAACTATAGTTTATAAACAAGATACTCTCTTTTGACATATTTGTTTTTTATCCTGGGTGATTCAGAGTCAGTTCTATCAGTATGACATATTTGTGTAAGGAGTTATCTTTTATACTGCTGGGAGCCCCTGATACTAGGGGCAAAAATCACATCTATTTTTATGGCCAAAGCTGTCATGATAATATTGATGTCTGACATGCATCATCTCCACTTACAGAAAGAACATGTCACAGTGGTCTCTCTAGCCAGGCAGCTGTCAGTCAGGGATAAAGAATAGGTGCTCGTTTTGATTATAGTTATTGTAGAGAGAACAAATTTCTAGGTCTTTCTTAATCAATGTTATATATATATATATTTCTGCCATGATTATAATAATGTCAAATCTCACAACCTTTGTTCAGAAAACAGGAATCCCACATTTCTTATGGAATAAGATCAGACCAGTGACATTTTGTAACTCCATGAACTGCCTTTGTTTCCATGGAAGGAAGAGAGATTTAAGGTGGTTATCTTAAGGTGATTGAATCACTGAAAATTTTGTCTTCATGACTTAGAACTCTCAGCATCCACGGCCTCAGGTACTTAAAGACTTCTGGATGCTGAGGCCAGCAGGCTGGAGACATGGGATCCTTCTGCTGCAGCACAGGGCACTGGGAGTATGTAATGTAGTATGGTGTCTGGGCCTATGCCTGTCTTTGTAAATTGTGTATCAGTCTTATGCTATTATTAGCATGGTGAGTGTTGTGATTGGACAGATGTAAAATATTTTTGTTGAAGTTGTTATCTCATGAGAATGTTTCACAGGAAGCCATGGTGCTCATTTGTCTTTAGTTTTTTTTTAATAATTATATAGAGGAAAAATTTTATTGGATATTTTCTTTGTTTTCATTTCAAATATTTTCCCCTTTCCAGGTCTCCCCTTTTGGATCTCCCTATACCATCCTCACTTCCCCTGCCTCTATGACGGTGTTCTCCCATCTAACCATACACTCCCATCTTCCCGCCCTGGCATCCCCCTACACTGGGACATCAAACAACTTTAGTCCCAAGGGCCACTCCACCCACTGATGTCCAACAAGGTCATCCTCTGCCATATATGTGACCAGAGCCATGGGTCCCTCCATGTGTACTCTTTGGTTGTTGATTCGGTTCGTAGAAACTCTGGGATATTTACACAATTGCTACCCTCATGGGGCTGCAAACCAACTCAGATCCTTCAGTCTTTCCCTCAACCCCTCCATCCAGGACCCAGCACTCAGTCCAGTGATTAGCTTTGAGCATCCACCTCTGTATTACTAAGGTTCTGGCAGAGCCTCTCAGGAGAAAGTCATATCAGACTTCTGTAAGCAAGCACTTATTGGTATCCACAACATTGTCCGGGTTTGGTGATTGTATATGGGATGTATCCCAAGATGGGGCAGACTCTGGAAGGCCTTTCCTTCAGTCTCTGCTCTACACTTTATCTCCATATTTCCTCTTGTGAGTATTTTGTTCCTCCTTCTTAGAAGCACTGAAGATTCCACACTTTGGTCCTTCTTTTTCTTAGGCTTCAAAGTATCTGTTAATTGAATCTTGGGTATTACAAACTTATGGACTAATATCCACTTATCAGTAAGTTGTACTGTGTGCATTCTTTTGTGACTGAGTTATCTCACTCAGGATGATATTTTCACACTCCATTCATTTGCCTGGGAATTTCATGAAGTCATTGTTTTTAATGGCTGAGTGGTGTTCTATTGTGTAAATGTACCACATTTTCTTTTCTTTTCTTCTCTTTTCTTTTTTATTCTTTTTTTACTAGATATTTTCTTTATTTACATTCCAAATGCTATCCTGAAAGTTCCATATACTTCCCCCCCCCACTGCTCCCCTACCCACCCACTCCCACTTCTTGGCCTTGGCGTTCCCCTGTACTGGGGCATATAAAGTTTGTAATACTAAAGGGCCTCCCTTCCCAATGATGGCCAAATAGGCCTGATATAGCTGTCTCATATGAGGCTGTGCCTGTGCCTGGCAAATACAAAAGTGGATGCTCACAGTCATCTATATGATGGAACACAGGGCCTCCAATGGAGAAGCTAGAGAATGCACCCATGGAGCTAAAGGGGTCAGAAAACCTATAGGTAGAACAACAATATGAACTAATCAGCACCCCCAGAGCTTGTGTCTCTAGCTACATATGTACCACATTTTCTGTATCCATTCCTTTATTGAGTGACATCTGGGTTCTTTCCATCTCCCAGTTTTGTTGATTCTTTTTATAGTTCTTTTTGTTTCTACTTGGTTGATTTGAAATCTCAGTTTGATTATTTCCTGCCATCTACTCCTCTTGGGTGTATTTGCTTCTTTTTGTTCTAGAGACATCAGGTATGTGGTCAAGCTACTAGTGTATGCTCTCTCCAGGTTCTTTTTGCAGGCACTCAGAGCTATGAGTTTCCCTCTTAGCACTGCTTTCATTGTGTCCTATAATTTTTGGTATGTTGTGCCTTTACGTTCACTAAACTCTAAAAAGTCTTTAATTTCTCCCTTTATCAAGTTATTCTTGAGTAGGGCATTGTTCAGCTTCCTTGTGTATGTGTGCTTTCTGTTGTTTTTATTATTGAAGACCAGCCCTAGCTGGTGGTTATCTGATAGGATGCATGGGATTATTTCAATCTTCTTTTATCTGTTGATGCCTGTTTTGTGACCAATCATATTCTCAGTTTTGAAGAAGATATTATGAGGTTCTGAGACGAGGGCATATTCTTTTGTTTTAGAATGAAATGTTCTATAGATAACTTTTCAATCCATTTGGTCCATAACTTCAGCTAAATTCACCGTGTCTCTGTTTAGTCTATGTTTTCATTATCTATCTATTGCTGAGAATGTGATCTTGAAGTCTCTCACTTATCATTGTGTGAGGTATAATGTGTGCTTTGAGCTTTTGTAAAGTTTCTTTTATGAATGTGGTTGCCCTTGCATTTGGAGCATAGATGTTCAGAATTGAGAGTTCTTCTTGGTAGATTTTTCCTTTGATGAGTATGAAGTTTATTCCTTATCCTTTTGATAACTTCAGGTTGAATCATGACTTTATTCGATATTAGAATGGTTACTACAGCTTGTTTCTTGGGACCATTTTCTTGGAGCACTGTTTTCCAGCCCTTTACTCTGAGGTAGTATCTGCCTTTGATGCTGAAGTGCATTTCCTGTATGCACAAAATTCTGGGTCCTGTTTACTTTCCAGTCTCTTTGTGTATGTCTTTTTATTAGGGATTTGAGCCCCCAGTTGATGTTAAGAGATATGAAGGTATAGTGATTGTTGCTTCTTATTATTTTTTATGTTATTTTCGTTTTTGTGTGGCTATCTTCTTTAGGGTTTGTTGAAAGATGAATCCTTTCTTGCTTTTTCTAGGGTGTAGTTTCCTTCCTTGTGTTGGCCTTTTCCATCTATTATATTTTGTAGGGCTGGATTTGTTGAAAGACATTGTGAAAATTTGATTTTGTCATGGAATATCTTATTTTCTCCCTCTATAATAATTAAGAATTTTGCTGGGTATAGTAGCCTACTTTGGCATTTGTGTTCTCTTATCATCTATATGACATCTGTGCAGGATCTTCTAGGTTTCATAGTCTCTGGTGAGAAGTCTTGTGCAATTCTGATAGGTCTACCTTTATATGTCACTAGACCTTTTTCCCTTACTGATTTTAAAATTCTTACTTTGTTTTGTGCATTTGATGTTTTAATTATTATGTGATGGGAGGAATTTTTTTTCTGCTCGAACCTACGTGGATTTCTGTAGTCTTCTTGTATGTTTATGTGCAACTCTTTCTTTTGTTAGGGAATTTTTCTTCTATAATTTTGATGAAGGTAATTTTTACCCTCAAGTTGGGAATCTTCACTCTCTTGTATAGCTATTATCTTTAGGTTTGGTCTTCTCTTTGTGTCCTGGATTTCCTGGATGCTTTCTGCCATGAGATTTTTGCATTTTCATTTTTTGACTGTTTTGTCAATGTTTTCTATGGTATCTTCTGCACCTGAGATTCTGTCTTCTATCTCTTGTATTCTTTAGTTGATGCTTGCATCAATGACTCTTGATTTCTTTTTTAGGATTCCTACCTCCAGGGTGTTCACCCATTGTGATTACTTTTTTTGTTTCTTTTTCCCTTTGTTTCTCCTGGATGATTTGTTCAATTCCTTCACCTGTTTGATATTGCTTTCCTGTAATTCTTTAAGGAATTTTTGTGTTTCCTCTCAAGGGCTTGTACCAGTTTATCTGTGTTCTCCTGTATTACGTTAAGGGAATTTTTTATGTCGTTCTTAATGTCCTCCATCATCATCATCATCATCATCATCATCATCATCATCGGTGACTTTTAATCACAGTCATACTTTTCTTGTGTGTTGGAGTATCCAGGGCTCACTTTGTTGAGAGAACTAGGTTCTGATGATGCCAAGTAGCCTTGGTTCCCATTGCTTATGTTTTTGCCCTTGCCTCTTGCCATCTGGTTATCTCTGGTGTTAGCTGGTCTTGCTATCTGTGACAGTGTCTTGTACCTCCTGCAAGGCTATGTGTCAGTACTCCTGGTAGACCAGTTCTTTCTGGGAAGAATTAAGGTGGGGAGAGCTGTGGCACAGGGTCAGCTCCAGGGTGCAGTTGGAAACTGGAAGTATCCTTTCTCAGGCTGCTCCTCTTTACCTGTGTCCTGTGGGTTCCAGGCATGCCCCTTTAAGCAGAAGTGGTAGTCTTACCTGTGCTCACAGGTTTGTCTGCACTCCTGGGAGACAAGCTCTCTTAGTGGTGCTTGGGTAATGAGCACTGTGACAGAGGATCATCTTCTCTCTCCTTTTTCTTTACATTCAGGTACAGAACAATCAAAGGTAAGAGAGGCATGATGCTGGACCTGGGCTATTACCATGGCAAAAAATGTTCCAAAGAAATAGCAAGAAAGTTTCAGATGAAGTTGGATGAGAATTTGAATAATGTCTAGAAGGATGCAGACATGATACTTTCTGATTAATGCTATTACTTGGGATAGGTAGAAATACTAAGTCAGTGGTGAGCTTTTGAAGGTGTTGTTGTACCACTGAGTTATTGCCAGTCAGTAAGCTGAGAGGAGAGTGGACAGTGGGCAAGTGCAGCAGGGCAGTGCTCAGTGCCAAAGCCACCTCTGAGGTCCAGGCAGAGGCTCCTCATCAGGGCTCTGCTTTGCTTCTTGAAATCTCTGCCACGTTTTCAGGTGTCTCAGCAGTGTCCTGCAGTGCATTCTGGAGAACCATTTTGAGGTTCTGTTGCTTCAACCGATGCCTGAAGGAGCCCACGAAGAAGTAAATGATGGGGTTGGCACAGCTGTTAACAACAGTTAGGACAATGGATGCAAAATAAAATGTAATATTTAGTACACTGAGAGGACGCTTAATCCAGACTACCAGGAACCAGAAGAAACACAGGGGCAACCCACAGAGAAGAAAAACCAAAACAGTCAGCATGATGGTCACGAATAATCTGGTAAATTTTGCCTTCCCAGTACCACAGAACAACCTGACCAGCAGAGCCAGGGTGGACAGACAGAGGACTACAAACAAAAACATCGGGTATGTTCCGATACAGAATTCCAATGCCCGACACACAGAGTAATATACATATTTGTGAAGAAAAAAATTACAGAAATATCCACTTAGAATGCAGATCAACAGGGACAGGACCCAGATCACAGCACACATGACAGTTGAAGTATGTTCTGGGCGGCGGCAGCGATACCAGATGGGGCACAGGACAGACAGGCAGTGCTCAGTGCTAATGGCACTGAGCATGCTCAGGCCTGCGATGTAGAGAACCATTCTGATGGTGTCAAAGCAATGGACCAAGGTACTGTTGGGTGGGGAAACCTGGAGAAGAAGCACTGTGGAATTTATGATGTGACAGAGAAGGAAGAGGAAGTCAGCCAGGGCCAAGTTTAGGATGTAGACTGAGAAGGCAGTCCTGTGCATGCGGAAGCCCAGGAGCCAGAACACAATGGCATTTCCTGTCAGCCCGACCAGTCCGAAGATGATGATCATCAAGTTTGGTATCAGGGTCTCGATGTCAATACTTCCAGGGATGGTTTCGTTCATTGGATTTGTTGTTGTGGGTGTCATTGTCGAGGCTGAGGTGTTTCGGGCCAGAAACCCTGCACTGGTGTTGCTGGGAACACAAAGAAGAAGTGAGGCCTTTACTATGACCACAACTTTTAATTTCTTTTTTGTTTTTGTTTTCTTTTTTTGTGGGGCGTGTTGTTGTTGTTGTTGTTTTTAATTTTGTGTATTGGATATTTTCTTTATTTAAATTTCAAATGTTATTTCCTCCCGGAAACCCCCATCTCATCCTCCCTCCCCCTGCTTCTATGAGGGTGTTCGTCAACCCAGACACCCACTTCCACCTTTCTGCCATCGATTCCCTTACACTGAGGCATCTATAGAACATTCATAGGTTCAAGGACATCTTCTTCCATCCATGCATGACATGACTATCATCTGCTACATATGCATCTGGAGCCACATATACTCCTTTGTAGTCCCTGGGAGTCTGGGAGTTTGGGTGGGGGAGGGTCTTGTTAGTTTATATTTTTTTCATCTTATGGGGCTGCAAACCCCTTCCACTCCCTCAGTCCTTTCTCTAACTCCTCTGTTAGGGACCCTGTGCTCAGTCTAATGGTTGGCTGCTAACATTGGCCTCTGCATTTGTAAGGCTCTGGCATGGCCTCTTAGGAAACATCTACATTAGGTTCCTGTCAGCATGCACTTTTTGCATCCACAATAGCGTCTGAGTTTGGTAACTGTATATGGGATGAATCCCCAGGGGGAACATTCTCTGGGTGACCTTTCCTTTAATGTTTGTTCTACACGTTATCTCCATATTTGCTTTTGTGCGTATTTGGTTCTCCTTCTAAGAAGGACCAAAACACCCACACTTTGGTCTTCCTTCCTGTTGAAGTTCATGTTGTCTGTGAATTTTATTCTGGTTACTTGCAGCTTTTGGGCTAGATTCCACTTACCAGTGAGTACATACCATGTGTGTTCTTTTGTGATTGGGTTACCTCACTCAGGATGATATTTTCTATTTCTATCCACTTGCCTAAGTATTTCATGAATTCCTCATTTTTTATAGCTGAGTTACACTCCATTGTGGAAATATATCATATTTTCTGTATCTACTCCTCTGTTTAGGGAAATCTAGGTTCTTTCCAGCCCCTGGGTATTATAAATAAGGCTGCTATGAAAATAGTAGAGCAGGTGTACTTATTAAATGTTGGAACATCTTCTGGGTATATGCCCATGAGTGGTATTGCTGGATCCTCTGGTAGTACTATGTCCAATTTTCTGAGGAACTACCAAACTGATTTCTTGAGTGGTTGTACCAGGGAGCATTCCGACCAGAAAGGGAGTAGTGTTCCTTTTTCTCCACATCCTCACCAGCATCAGCTGTAACTCATTTGCTACTGAGTTTTTGATTTTACCCATTCTGACTGTTGTGAGGTACACTCTCAGGGTTGTTTTGATTGAACACACCTTTTGTTAAAGACATATTTTATTAATACATATTTGTTGGGAATAAGCAAAAGAAACCAATTCTAAGAATTACCATTTCATCTTCAAACTCCATTTAATCATAGACTAAACCCAAGATCCTGGGACCCAGTGGGAGCTGGGGATTTCCCAAAAGACATACAGCTTCCAATAAAAGGAAATAGTTGTGAGAGTCCAGATATCACAGGGGTAACTTCTCCATCTTGCTGGCAGGGTCAAATGAAGTTTCTCTTCCCAGGTCTAGAAACTTACTCCTAACCTGATTGGTGAAAACTCCCTTACTCAACCCCTCATGTCAAAACATGATTGGATAATGCTACAGCCCATTCTTCTCCCCTATCATTAAGGTCCCATTCCTTAAATAATTTGTACAACATTCCTTCAAGGTCGTAGTTCAGCTCTAGGTTCTGTTCTGCAGTCCCATGGACCAGAATCAGCTTGATTACAATATTTTTTGTCATTTGCACTGCTATAGTATTTGAGTTATGTTGGATTTATGTTGGATTTAAGCAGACCACACAACATACTCACTGTATAAGGTGATGATTTTTATTATGAGGTTTTCAGGTGTTTAATGCACTTTTTATGATCATTAATGAATTGTCAGGCTTAGCATGCCTGCAAAGAACAATGGTTTTTGTGTTTCAGGGGAGTTGATAGAGGCTGGCAGAGGACAGGCAACTTATTAATAACCCCAAAGACCAGGAACCCAACCATCTCCTTTGAGCAGTCCCTTAGAATCATCACCTTGGTGTTTTGATTATATGTGGATGGGAGAAAAGCCAGAGAAGAAATATCCAAAGCCAGTAAATATCCAACTTTGAGATGACAGTCAATACTGTAGATTGAGACCATCCAGCTTAAAGAAAGTACAGAAAGTGTGAGGAAAAAATTTTGACAATATGGAAGGGAATGACAGTTGTCTAGGAAGAAAAATCAGAGTCTGGAATATTTCTTTCTTATTTCAGGATTTCATAGAGGACCTCCAGGCCAAATGAGGATGCAGACAGGCACCCAGGAATGAATGCAGAGCTTACTCCTTGTGATCTTGTAAGAGACACTAGCCACTATAATCCCTATGGAATAGAAAACGAAGAAAGTGGAAACCCAGCAAATCTTTTACTTCCCATTATGAGCTTAGCAATGTTCAAAGCTAATTTCAGGGCAATAGTTATTTGTCTGTTATATTAAACAATAACTTCAATAGGAACAAATTATATTTAGATTGTTGACTTGCATATATGGGTTTGTAGAATCCTTGCTTAACATGGACACAAAAACTAAACTTAACCAGACAGAGGAGTAATTTTCTGCTCTTGCTGTGTGAGCCAGTTTTAATACTCATCACTGATCTCTTGCTGTGCTGTTCAAGGCTCTGTCTACTCATATCACTAGAAGACCAAACTATGATGCCCTTCACCCCTACATACTCTCCTCATGATGCCTGCATAACTACACACTCCTCCCTTGGTGCTAATCATCATGACATACTCCCATTGTGATGTTCTACAACAATTCACACATCAAGATGGAAATCTCTCCCTCTACACAATCCCACCATGATGCCCTTTATCAGTACACACTCCTAACTTGATCCTATTAATAAATGCAGAAGTCCAACCTGATGTTATAAATAACTACACACTCCTACCATGATGTTCTACAACACTGTACACACCAACAAAGTGCTCAATATCTGTACAGAGTTCCAACATGATGCTCTACATCACATGGGGACACAAAGTTAACTAGATCACTACTCAAGTATATTCCTCAGCCCACAGTGTGTGTGGGCCTGTTGCATCAGTCTTTAGTGAAGAAAATGCCTATAGACTTGCCTGTCATTCAATCTGATGGAGACAATTTCTCAATTCTCTCTTGGTTTGTCAAGGTTTGTGTTGAGTTGACAAAAATCACAACCAAAAAAACCAAACCAAACCAAACCAAACCAAACCAAACCAAACCAAACCAAACCAAACCAAACCATACCAACCCAACCCAACCAAAGAAGATATACCATGGCCAATAAAACGGAATATTTCTGAGGGTCTTTCAAGCTTCTCTGGCCAGACACTATCCATTTCATGTTCAATGGTGTAAACTGAAACTGTGATTTTAAAGAGTTTCCTGTGAGACAAATGGCACCCCAAGAGATTCTTACACAAGTTGAAATGCATTCTCAGGTTCATTTGCTGAGATTCTTAAAGGATAGTAAAGTCATGATCCTTGTAAGACCAGGTACTGCTGGAGTTGATATTAGACATATCGATTCTGGATGCATCTTGTGGTGCATCCAGAATACAAAAGTTGCTGGATCATGGAATTTTCCACTTGAATTCAAAATGAAAGCTAGAAAGTCTGGCAATGTGTGTAGGGTAGCATTCTTTACAGAGATCAGCCCCAAGAGTATGACAAGTGAATCTTTAGGGTAATGCCTAAACTGCAATGGCAAGCCAAGGACATTGGAGATGCCACAGATAGATAATTCTGCAGAGTAAAAGAACAGATACCAAGTGGAACCAGCTTCTAAGGGAGGCCAAGTGGGGTACAAAGAGCAAGTCTCTAGGAGCTTAGCTGCCTAAGGCCATTGGTGCTTAGATCATGATATCATATGCCCTAGATATTGGACATGGTCCACAGTGTGCTTCTTGCTGGGTTTTGTTCTTGGTATGATAATATCCTTTCTCTCCATTTCTCCAATTATCCCCATTGGTGTGGCGATGTTTACTCTGAGTCACAGTTGATGGGATTATATTTTTTTTTATATTTTTATAGCATTCATGGCTGAAAGTACATCCTGAGTCTCAGGAGAGTCTGAATTTATAATGTTGGTTTTGATAAAGCTTTTGGGAACTTTTGCAGCTGGAGTGGGTAGAGGAATAGGTAGATTTTTCATTGTGAGAGAGACAGAAATCATTTGAGGATCAACTCTAAAACCTTGTGGTTTAAAGTGATGTATTAGGGTGTCAAGTTGGGAAGGGGTGGACTTTGTCACAGTTCATCTCGACTATAAATTTGATTAGGTTAAGAAAAACAGAGGAGATCGATGAAGTATAGCTTTCCTTATGCTTGTAAGGTCACCTCCAGAGATCAGGTGATGAGAATGGATGCAATAAATATATTAAACCATTGGTGGAATTCATATGATAGTTGTGTTTTGGGGACTTTTGGCCTCATGGGTGATATAGGTCAATGTTAGTGTGTTCCTTGTGGTCACAGCTTTCTCTAGCATCCTCTCTGTATGCTGATTTCATTCATTAGTTCTAGTGGCCATGGGACTTAGAGCTTTTAATATTAGTCAGATACTGTCACCTGAAAATGTTAGGACTAGACCTTCTCACTCTTAATTAATATTTATATCTTTTATCTTGCCAGAACTCAGCAGAAAGGACTTCTAGTACTTTGATGGTTTGTGTATGCTTGGCCCAGGATGTGGCATGATTAGTTGTGGCTCTGTTGGATTAGGTGTGTCATTGTGGGCGTTGTTTATAAGACCCTCATTCTAGCTGTGTTGAAGCCACTATTCTGCTAGCTGCCTTCAGATGAATTGGTAGAACTATCAGCTCCTCCTGTACCATGCATGCTTACCTGGATGCTGCCATGCTCCTGCCTTGATGATAATGGACTGAACCTCTGAACCTGTAAACCCACCAACCAGTAAACATTGTTCTTATAAGAGTTGCTTTGCTCTTGGTTCTGTTCACAGCAACAAAACAGTAACTAAGACAACTACTGTGTTGAATCATACAGTAAAAGCCATCTTTGACTTTTCCTGTTTTATTTGAGATCTTAGAGAAAAGGCTTTCAGCTTTTCCTGTGACATCAGCTGGGCCTCACTGAATGTGGTGTTTATTATGTTGAGACACACCTATCCATTAAGATTCACTTTTGATATTTTGAAAGGAATGGATATTCAGAAATGTCACATTTTTTAAATTTTTGGAAGATTTTACTTGAATTTTGTTTTTTTGTCTGTGTATGTGTGACAATATGTGTGTGTGAGTGTGTATTTGTGTGTCTGTGTGTGACGTGTGTATGCATTGGGGAAGGGCAGATATTGATTTCCATTGTTGATTTTCTAAATTTTTTCATAGCTTAGTTTTTAATTTAGAGCATCTCATTGAGCCTACATCTCTCTCATTTAGTTATACTAATTGGCCCCCCAAGTCTGGAAGTACTCTCTTGTCTCTGCTTTCTTTATCAGTATGTGCAAAGCCTAGCTTTGAAGTGAGACACCTGGTATTTGAGTTCTGGGCCTCATGCTTGTGCAAAAGGCACTTTACCAACTGAATTATTTTCCCAGAATCTTCTTCCTTTATTTTGTTCATTGGTGAAATTCATGGTCTCATTTCTTCTAGTGGTGAGGACTAAAACTGAGGCCCCTGTGTGCTAAAAATTCATACCACACTCAGGCATCCTTGAAATCTCTTGGGTGTGTTGGCAAGCTTACCATCTATGTATTCAAGGAATGGGTTATGGATTTAGAGCTCAAAATCAGACTGTGTGCACCTAGAGATTCGAAGCAGCTTGCTCATGTATTCTGAGCTCTCAAACTTGAGGTTTGTGGTGATCTTGCTGTTGAGGGGTGTAGCCTCTGTCTCACCACTAGGGGCGAACCAAGCCCAGGTTTGTCCTAAGTTCAAAAGTGGTGTTAAAAGGATCTAGAGGGGGTTATGGGGGACTTTTGGTATAGCATTGGAAATGTAAATGAGCTAAATACCTAATAAAAAATGGGAAAAAAAGGATCTAGAGGAGCACATAAAGGGGAAGTGTGCCTTCAGAAGTCTCCACTGGCTTTGTGTTAGATGCAGGCATCTTTTCTGCTCTCCAGCATGTGCTCAGGCACTGTAGCACTCTTTCTAGCTGTGGTGTACCCATAGCTCTCATACAATTGTTTGGGGCTGATTTCACCTTTTTTTCCTCAGTCATTACTGGGAGAGGGGTGTGCTGACATTCCTAACCCCACAGAAACCATGTCGCACTTGGGGGAGCAGAATATTTCTGTTGCAGGATTCCTTTTGTTCAGGTAAATTCATGGTTAAAAATAGCATGTGCAGATACAGGTAAGGAGGCCAGGGCGGAACCCAACAGACAGTGGGCTACTGTTCTTCCCATCTTGCATGGGGATAGGTCCAGATGCTTCACAATGGTCTTTGTCCTGGGAAGAGACATCTATATTGCTCACACTGAATTCTAAGGTGACACCTTGAGGATTCTATTTTGTCCTAAGTCAGTAGCTGGGACTTTCGTAGGGGATGTGCTGTCTGAGGATGAGAGATGGATGGTGGAATATATTGAAGCCAGTTACACCAGAAAGATAATGGATGAAGGAATCTGCACTATGTCTCTGATTCCCTAAAGCCCAGACTAAGGCTGCTGATGCAGCCAATGAAACCAAATCTTTCCCTTTTGGAGACAGTCTCTGTGGCCTAAAGGGTAGGGTTAGAGAGGCAGTATGAAAATGCTGGCCAGTGGATGAGGTGTTTTAGCTCTGTCTAGTGTTGGATCTCAGTGAATTGGGTCTGATATTCTGTAAGGCTAAGTCACATGTTCACTTTCCTGCCTTATCTCCCAGTGGGTGGAGTCTTCTGTCATGGTGAGGTGGAGAAGAGATGGGAGAGATAGCCATTAGCCCTTGGCTTGTGTAGTTCTAGAGGTTCAGTTCTGGGCCACTTGCTTAGTAGAAGGGAATGTGAGGTTCTGACTGGCACTAGGTGTCATAGTGAAACACCTGATACCAGAATTTAACTCTAAGATCTGGACTTATTTACTTTACTTTCTTGATTCAGCAGGGATCTCTCTCTACTAATACGGGGAAAGGTGATACAGGCAACTTTCCCTTTCTGCTTCTAGGGTGTCTTAATAAATACTAAAACCAGGTATTCTAGTTTGGTGCCTAGTTCTCTCATTTCTCCTGAAGATGCTGTGGAGAATGAATAGGCTTTGCATAATGAGGAGAGATGGAGGAAGATAACGAATTATCTGGGACCTTCCTGCATTTCTGCTGATCAGCTGTAATGCTGTCAGGAGTAGTGAGTCCTATAAGGGGCAGGAGGAATAACACCAAACTGTAGATCAAGACAAGGAAAAACTCAGATATACTTTAGATTTACAGAAGAAACAATAGACCCTGACATAGAATGATAAACAAAGGCACAGGAGGTGGGGCACAATTCTCTTTACCTAAGTAGGGCTGCAACCAAAGAAACAAGGTCTATAGGCTGTTTCTCTGCAAAAACAAGGTTTAAGACTCTATTTGGAGGAGCTAGAGAAATTACCCAAGGAGCTATAGGGAACTGCAACCCTATAGGTGGAACAACAATATGAACTAACCAGTACCCGGGAGCTCTTGTCTTTAGCTGCATATGTATCAAAAGATGGTCTAGTCGGCCATCACTGCAAAGAGAGGCCCATTGGACTTGCAAACTTTATATGCCCCAGTACAGGGGAACGCCAGGGCCAAAAAGGGGGAGTGGGTGGGTAGGGGATTGGGGGGGGTGGGTATGGGGGACCTTTGGGATAGCATTGAAAATGTAAATGAGGAAAATACCTAATAAAAAAATAAAATAAAATGTGAAAAAAAAAAGACTCTATTTGGACCTGGTTGGTGGTGCCACATTAGATCCCAACACTTGGGAGGCAGAAAATCTCTGTGAGTTCCAGACCAGCATGATCTACACAATGAGTTCTAGGACAACTAGGTTTATACTGAGAATCCTTGTTTCAGAGAGAGAGAGAGAGAGAGAGAGAGAGAGAGAGAGAGAGAGAGAGAGAGAGAGAGAGAGAAAGAGAGAGAGAATATGAATTTGCATCCCAGAAGCCTGTACTGGGGGAGGGGTCCCCAATATTTCTTGCCTTGCTCACTGTTCCCAAGAAAGTGGATTATATTTTGAGTGGTGGAAAAGTCAAGCCCTTTGGCTTGGGTGACAACATCAAAGATTTTTTTATAACCATGCCCAAATATATCTTGGATGTGAATGTCTACTCTTTCAAGCAGTGTGGATCTAGGATGTTGATTGTTATCTTGGCACAAGATGTACTTGGGCAGAAAGTAGTAACTTCTGAAGATGTAATAAAGCCACACACAAGGGCAGCTGCAGCCTAAATTATGGAGTTCAAGTTTCCCAGTACAAATGCAAGGGATATGGAAAATAAGGTGGTGTGATATATTAAAGAACCGATTAATCCCCAATAACGGAATGTAAGTATACCAAAATTATTGAAATGCCAGATAAATAATTCAATCGCCCAGTGTTAAAAGCTATCCATCCTCTAGGCATATTTGAACAAACTGAGGAAGAGAGGGTGTCAGCTGAAAACATAGGTGAGTGTGTATATGGAGGTGCACTCTTTTAGTCTCAGCTCTCAGGAAGCAGAGGCAAGTGGATCTCTGTGAGTTCAAGTCCAACCTGGTCTACAAAGCAAGTCTTAGATCAGCCAGGGCTGCAAAACAAACTAAAGCAGCAGTAGCAATAGTACCACCACCAAAAGCAGCAGCAACAGCGGCCGTAGCAGCAACACAACAACACTTGGTGAGAATAATAAGAAACAAGAAAGAGGAGTTCAGCAAAAAAAATGAAACTAAAAACAAAAACTCAGTGCTTTTCTGAAGATGGCTGGCTGTATATTCATGCTCCTCAGGAGTGTCCTCCAGAGCCCTCTTAAGAATAGTTTGGAGGGACTAATGCTTTCTAAGAGGCCTAAAGGAGCCTACAATGAAGTAAATGATGGGGTTGTTATAGCTGTTTACACAGGGCAGGACTGCAGTAACTTGGTAATTGTGACAAGAGGGATGATGCAAATGAACCCCAAACCAGTATAACAGGAACAAGTAAAGCCCAAGAGGCAGGCCAGAGATGAGGTGACCATCACTGTGAGAGTGATGGTATCATACAGCCTGGACAGGGGTTTCCTCCTGGAGCCACAGAGGATCCTCAGCAGTAGGGCCAGACTGGACACAGAGTGAAGCATAAATAAAAATTCAGAAATGCAGTTATAGTAAAGTCAACCTTTTTCCTCAAATGATGATGAGCCTCACCCAGGAATACTGAGAAGAACCAATGGAGGATGCCCATGAGAAAGTACAGAACCCAGATTAGGGCACATATGATAGCTGACATGTTTCTTGGGTGGTGGTAGTGGTACCAGATTGGCCACAATACAGACAGGCAGTGCTCCATGCTAATAGCACTGAGAACGTTCTGTCCTGCGATATAAGGAATGATTGCTGTATTGCCTAAGATATCTTTGCTTAATTTATGGGCATAGATGAAGTCAATGATCCGTAGCAGAAATTCAATGAAATTGCAGCCAATGAAGAAGGAGTCTGCCAGAGCCAGATTGAGGACATAGACTGAGATGGCTTTCCTGGGCATGCTGAATTCCAGGAGCCAGAGTACAATGGTGCTTCCTCCTAGTTCCACCAGGACAGTGATGAGGACCAGAAAGGACAGAGTCAGGATTGGACTGCATTTGGCATGACCAGTTTCATTCAGTGGTGTAGATTCTGTGTTGTGGGATGAGATGGTTGGATCCATGCTCACAAATCTTCCAGTGGTGTCTCTGAGAACACAGACCATATTTGATCACCTTAACATTTACCCTTCTTCTGGCAATCATCATATAATATAGATATTATTGTCAATATGGCTTAATAAAATCATTTATAAGTAAAAGGAGAGTAACATGACCACATGGATCAAGAATTCTAGACTGTGGATTCAAAATCAGAGCTTGTGTATACTCTATAGCCTGGCTCATACTTCCTGTGTATAACTGAGGACCTTTTAATCACATGGAAATGATTCCCTTCTCTCATGGTCAGGGTTGGATCCATTTCCTGCTCTTCCATAACCCCAGAAAATGAAGGATCAGATTTGCCTCCCCAGGGCTTAAAGTAGCACAGGAAAGATGAAGATATCAGGGTTTTGTTGAGGTATATTAAGGGAATGATACTTCCACATGGTCAAAAGAATGGATTCTGAGTTATACACCTAAGTCTGAGTCGAGACATGACACTGGTCTATGCAACAGATTACAGATCACATGCATTAACCTCCTCCCTTGAGATGACCAAGCTGCACCTGTCAGTCACCTGGCCAGGGGATTGCTAAGGTGGCAGAAGGAATGACAACTCTCTCATCTTTCACAGGAGTTCCACCTTCTATGCAGCCATCTCTGACCTTCCTTCAGTTGGTACAGTTAAGCCTGTCTGATTCTCTGAAAGCACTCTAACACAGAAAAGTGTAAGGTTCCCTTTCTTTCTTTAGATTTCCTTTTCTTTTGAGCATGGGCCAAAATACCTTAAAACATTTTCCTGACAGTCTGGACTCTCTCAATCATTTCTGAAATGCACATCCTTTTCCACCATGTAGTTTTTCACAACTTCCATTGCTGGACATACCAGCTTTCTTGGGATGTCAAAAGGCATGGCTTTTTCTCTTCCCCTTCTGCATCTCCCTCCTCCTGGCAGCTGCCCAGATTTACAGCTTGTTTACTCTGTTGTTTTGCACTGAAATATTAGTAAAAGTATGATTGTGTTTCCTTCTAAACCTGTTTTTACAATATATTTTGGGGGGGGGGTGTTTCAAAATTCTTTCATTACTGAGGGAACCATGATTTCTACTATAACACAAGGGCTCATTAAGGCTTGGCTAAACATGTAGTTTCATTTTTGTACACTGATTATGTATTTACGTGTAGACTGGGTTTGAGGAGAGAGGCAGAGGATTATACATGAGTCTGTACTGAATTTTCCAGCACCAAGAACAGAGAAGGGGAGTGATGTCTCAGTGCCAGGAAAAGAGGTAGAGAAATTAAAACAGAAAAACAAAAGGAAGACTTAATTGGGGTGGTGTGAAGTAAGCCACATGAATGGATTCCATTCTTTCTGCCAGGAGGTCTTTAGTGGTATTTACTTTGAAGGAAAAAAGTCTTTGCTTGAGAGGAGCTTTTGAAGGAAAATAGAAGTGTAGGACTTAAAAAATAAATACCACCACGCACCCCCCCAAACAAGAATGTGCACAAGTACACAGACACACTGGCTAGTTATAAAAATAGAAACTGAGCTGGAATTAACTATTTTCTCTTTTAGTTTTCCGGTAGTCAAAGACATAAAAATTAACATCTTTATTTTTAAATTTTAGTAATGAGAAAGGAAAGCCAGTGAAGATGAAGAGAGATAAGGGTATAGGCCAATTAAGGACAAATGCCCCAATGCAGCATATCTTTTTGCCTCACAAACTAGAGGTGACTCCCTTCAGAGGACAATCTTAGAAAGTAGGCTCCCACTGGTCCACAGAGGGACAGTACATTTTCCTATCATGCAGAAAATATAGTATTTCTTATTTATTTATTTATTTATTTATTTATTTATTTATTTATTTATTTATTCATTCATTCATTCATTCCCATTTCACCTATTTTCTTAGATTTATTTTTATTAGATATTTTCTTCATTCACATTTCACATCTTATCCCCTTTCCTTGTTTCCTCTCTGAAAATCCCCTATACCTTCCTCCTTCCCCCTGCTTCCCAACCCAACCACTCCGGCTTCTTGGCCCTGGCATTCCCCTCTACTGGGGCCTAGAATCTTCACAAGACCAAGGGCCTCTCCTCTCATTGATGGCCAAATAGGACATCCTCTGCAACATATGCAGCTAGAGACAGGAGCTTTGGGGGTACTGGTTAGTTCATATTGTTGTTTCTCCTATAGGGTTGCAGACCCCTTTAGCTCCTTGGGTACTTTCTCTAGTGCCTTCATTGAGGACCCTGTGTTCCATCCAATAGATGACTGTGAGCATCCACTTTTGTGTTTTCAAGGCACTGGCAGAGCCTCACAGGAGATAGCTATATCAGGGTCCTGTCAGTAATATCTTGTTGGTATATGCAATAGTGTCTGGGTTTGGTGGTTGTTTATGGGATGGATCTCCCGGTGGGTCAGTCTCTGGATGGTCATTCCTTCAGTCTCAGCTCTGAACTTTGTCTCTGTAACTCATTTCGTGTGCATTTTGTTCCCCATACTAAGAAGGAATGAAGTATCTACACTTTGGTCTTCCTTGTTCAGTTTCATGAGTTTTGCAAATTGTATCTTGGGTATTCTGCGATTCTGGGCTAATATCCACTTATCAGTGAGTGCATATCATGTGTGTTCTTTTGTTTTTGGGTTACCTCACTCAGCATGATATCCTCCAGATCCATCCATTTGCCTAAGAATTTTATAAATTCATTGTTTTTAATAGCTGAGTAGTACTCCATTGTAAATGTACCTCATTTTCTGTATCCATTCTTCTGTCGAGGGAGATATGGGTTCTTTCCAGCTTCTGGCTATTATAAATAAGGCTGCGATGAACATAGTGGAACATGTGTCCTAATTACAAGTTGGATCATCTTCTGGCTATATGCCCAAGAGAGGTATTGCTGGATATTCCAGTAGAACTATGTCCAGTTTTCTGAGAACTGCCAAACTGATTTCCAGAGTTATTGAACCAGATTGCAATTCCACCAGCAATGGCGAAGTTTTTCTCTTTCTCCACGTCCTTGCCAACATCACCTGCCAAATGAATTTTTGATCTTAGCCATTCTGACTGGTGTGAGGTGGAATCTCAGGGTTGTTTTTTTGCATTGCCATGTTGATTAAGGATGTTGCACATTTTCTTTCAGGTGCTTCTCAGCCATTCCTCAGTTGAGAATTCTTTTTTCTTTTTCTTTTCTTTTTTTTTTCTTTTTTTTTTTTTTAGCTCTGTATCCCTTTTTAATAGGTTTATTTGGTTTTCTGGAATCCAATTTCTTGAATTCTTCATATATACTGGATATTAGTCCCCTACCAGATTTTGGATTGGTAAAGATATTTTCCCAATCTGTTGGTGGCCTTTTTATCCTATTGACAGTGTCCTTTGTCTTACAGAAGCTTTGCAATTTTATGAGGTCCCAATTGTGGATTCTTGATCTTACAGCACAAGCCATTGCTGTTCTCTTCTGAATTTATCCCCTGTGCCCATATCTTTGAGTTGAAAAATCATGCAGTATTGGTATCCCTTAATCCTTTAAACACAAGGCACATGACTCAAATATTTTATCTTTTGTAGTAACGTTTTTCTTTTGACAGCTTCTCAGGTCTCAGATGTGCAAATGAGAATAACACTGAAAAGCAAATAGAACAATGAGGCCTGGGTAGTAGTAGTCAGTCTGGGAAAGAAGGTCTGAATGTGATGCTGACCCATTTCTTTCTTCTCTCTCTCTCTCTCTCTCTCTCTCTCTCTCTCTCTCTCTCTCTCTCTCTCTCTCTCTCTCTCTCTCTGTCTCTCCCTCTCTATTTTCTCTATTTTTTTTGAGACAGTCTTTCCATGTAACCCAGGCTGGGCTGCAGCCTTCTATGTATCCCGGGCTTTTGTCCCCGCCGGCAAGTACACACTCAGGACAACCGGAATCTTCAGCGGCAAAAGGCTTTATTGCTTACTTCTTCAGGAGGAAGAAAGAGAATGGCGAAACCCTGTCCCTTTTATGGAGAATTGTCCTCCACCTCGGACATGTCGTGCCCTGATTGGCTGCAGTCCATCAGCCGAGTTGTTGTCACGGGGAAGGCAGAGCACATGGAGTGGAAAACTACCCCAGCACATGCGCAGATTATTTGTTTACTACTTAGAACACAGGATGTCAGCGCCATCTTGTAATGGCGAATGTGAGGGCGGCTCCTCACATCTCCCCCTTTTCTTTTATTTAAGAGCAATAGGCCACCCATTCTAATGAGAGTGGAGATAGCGGTCAAATCACCAGTGTGCAGATAAAGGAGCCATACACAAAACCTCCTCCCAGGCTCATCACCCGGAGGGGTCCTGGTCTGGTCCCATGTCATTTTTTCCTGGGGGAAGGACACTCAACCTTCTTGAAAGATGACATGTCTCCCTAGAATAGGCTCATATATGCTGCAGAGCCCTTCTACTGCAGTGCTTAGCTGTGCAACTCTCTTGGGCTGCTGAAGCACACTCACTCTATCCCTTGTAATGAGACCAGTCTCGTGGGAAGCAAGAGCTGAGTGGCCAGCAACCTATTGCTTAAGCATAGATAACCATATATCAGGGGAAGCACCATGTTCTAGTGCTGCAAGCGCCTGGGCAATAACTACCTTGTCTCTCCTAGTTTGGGCCTTAAGCTTACAGACCAACCAGAGAAGCAACACTAATCCACAGCAAAGTGTAGCTCCAAATAATCCCACCCTGACCCATTCTTTAAAGAAGGAAAATGCTGAGGAGATCCAATTGGGTAATCCTTTGGTCAGGGACAGGTCTAAGCGCGTGGAGTTGACCTGAATGATGGCAAGTCTCAATTCCGGAAGGGTCTGTTTAAATTCAGCCGTCCAATTCTGTAACATATACTGAGAAAGACTTTTTGACAAATTAGCTGCCCTAGTAAATTTCTCATACTAATTAGAAGTAACGCATAATCCTGGAAACTTTTGTTCACATCCCAGCTGAGCTATTTGCCATAATACATCTAGTTGTTCCTGGACAAGATCTATGCGTTGATTAACCAGCATGAGACCTCCCTGTATCTTGACATTAGCTGAGGCCTGTTTATCAATGGCTGTGGTCACCGAGGCTGACAATGTGTTAATGGTGTCAGTCGTCTGGACCTGTCCAGACAGAGCCAAGGCCGAGGCCGTAAGGGAGGCAGAAATGGCCACTGTAGCAATAATGCTAACAATAATGGCCGGTATCCCAAAATCCCTTTTTTGTCTGAACAAGGCCAAGGTTCCCATGGTATCAAAAGCGGGGGAATACTTGAGCATTATACATCACCGGCATTGGGAGTGGAAATGTCGACATTATCCCCCAACGCTGCTCTCCCTTTGTTGTTGTCGCCCTGGACATCACCAAGACGAGGGACATCAGTATTCCCTTGGTCAATCTGGATTTTTCGGGTGAGTCTTTCTGGTATCCAAAATGGGTTGTCTTCATTCTGTGGAAAAACACAACCAGCTCCCCTGGATCTTATTAAAATAGGATCCGGTCCTTTCCATTTGTTACTTAAAACATCTTTCCATTTAACCATCTCTTTGGGCCTATCTGGCTCTGAACAATGACGTTCAGCCGCAGTATGGCCATGAGCATCAAGATTTAAAAATTGAGTGTAAAGAGTGCCATAGACACAGACACTCTTGGTACTCGGGGTAGAGCCTCCTCGACTCCCCCTTTCTGTTTTATTAGATAGGATTGGAGGGTGCTATGCACACGCTCAACAATACCCTGTCCTTGAGGGTTGTATGGAAGTCTAGTCAGGTGGGTCATGTCCATCTGACAGCAGAACTGCTGGAATTTTTGAGATGTATAAGCTGGTCCATTATCAGTCTTAAGGAGTTTGGGTTTCCCCCAAGCACTCCATGCCTCAAGGCAATGTTGAATTACATGTGAGGCCCTTTCTCCGGTTAAAGGAGAGGCAAACATGATGCCGGAGCATGTGTCAATGGACACATGGAGATATTGAAGTTTTCCAAAGGAAGAAACATGTGTAACATCCATTTGCCAGACCTGTAGAGGTCGAATACCACGTGGGTTAATTCCCACATGAGGAACTGGCAAGAACTCACAGCAGCTTTGACAATGTAACAATGTCACGGGCTTCCTTTCTGGTCAAGGAGAAACGACAGTGTAATGTTTCAGCCGTCACATGAAAATTGTTATGAAAATGTCTTGCAGCCTCTACCGGGGATGATAGGGCATCAGCCACCACTTTAGTGGCCTTATCTGCCAAATCATTTCCCAGAGCCATGGGGCCAGGTAGGTCTGAATGGGCTCTAACATGAGTAATATAAACAGGTAATCTTCTAGATAACAAAACTAATTGTATCTGCTGAAAAGTATTGGCAACTTTACTGGAAGGCTTAATCACTCCAGCCGCTTCTAAAAGATTTACTGCATTAACCACATAACAGGAATCTGACACAATATTAAGGGGTTCTAAAAAGGTTTTTAAAACTTCCAAAACCACTAAACATTCTACCACTTGAGGTGAATTTTCATTATATTGTTTGGATACTACTTTACCATTAGCCACATAGGCACCTATGCCAGTTTTTGATCCATCAGTATATACCACAACCCCATTTTTAAGTGTGTTTCTTACTGTTATTTGTGGAAACACAACAGATTGATTTTGGGCAAACTGTAAAATTGGATGTTTTGGATAATGGTTATCTATTTGTCCTGCAAAGGAGGTAACTAAAACTGCCCAATCATTAGATGTGGCTGCCAAGGTTTGAACCTGTGCAGCGGTATAAGGTACAATTAAAAGATAGGGACTTCGTCCAAAATGGGTGATTGCTGCTTTTAGGCCTTTAAGGGCAAGCTGTGCAATTGCATCAGGATAGCAATCTCTTATTTTAGCTGGGGATACGTTTGGATGTATCCACAACAATGGCCCATTCTGCCACAAAACTGCGGTTGGCAATTGTGCTGTCTTAAAGACACACAAACTAAAAGGCTGCGAATCCTCAATATGTTGTAATTGTGCATTCTGTAAGGCATTTTCAACCTTTTGTAAGGCCTAGTTAGCAGCTAGAGTAAGAGCCCTAGGGGAGGAGATATGAGAATCTCCTTCTAAAATATCAAACAAAGGCCTTAACTCAGCGGAAGGAATCTTCAAAGAAGGTCTGAGCCAATTAATATCTCCCAACAGCTTCTGAAAATCATTTAAGGTATGGAGGTGATCTCTTTTTCTCTCTACCTTTTGGGGCACAGTCTTATTTGGGGACACCACAGAGCCCAAGAATTGTCCTGTATCAGAAATTTGAACCTTTCCTGTGGCTATCTGTAAACCCCACTGACAAAGTTTTAAGTAGAAAAGGATATGCCTTTTGTAGCATGGTAAGGTTTTTATGGCACAGGAGGATGTCATCCATGTAATGGAGCAAAATTAAAGAGGGGAATTGTTCCCTCACTGGCAAAAGAGCTTCTTGCACATAAAGTTGGCACATTGTAGGACTATTGGACATTCCCTGTGGTAAGACCTTCCATTGATACCTCTTATCAGGTTCCATGTGATTAAGAGAGAGAATGGTAAAGGCAAATCTGGGCCTATCCCTTGGACACAAAGGTATAGAAAAGAAACAATCTTTAATATCTATAATAATTAAATTCCAGCCACGTGGTAAGGCAGAAAGTACAGGGAGACCCCTCTGTACCGGGCCAAATAAGTTCATTTGCTCATTAATGGCTCTGAGGTTAGGGAGCAGTCTCCACTTTCCTGACTTTTTCTTAATTACAAAAATTGGAGTATTCCAAGGTGAGGTAGATGGTTCAATATGGCCTAGTTTTAATTGTTCCTTTACCAGTTGAATCACAGCTTCCAGTTTTTCAGAGGATAGGGGCCACTGAGGAACCCACACCGGATCCCCTGTTTTCCATGGTATGGGTCGTGCTGCCCCAATGGCCCCTAGAGAAAACCCAGACCCTGTCTGTCTTGGTTTCCATTAGGTGAGATGGGCTCTATCCTTCCTTGCTCTTGATGTCCTAACCCTTTTCCTTCTTTATAACCCATCTTTGCCATGATATTTTTTGCTTTAGCTGAATACCCTCTCGATGGGGCATTCTCATTGGACAAAATAAGGCCCAAATGCTGCATAATATCCCTTCCCCAGAGGTTAACCGGGAGTGGGAGCACATAAGGTATGAATTTCCCTTGCTGCCCCTCGGAGGAGTCCCATGTCAAGGCAACGGAGCTTATAGTGGGACATGATTGATATCCTAGGCCCTGTAATGAATGAGATGACTCTGTGGTGGGCCATGCTTTGGGCCACCAATGTGTAGAGATTATACTTTTATCTGCTCCGGTATCAAGGATGCCTTCAAACTCTTTTCCGTTGATCTTAACGCGGAGCTAGGTCTATCATTCAAAGATACAACCAAATAGGCAGAATCATTTCCGGAGGAGCCCATTTTCTTTTTTTTTTTTTTTTTTTTTTTTTTTTTTTTTTTTTTTTTTTTTTCCATTTTTTATTAGGTATTTCGCTCATTTACATTTGCAATGCTATACCAAAAGTCCCCCATAGCCACCCACCCCCTCTCCCCTACCCACCCACTCCCCTTTTATGGCCCTGGCGTTCCCCTGTACTGGGGCATATAAAGTTTGCGTGTCCAATGGGCCTCTCTTTCCAGTGATGGCCGACTAGGCCATCTTTTGATGCATATGCAGCTAGAGATAAGAGCTCCGGGGTACTGGTTAGTTCATAATGTTGTTCCACCTATAGGGTTGCAGATCCCTTTAGCTTCTTTGGTACTTTCTCTAGCTCCTTCATTGGGGGCCATGTGATCCATCCAATAGCCGACTGTGAGCATCCACTTCTATGTTTGCTAGGCCCAGGCATACTCTGACAAGAGACAGCTATATCAGGGTCCTTTCAGCATAATCTTGCTAGTGTATGCAATGGTGTCAGCATTTGGAAGCTGATTATGGGATGGATCCCCGGATATGGTAGTGTCTACATGGTCCATCCTTTTATCTCAACTCCAAACTTTGTCTCTGTAACTCCTTCCAAGGGTGTTTTGCTCCCACTTCTAAGGAGGGGCATAGTGTTCACACTTCAGTCTTCATTTTTCTTGAGTTTCATGTGTTTAGGAAATTGTATCTTATATCTTGGGTATCTTAGGTTTTGGGCTAATATCCACTTATCAGTGAGTACATATTGTGTGAGTTCCTTTGTGAATGTGTTACCTCACTCAGGATGATGCCCTCCAGGTCCATCCATTTGGCCAGGAATTTCATAAATTCATTCTTTTTAATAGCTGAGTAGTACTCCATTGTGTAGATGTACCACATCTTCTGTATCCATTCCTCTGTTGAGGGGCATCTGGGTTCCTTCCAGCTTCTGGCTATTATAAATAAGGCTGCTATGAACATAGTGGAGCATGTGTCCTTCTTACCAGTTGGGGCATCTTCTGGATATATGCCCAGGAGAGGTATTGCTGGATCCTCCGGTAGTACTATATCCAGTTTTCTGAGGAACCGCCAGACTGATCTCCAGAGTGGTTGTACAAGCCTGCAATCCCACCAACAATGGAGGAGTGTTCCTCTTTCTCCACATCCACGCCAGCATCTGCTGTCACCTGAATTTTTGATCTTAGCCATTCTGACTGGTGTGAGGTGGAATCTCAGGGTTGTTTTGATTTGCATTTCCCTGATGATTAAGGATGTTGAGCATTTTTTCAGGTGCTTCTCTGCCATTCGGTATTCCTCAGGTGAGAATTCTTTGTTCAGTTCTGAGCCCCATTTTTTAATGGGGTTATTTGATTTTCTGAAGTCCACCTTCTTGAGTTCTTTATATATGTTGGATATTAGTCCCCTATCTGATTTAGGATAGGTAAAGATCCTTTCCCAATCTGTTGGTGGTCTTTTTGTCCTATTGACGGTGTCTTTTGCCTTGCAGAAACTTTGGAGTTTCATTAGGTCCCATTTGTCAATTCTCGATCTTACAGAGCAAGCCATTGCTGTTCTGTTCAGGAATCTTTCCCCTGTACCCATATCTTCAAGGCTTTTCCCCACTTTCTCCTCTATAAGTTTCAGTGTCTCTGGTTTTATGTGAAGTTCCTTGATCCACTTAGATTTGACCTTAGTACAAGGAGATAAGTATGGATCGATTCGCATTCTTCTACATGATAACAACCAGTTGTGCCAGCACCAATTGTTGAAAATGCTGTCTTTCTTCCACTGGATGGTTTTAGCTCCCTTGTCGAAGATCAAGTGACCATAGGTGTGTGGGTTCATTTCTGGGTCTTCAATTCTATTCCATTGGTCTACTTGTCTGTCTCTATACCAGTACCATGCAGTTTTTATCACAATTGCCCTGTAGTAAAGCTTTAGGTCAGGCATGGTGATTCCGCCAGAAGTTCTTTTATCCTTGAGAAGAGTTTTTGCTATCCTAGGTTTTTTGTTATTCCAGATGAATTTGCAAATTGCTCCTTCTAATTCGTTGAAGAATTGAGTTGGAATTTTGATGGGGATTGCATTGAATCTGTAAATTGCTTTTGGCAAGATAGCCATTTTTACAATGTTGATCCTGCCAATCCATGAGCATGGGAGATCTTTCCATCTTCTGAGATCTTCTTTAATTTCTTTCTTCAGAGACTTGAAGTTTTTATCATACAGATCTTTTACTTCCTTAGTTAGAGTCACGCCAAGATATTTTATATTATTTGTGACTATTGAGAACGGTGTTGTTTCCCTAATTTCTTTCTCAGCCTGTTTATTCTTTGTGTAGGGAGCCCATTTTCTTTATCTCAGGTCCTGCAGATTTCTCCCTGGTATTATCAGGGAGGAGCAGCAGCTGAGTTATCCTATCTCCTTTGCTAAGCAGCAGCTGAGTTATCCTATCTCCTTTGCTAATAGAAAAAAACGCCCTTAGGGCTTGAGCACAGGACCTGTATTTCAGGGGAATGTTGACAATCCATAACTCCAGGGTGGACAACTAAGCCCTGCAAGGTGAGTGAACCCTGGGCAAGAATAAGGCCCATGGTTCCAGGGGGCAAGGATGGTATAGGCTCCACTGGCACCGGCTGAATACTCATTTGAGGCATTAGTAGGAAGTCGGAGGCGGCACGCAGGTCCACCCTTGTGGGTCTTCCTGGGTCGTCTCTCTGACTGCTTCCTGGGTCCTGACAAACCGGTTCCCATATCTTTGAGGGCCCTGGGACCAAGGACCCGATGGCCCGTTTTTTGACACATCAGCTGTTTGGTTATCAGGCGGGGGAAGGAGTCTGCCCTTTATATCCCTCACAGAGCGACACTGGTCAGCTCTATGATAGCCCTTGCCACACTTAGAGCAAAGAGTTAGGGTCCCCCCCCCCTTTTGTCTGGAGCTCTGCAATCTTTCTTAAGATGCCCAAGCTTCCCGCAGTTAAAACATGTCCTCTGATCATTTCTGCCCATGGAGTGTTTTTGGGATTGGAGGATGGCGGCCGCTAAGCCTGCATTGGTGAGAGGTCCCCTGAGCTCCCGACAAACCCTGAGCCAGTCTTGTAAGCCTTTGTTCTTTCTTGGGGCTATGGCCGCTCGGCACTCCTGTGTGGCTTGCTCATAAATGAGCTGTTCTACCACAGGTGTGGCTTGCTCCGAATCTCCAAAAATATGCCCTGCTGCCTCTGTCATTCTGGCCACAAAATCTGAGAAGGACTCCTGTGCACCTTGAGTAATCTTGGTCAAATGCCCACTTGCCTCTCCCTTCTTAGAGAGTGCCTTCCATGCCTTAACAGCGGCAACTGAGATTTGAGTGTACGCTCCCCAATGATAATCTGTTTGGTTAGCAGCATGCTGTCCCTGACCTGTAAGTAATTCAAACGTCCATGTTCTTTGATTCCCTTCCATGGTGGCATTGGCCCTTGCCTGCATTTGGCAGGAGTCCTGCCACAAGGCTTTCCACTCAAGATACATTCCCATACTGGGGGCTGCAGCTTTTACTACAGTCTGCCAATCACCAGGAGTCATAGCGTGATTCGCAAGCCTTTTGACTTGTGCTATAGTGAAATTAGCACTGACTCCATATGGAGCGACTCAGCAAGCTCTTTAATCTGTATATACTCTACCGGAGCGTGAACACTCCCACCCTCAGCTCCTTCAAAGACCGGAAATGCCTGTTGCATTTTCCTTTGTTCCTCTCTTGGAATGAACGAGTCTGCACACTGTCTCTCTGCGCAGGGCTGACGCACTACGTAGGGCGGGGGCTCCGCATAGGGCGGAGGTGCACTATGACCTTGAAGCCAACTGTCCAGAGGCCGAGCAGCAAGCTGGCCTTCGCCAGCCGCTTTTGGCTTTTTTCTTGACTGATTAGCTCACATTTTATCTGGCTGGTACTTTTTTCTCTCATAACGAGCTGCTTCCTCCTCCAAGTCTGTTTCCTCAGAGGGGCTAAGTTCTTCATCTGATTCAGAGCTACTAAGAGCTAGCTGCTTAAACTCATCTAGTGACGGGTATAGGCTCCTTCTCCTAGAAACCTCCCCTGATTGATCTTTTTTCTTTTGTTTTTCTCCTCTTTCCTTCCAATCTCTCCCCAGGTATTCTTCCCTGACATTATCTTTTCCTCAGGTTCAAGACCCATGGAAAGGCCTGTATACTTATTTGGTGCACCATGTTTCCTCTTTGCTCGTACTCTCTCTCCCGCTTTACTTCTGATAGACTGTCTTGAATTTCATCCAGAATTCTCCGCCCTACCTTAACCACTTGTTGACATGTGAAAAGGAACAGAAAGGCTTCTAACACTGGAGAAAGTTCAAGGCCAGACATATCTCGTAAAGCTGTAACGTGTCCCGCAGTTCTGGTTCTGCCTCGAGAATGAGGGATCTCCCTTGCGCAGGTGTGATGGTAGTTCCCGGGTTTCTCGGCGCCACTTATCCCGAGCTTTTGTCCCCGCCAGCAAGTACACACTCAGGACAACCGGAATCTTCTTCGACAAAAGGCTTTATTGCTTACTTCTTCAGGAGGAAGAGAGTGAATGGCAAAACCCCGTTCCTTTTATGGAGAATTGTCCTCCGCCTCGGATGTGTCGCACCCTGATTGGCTGCAGCCCATCAGCCTAGTTGTCGTCATGGGCAAGGCAGAGCACATGGAGTGGAAAACTACCCCGGCACATGCGCAGATTATTTGTTTACTACTTAGAACACATGATGTCAGCACCATCTTGTAATGGCGAATGTGAGGGCGGCTCCTCACATCTATGTAGCCCAGGCTGACTTCAAATGAATGTAATCTTCCTTTCTCATACTCTAAATGCTGAGATCAAGGAAGTCTGTGACCACATTAGCTTTCTCCTTGCCTCTTAAAGGAATGTAAGTTGCACCATTCTCCCAGTGGCAACACATTGGAAAAACTGGGATAACAGAAGGCTCAATGGTCTCACAAACCTTACTGACATTCCTCCCATATTTTAGGTATCCAACACTCTTTTTAAAGAAAGCCTCATGTCTCCATCCTTTCCTTGAAGAAAATCCAGTGTAGCAGTCCCCACATGCAGCTTCTCAATATTGAAAGGACAGAAGGACATGAACATAGATAGACATTTTATCAAACTCTGGAAGCAAACATATGTGGACACAAATCCTTCCTTACTTTTCTTCCAATGCTCTGTCAGGAGTTGAGGAGCTGACTTGTGCTGAATTTGAAGTATTCTGGCGTGAAAATTGTAGAACATCCCTTTACATCCCTCAAGAAATTCCAGAAGAATGTTAGTAAGAGCTAGCGTCCACAAGAGAGTTACTGAGATACTGAGCAGCCCATGTGCTTTCTTGGGCTGTGGATTAATGAGATACCAGGTAGATGTGAGAGACAATTCTTCACAAAGATATTTCTGGATGACTTCCCACTTCCCAATCATATATGAGGCTTTCTCACCCCACCTTAACTGGTATCCCAACCTCTGTAAATAAGTGCCATTGTGAATCTTTAATTGCCAACCATGAGCCTAGGCAGTAATGATGTTGGCTAAAATGAGCTGCATGTGAGATTTATAACTAAAGTACATCGTAGTGTTTCTAGAGCATCCTCATGGCCCGGCTTTTATTCTTTCATATTTTTTCCACCTGATAACTGACTCATAGGGGTCCTTTTATTGCAACTGACAGACAATTGCACACTGAGTGAACTTCTCCCAAGTCCCACTGTCCAGATGTCATGCTTGTACTTTTTTTACATTGCTTTTTTAAATTCTCTGATTAGAAAAGTTATACTTCTGTTTTTAGTATTCATGTTGAAAGCTGAATGAACTAAATATTTCATTATAAACGAGAGTTTATAGTGAAATATTATACCTGTGTAGTGTATACTGCATAATCCCTCCATCCATGAATTTTTGTACTTACCTATTTTGTGCAGTATAAACAGTAACATTTACAAGAGTTATATCTCCCATGGTATCTTCTTGAGTTATACTTTATATCCAGATACACCTATTTGCCGTGTGATAATGTCATTTAAAAACCAATCTCTTTTATGTACGTAGAAAATCATTCATTGGATTTCTTCTACATAACACAAAAAACTGAATTATGTTTTTCCCAAACTTGCTGAATCAGTTTTAATTATTTTTATGTGTATGGTTTCAGGGTTGACCACTCTTCAATGGACAGCCAATAAGAAGGCATCTCTGCTTGCCTCTAATTCTCTTGCTCACAGTAATCATTAGTTCCCTGTGGTTCTGTTTGTAAATTATTATTCCACACTAACATGTCCTTTATTTTTGCCATTGTCCCCTTCTTTATGTAGCTGTTTCAGGATAGACAGTTTCACAGCAGACTTCCTGGTATTCTGGCACCTAAAATCTTTATGCCCTCTTCCATGATAATCCATGGGTCATAGTTTCAGGAGCTTTGATTTAGATGTATTCACTGGGATTGGGCTCCCAATTATCTGTAAATCTCTGCATTCATTACATCCAGTTGTGGTTTTCTGAGACAGTCTCCATTTGCTGTAATGATGGGCTTCTTTGATGAGGGGTGGTAGCTACATTAATCTCTGGGTATAAGGATGGATAGCATTTATATGTAACAAGTAGATAGCTGGTTTAGCAAAGTGTGGGAAGTAGATTCTTTTAAAGAAATATATACACAATTTGCTTGAATTAAGCTTAAGAAATGAAAATAAGGGCAATCTGATATTAAAACTTCACTTTTTTGTGAAGCAACTCCAAGAGGTATAGCTTTGTGAAGTGAATATAAGAATTTAGTCACAGAAAAAGAATGGGTTTGGAAAAGCCTCATTTTTGACTGAGTTAGCAATTTATGAGGACCTTCTGCAGTTATACATGTCCAAGTTTCTTTAAAGATATAGTACACAAGTTCAAATATCAATCTATAAACAAGGAGAAAGTGCTAATAAATACTTATAATTGTCTGTTGTAAATAAAATTATACCTTTTAAGTTAAACCAAAAAGAAATGACCATAAAGCTCTTAGAATGTTGACAGCTTATCAAGTAAGAATGAAATAGACATATATGCCAGCTTAAAATATAATATAAACTTTATAAATTTATGCTATGAAAGCATAGGATATAATTCAATAAAAATAGGAACCCATAAAAGGAGAAACCACACAAAATTAAGAAATATGGAAACGTATACAACTAATGTTCTAGTGTAAGTTATGAAGAAGTCACAAAACCCTAATCTTAGCATTTCAACAAGAATATACCCGTGAGACAGAGGGATAATTCATGAGTCAAAAAGTAATAAAATTAGAAGGGACAGAAATGACTGAATAAATAATAAACATAAAATGAAACAAACACTAGGCACTTGTAACTCTGTGCTTCAAAACTCAGCAACAGGAATGTTCTGAAACTCAGGATTGAGAGACTGATACTGCCCTCTGGAAGGAGGGATCCCGAGAGAACAGTTTCCCTTTGCAGTTATAAGGTGGGATGCTGTCAGAATAGAAGCATCTCAAAGTAATCTTCCAGCATCTATGTTCCTATATCCTTATTATCTATAGCAAGATGGGAGACAGGATGGGTATGGTCCCAGGTTAATTGGTTGGGGTAGTCAAACAAGGGTGAAAGACACCACAGATACAGACACAGTCACAGACAAAGGCATGGGCATGGGCACGGGCATGGGCATGGGCACAGGCACTGGCACAGACTCACAGATGCGTAGACTTATGGTCACACAGTCACATAGACACACAGACTCACACACATGCATCCATGCATCCATGCATAGTGGTGCCAAGTGTCCTGCAGGTGCTGTTTGACAAAGTGCTAATGCTTGGACGACCTTGGACTGACCCTTCACTGTCCTTAGTGGAAATGCTATACACCATTTGCTTGTACTTATGTTCTACAGTTTTAAAGCTCTCTCTCTCTCCAAAAGCTAGAGCTAAGATAACAAAAAGCCGGTGCAAACAAGAATGAAATTAATGGAAGTTCCTCAGGAAGAACAGTTATATAGAAAATTGTGTCTTTCTTACAACTTATTATTTATATAATTAATGAACCTTATTACTAAGCATATGACAGAGGATTTGAGAAAAATTCTTAAAGAAGAAAAACTTAGCGAAATTCTAGAAGCTGTCAAAATGTACTTGAATAACTAGGCTTTTATGTTCGGCTTCAGAAATAAGGGACTAGTATGAATAAAATAAAGATTGTGATCATAGAGTTAATAACAAGCCTTGGTATCTTGCTGCTGGCAAAAGCAAACAGTTTTAGGAATTCTAATGTTCTTCTATTCTTTACAGAATTGTAATAAAGACAGGAATTGTATTGAAATAAGGGTTCATGACAGATATAGAGGAAATTATTTTGGCTTAGTGAGTTGTCTGTATGCCTGGACAGACTGTCAGACCAGAACATTTCTGATATTATAGGAAAACAAAGAACAAACCTGCTTCCTGTGCTTAAGCAAGGGCTGCACAATATTTTAAGAATCAAAGAAAAAGGATGGTGGTCTCATGCCAAATATAAAAGAAATATAGAGGAAGAAAGGAAGAATTAAACAGGAGTGAAAGACTGAACTTTTGCAGAAATCCAAGCTTGATATAACAGGCAGTAGGAAATAACTTTTGATCTATGAATGTGGTGTCAAAATGAAACAGAATCAAATTCAAATAGTCACCCTGACTAGTATTTCTGTAACCACAAGGCTTTAGGACACCAGTCACAATGAAGAATATAATGAGTTAAAAGGAAATTGATTTTATCATAATGTTTATTTAGTTCTCATAAAATTGCTGTTTGTTTACTTTGTTCCCTTTCCAATATCCTCATATAATCAAGGAAGACTTTACAGGCAAATATATTTTAAAAAGCTGTGTAATTCATGAATAAATTAAACCAGTATACAATGTTAAAAAGCATCAGCTAGCATAGTTTGTAGATAGACCACCCACATGGATATCAGTTACCTCCAAGTAGGACATTTTCTGGACAGATGTTAACCATACACCTAGGCTGGAAGAAATTGTCACAGGAACTTATGACAATTAAGCAACATTTAAATTTTTATCTATTCTCTAGGATGCTTTTGGAAGGGAATGCATGGAAATGTGCAGAGAGAGCATAGCATGGCCAAGCTCAAGGAACATCAAGGATGGAATATCCTTGGGAGGAGGGTTGGGAAGAGGGATGTGAGGAAAGGATGCTGCCTTTTTGGCTTCGTCAGTAAAGGCCTGAGTGCTCTGTCTGATTTGAAGTTATTTTGGAGTTGACTTTAGCTGTTTTTGCAAATCTCTGCCAATTCCTGTTTGTTCAGATCCATTCTGGACATTGCAGCTTGGCATCCTTGTTGCAGTCTGGCAGAGGTCCAGAATAGTAAAGTTGTGTGTGTGTGTGTGCATGTGCGTGTATGTGTGTTTATGTGTGTGTGTATGTGTGTGTATGTTGATATCCATTCTCTGAAGAATCTTAAAGTTTATTATTGTTATTATTATTCAAAAAATGTCACAATGAACCCTCCCTCCTTCCATTTTATTGTGTCTTGACTGTTTTATCTTCTATAATGCTGGGAGCTTCTGATGCTAAGTGCAAAAATCACATCTAGTTTTATGATCAAAGCTGTCATGATAATATTGATGTCTGACTTACATCTTCTCCACTTACAGAAAGAATATGTCATAGCAGACTCTCTAGGCAGGCTTCAGGTACAAAGAGTTTGTGCTCATTTTGATTCTAGTTATTGTAAAGAAAACAAATTTCTAGGTCTTACTTCACCGATATGTTTTTTATATTTAGACCATGATTATAGTAATGTCAAAACTTACCACATTTGTTCAGAAAACAGGACTCCCACATTTCTTATGGACTAAGATCAGACCAGTGACATTCTGTACCTCCATGAACTGCCTTTGTTTCCATGGAAGGAAGAGAGATCTAAGGTGGTTATCTTAAGGTGATTGAATCACTGAAAATTTTGTCTTCATGACTTAGAACTCTCAGCATCCACATCCTCAGATACTTCAAGACTTCTGGCTGCTGGGGTCAGCAGGCTGGAGACATGGGATCCTTCTGCTGCAGCACAGGGCACTGAGAGTGTGTGATGTAGTATGGTGTCTGGGCCAACCTCTGTCTTTGTAAATTGTGTCTCAGTCTTATGGTATTTTTAGCATGGCGAGTGTTGTGATTGGACAGGTGTAAAATATTTTTTGTTGAAGGTCTTATCTCATGAGAATATTTCACAGAAAACCATGGGGCTCATTTGTTTTTATTTTTTTTCTTTTAAAATAATTACTTACAGGAATAATTTATTGGATATTTTCTTTGTTTATATTTCAAATATTTTCCCCTTTCCATGTCTCCCCTTTTGGAAGCTCCCTATACCATCCTCACTTCCCCTGCCTCTATGAGAGTGTTCCTTCAGCTACCCATCCACTCCCCTGGCATTCCACTTCACTGGGGCATCAAACAACTTCAGGCCCAAGGGCCACTCTACCCACTGATGTCCAACAAGGCCATCATCTGCCACATATGTGACCAGAGCCATGGGTCCCTCCATGTGTACTCTTTGGTTGGTGATTCAGTTCATGGGAACTCTGGGGTATTGATACTTTTGCTACCCGCATGGGGCTGCAAACCAACTCAGATCCTTCAGTCTTTCCCTCAAGTCTTCCATCCAGGATCCAGCACTCAGTCCAGTGATTAGCTTCCAGCATCCACCTCTGTATTTGTCAGGCTCTGGCAGAGTCTATCGGGAGACAGTCATATCAGACTTCTGTAAGAAAGCACTTATTGGTATCCACAACATTGTCCGGGTTTGGTGATTGTATATGGGATGTATCCCAAGGTGGAGCAGAGTCTGGGTGGCCTTTTCTTCAGTTTCTTCTCCACACATTACCTCCCTTTCCTCTTGTGAGCATTTTGTTCTTCCTTCTAAGAAGCACTGAAGCATCCACATTTTGGACCTCCTTTTTCTTGGATTTCAAAGAATCTTAATTGAATCTTGGATATTACAAACTTATGGACTAATATCCACTTATCAGTGAGTGTGTACTGTGTGCATTCTTTTGTGACTGAGTTACCTAACTAAGGATGATATTTTCATCTTACAGTCCTTTGCCTGGGAATTTCATAAAGTCATTTTTTTAATGGCTGAGTGGTATTCCATTGTGTAAAGTACCACATTTTCTTTTCTTTTATATTCATATTCTTTTTTAACTAGATATTTTTATTTACATTTCAAATTCTATCCCGAAAGTTCCCTATACTCTCCCTCTGCCCTGCTCCCCTACCCACCCACTCCCACTTCTTGGCCCTGGCATTACCCTGTACTGGGGCATATAAAGTTTTCAATACAAGGGACCTCTCTTCCTAATGATGGCCAAATAGGCCTAATATTGCTGTCTCCTATGAGGCTTTATGCTCACAGTCATCTATAGGATTTAACACAGGTCCCCCAATGGAGAAGCTAGAGCCCAAGGATCTGAAGGGGTCTGCAAACCTTAGGTGGAACAACAATATGAATTAACCAGTATCCCCAGAGCTCGTGACTCTAGCTGCATATGCACCACATTTTCTGTATCCGTTCCTTTGTTGAGGGACATAGGTGTTCTTTCCAGCTCCTGGTTTTGTTGATTCTTTAAATAGTTCTTTTTGTTTTTACTTGGTTGATTTCAAATCTCAGTTTGATTATTTAATGCCATTTACTCCTCTTGGGTGTATTTGCTTCTTTTTGTTCTAGAGCTTTCAAGTGCGTGATCAAGTTACTAGTGTATGCTCTCTCTAGTTTCTTTTTGCTGGCATTCAGAGCTATGAGTTTTCCTCTTAGCACTGCTTTCATTGTGTCCTATAAGTTTGGGTATGTTGTGCCTTCATGTTCACTAAACTCTAAAAAAGTCTTTAATTTCTCCCTTTATCAAGTTATCCTTGAGTAGGACATTGTTCAGCTTCCATGTGTATGTGGGCTTTCTGTTGTTTTTATTATTGAAGACCAGCCTTAGTTTGTGGTGATCTGATAGGATGCATGGGATTATTTCAATCTTCTTTTATCTGTTGAGGCCTGTTTTGTGACCAGTCATATTCTCAGTTTTGAAGAAGGTATTATGAGGTTCTGAGATTATGGTATATTCTTTTGTTTTAGAATGAAATGTTCTATAGGTATCTTTTCAATCCATTTGGTCCATAACTTCTGTTAGTTTCAAGATGTCTCTGTTTAGTTTGTGTTTCCATGATCTGTCTATTGCTGAGAATGTGATCTTGAAGTCTCCCACTATCATTGTGTGAGGTGTAATGTGTGCTTTGAGCTTTAGTAAAGTTTCTTTTATGAATGTGGTTGCCCTTGCATTTGGAGCATAGATGTTCAAAATTGAGAGTTCTTGGTAGATTTTTCCTTTGATGAGTATGAAGTGTTCTTCCTTATGCTTTTTGATGACTTTTGGTTGAATGATGTCTTTATTTGGTTTTAAAATTGTAACTCCAGCTTGTTTCTTGTGACAGTTTTCTTGGAATACTGTTTTCCTCCCTTTCCAGTCTGTTTGTCTATATCTTTTTATTGAGTATTTGAGCCCCTAGTTGATGTTAAGAGATATGAAGGAATAGTGATTGTTGCTTCTTGTTATTTTTGATTTTATTTCTGTTTTCGTGTGGCTATCTTCTTTAGGGTTTGTTGAAAGATGAATTCTTTCTTGCTTTTTCTAGGGTGTAGTTTCCTTCCTTGTGTTGGCCTTTTCCATCTATTATATTTTGTAGGGCTGGATTTGTGGAAAGACATTGTGAAATTTGGTTTTATCATGGAATATCTTGGTTTTTCCATCTATAGTAATTAAGAATGTTGCTGGGTATAGTAGCCTAGTTTGGCATTTGTGTTCTCTTATCATCTGTATGACATCTATGCAGGATCTTGTAGGTTTCATAGTCTCTGGTGAGAAGTCTAGTGTAATTTTGATTGGTCTACCTTTATATGTTATTGGACCTTTTTCCCTTACTGATTTTAAAATTCTTTCTTTGTTTTGTGCATTTGATGTTTTGACTATTATGTGATGGGAGGATTTTTTTTTCTGTTCGAATCTACTTGGATTTCTGTAGCCTTCTTGTATGTTTATGTGCATCTCTTTCTTTTTTTAGGGAAGTATTCTTCAATAATTAGGATGAAGGTAATTTTTACTTGTCAAGTTGGGAATCTTCACTCTCTTGTATAGGTATTATCTTTAGGTTTGGTCTTCTCATTGTATCCTGGATTTCCTGGATGCTGTCTGTCATGAACTTTTCACATTTTCATTTTTTTTTTTTTACTGTTTTGTAAATGTTTCCTATGGTATCTTCTGCACATGAGAGTCTGTCTTCCATCTCTTGTATTCTGTTGTTGATGCTTGCATTTATGACTCTTGATTACTTTTTTAGGGTTTCTATCTCCAGGGTTGTCTCCCTTTGTGATTACTTTTTGTTTCTTTTTCCCTTTTTAGATCCTGGATGATTTGTTCAATTCCTTCACCTGTTTGATTGTGCTTTCCTGTATTTCTTTGAGGAATTTTTGTGTTTCCACTTTAAGGGCTTCTACCGGTTTATCTGTGTTCTCCTGTATTACTTTAAGGGAGTTATTTATGTCTTTCTTAAAGTCATCTATCATCACCATCACACCACCACCACCACCACCACCACCACCATCATCATCATCATCATCATCATCATCATCATCATCATCATCATCAGAGGTGACCTTAAATCAGAGTCATGCTTTTCTTGTGTGTTGGACTATCCAGGGCTCACCAAGTTGAGAGAACTAGGTTCTGATGATGCCAAGTAGCCTTGGTTCCCGTTGCTTATGTTTTTGCCCTTGCCTCTTGCCATGTGCTTATCTCTGGTGTTACTTGGTCTTGCTATCTCTGACTGTGGCTTGTCCCTCCTGCAATCCTGTGTGTCAGTAGTCCTGGCAGACCAGTTCTTTCTGGGAAGAATTTGGGTATGGAGAGCTGTGGCACAGGGTCAGCTCCAGGGTGCAGTTGGAAACTGGAAGTATCCTGTCCCAGGCTGCTCCTCTGTTCCTGTGTCCTGAGGGTTCCAGGCATGTCCCTTTAAGCAAAAGTGGTTGTTGTAACTGTGCTCACAGGCTTATCTGCACTCCTGGGAGACAAGCTCTCTTGGTGGTGTTTGGTTATGGAGCACTGTGAAACAGGATCATGTCATGGCTCCTTTGTCTTTACATTCAGGTACAGAAAAATCACAGACAAGAGAGTCATGGTACTGGACCTGGGCTGTTACCATGACAAGAAAAGTTCCAAAGAAACAGCAAGAAAGTTTCAGATGAACTTAGTATGGGAATTTTATTAATGTAAAGAAGGATGCAGAAATTATAGTTTTTGAATAATGCTATTGTTTGGGAGAGGTATAAATACTAAGTCAGTGGAGAGCTTTGGAAGGTGTTGGTGGACCAGTGAGGCATGTCAAGTCAGTAAGCTGAGAGGAGAGTGGACAGTGGTCAAGTGCAGCAGGGCAGTGCTCACTCCAAATCCACCTCTGAAGTCTAGGCAGAGGCTCTTCATCACGGCTCTGCTTTGTTTCTTGACATCTCCACCATGTTTTCAGGTGTCTCAGGAGTGTCCTGCAGGGCTTTCTGGAGAACCATTTTGAGGGTCTGTTTATTCAACCGTTGCCTGAAGGAGCCCACGAAGAAGTAAATAATGGGGTTGGCACAGCTGTTAATAGCAGTTAGGACCAGAAGAGGGCTATAATCTAGTACAAACACACCAGGTGCAATCCAGAATAACAGGAACCAGGTGATGCCCCAGGGCAACCCACAGAGAAGAAAAACCAAAACGGTCAGCATGATGGTCACGAATAATCTGGTAAATTTCATATTCCTAGCACCACAGAACAACCTGGCCAGTAGAGCCAGGGTGGACAGACAGAGGACTACAAACAAAAACATCAGGTATGCTCCGATAAAGATGTCCCATGCCTGACACACAGAGTAATTGAAATAATGGTTATCTAAGTAACCGCAGAAATAACCATCCAGAATGCAGATCAACAGGGACAGGACCCAGATCACAGCACACATGACAGTTGATGTGTGTTCTGGGCGGCGGCAGTGATACCAGATGGGGCACAGGACAGACAGGCAGCGCTCAGTGCTGATGGCACTGAGCATGCTCAGGCCTGTGATATAGAGAACCCTTTTGATAGTGTGAAAACAAAAGGCAAAAATTCCTTTGGGTAGGGTAAACTTGAGAAGATCCACTGTGGAATTTATGATGTGACAGAGAAGGAAGAGGAAGTCAGCCAGGGCCAAGTTTAGGATGTAGACTAAGAAGGCAGTCCTGTGCATGCGGAAGCCAAGGAGCCAGAACACAATCGCATTTCCTGTCAGCCCGACCAGTCCGAAGATGATGATCATCAAGTCTGGGATCAGGGTCTCGATGTCAATACTTCCAGGGATGGTTTCGTTCATTGAATTTGTTGTTGTGGGTGTCATTGTCGAGGCTGAGGTGTTTCGGGCCAGAAACCCTGCACTGGTGTTGCTGGGAACACAAAGAAGAAGTGAGGCCTTTACTATGACCACAACTTTTAATTTCTTTTTTGTTTTTGTTTTCTTTTTTGTGGGGCTTGTTGTTGTTTTTAATTTTGTGTATTGGATATTTTCTTTATTTAAATTTCAAATGTTATTTCCTCCCGGAAACCCCCATCTCATCCTCCCTCCCCCTGCTTCTATGAGGGTGTTCGTCAACCCAGACACCCACTTCCACCTTTCTGCCATCGATTCCCTTACACTGAGGCATCTATAGAACATTCATAGGTTCAAGGACATCTTCTTCCATCCATGCATGACATGACTATCATCTGCTACATATGCATCTGGAGCCACATATACTCCTTTGTAGTCCCTGGGAGTCTGGGAGTTTGGGTGGGGGAGGGTCTTGTTAGTTTATATTTTTTTCATCTTATGGGGCTGCAAACCCCTTCCACTCCCTCAGTCCTTTCTCTAACTCCTCTGTTAGGGACCCTGTGCTCAGTCTAATGGTTGGCTGCTAACATTGGCCTCTGCATTTGTAAGGCTCTGGCATGGCCTCTTAGGAAACATCTACATTAGGTTCCTGTCAGCATGCACTTTTTGCATCCACAATAGCGTCTGAGTTTGGTAACTGTATATGGGATGAATCCCCAGGGGGAACATTCTCTGGGTGACCTTTCCTTTAATGTTTGTTCTACACGTTATCTCCATATTTGCTTTTGTGCGTATTTGGTTCTCCTTCTAAGAAGGACCAAAACACCCACACTTTGGTCTTCCTTCCTGTTGAAGTTCATGTTGTCTGTGAATTTTATTCTGGTTACTTGCAGCTTTTGGGCTAGATTCCACTTACCAGTGAGTACATACCATGTGTGTTCTTTTGTGATTGGGTTACCTCACTCAGGATGATATTTTCTATTTCTATCCACTTGCCTAAGTATTTCATGAATTCCTCATTTTTTATAGCTGAGTTACACTCCATTGTGGAAATATATCATATTTTCTGTATCTACTCCTCTGTTTAGGGAAATCTAGGTTCTTTCCAGCCCTTGGGTATTATAAATAAGGCTGCTATGAAAATAGTAGAGCAGGTGTACTTATTAAATGTTGGAACATCTTCTGGGTATATGCCCATGAGTGGTATTGCTGGATCCTCTGGTAGTACTATGTCCAATTTTCTGAGGAACTACCAAACTGATTTCTTGAGTGGTTGTACCAGGGAGCATTCCGACCAGAAAGGGAGTAGTGTTCCTCTTTCTCCACATCCTCACCAGCATCAGCTGTAACTCATTTGCTACTGAGTTTTTGATTTTACCCATTCTGACTGTTGTGAGGTACACTCTCAGGGTTGTTTTGATTGAACACACCTTTTGTTAAAGATATTTTATTAATACATATTTGTTGGGAATAAGCAAAAGAAACCAATTCTAAGAATTACCATTTCATCTTCAAACTCCATTTAATCATAGACTAAACCCAAGATCCTGGGACCCAGTGGGAGCTGGGGATTTCCCAAAAGACACACAGCTTCCAATAAAAGGAAATGGTTGTGAGAGTCCAGATATCACAGGGGTAACTTCTCCATCTTGCTGGCAGGGTCAAATGAAGTTTCTCTTCCCAGGTCTAGAAACTTACTCCTAACCTGATTGGTGAAAACTCCCTTACTCAACCCCTCATGTCAAAACATGATTGGATAATGCTACAGCCCATTCTTCTCCCCTATCATTAAGGTCCCATTCCTTAAATAATTTGTACAACATTCCTTCAAGGTCGTAGTTCAGCTCTAGGTTCTGTTCTGCAGTCCCATGGACCAGAATCAGCTTGATTACAATATTTTTTGTCATTTGCACTGCTATAGTATTTGAGTTATGTTGGATTTATGTTGGATTTAAGCAGACCACACAACATACTCACTGTATAAGGTGATGATTTTTATTATGAGGTTTTCAGGTGTTTAATGCACTTTTTATGATCATTAATGAATTGTCAGGCTTAGCATGCCTGCAAAGAACAATGGTTTTTGTGTTTCAGGGGAGTTGATAGAGGCTGGCAGAGGACAGGCAACTTATTAATAACCCCAAAGACCAGGAACCCAACCATCTCCTTTGAGCAGTCCCTTAGAATCATCACCTTGGTGTTTTGATTATATGTGGATGGGAGAAAAGCCAGAGAAGAAATATCCAAAGCCAGTAAATATCCAACTTTGAGATGACAGTCAATACTGTAGATTGAGACCATCCAGCTTAAAGAAAGTACAGAAAGTGTGAGGAAAAAATTTTGACAATATGGAAGGGAATGACAGTTGTCTAGGAAGAAAAATCAGAGTCTGGAATATTTCTTTCTTATTTCAGGATTTCATAGAGGACCTCCAGGCCAAATGAGGATGCAGACAGGCACCCAGGAATGAATGCAGAGCTTACTCCTTGTGATCTTGTAAGAGACACTAGCCACTATAATCCCTATGGAATAGAAAACGAAGAAAGTGGAAACCCAGCAAATCTTTTACTTCCCATATGAGCTTAGCAATGTTCAAAGCTAATTTCAGGGCAATAGGTATTTGTCTGTTATATTAAACAATAACTTCAAAAGGAACAAATTATATTTAGATTGTTGACTTGCATATATGGGTTTGTAGAATCCTTGCTTAACATGGACACAAAAACTAAACTTAACCAGACAGAGGAGTAATTTTCTGCTCTTGCTGTGTGAGCCAGTTTTAATACTCATCACTGACCTCTTGCTGTGCTGTTCAAGGCTCTGTCTACTCATATCACTAGAAGACCAAGCTATGATGCCCTTCACCCGTACATAATCTCTTCATGATGCCTGCATAACTACACTCTCCTCCCTTGGTGCTAATCATCATGACATACTCCCATTGTGATGTTCTACAACACTTCACACACCAAGATGGAAATCTCTCCCTCTACACAATCCCACCGTGATGCCCTTTATCAGTACACACTCCTAACATGATGCTATTAATAAATGCAGAAGTCCAACATGATGTTATAAATAACTACACACTCCTACCATGATGTTCTACAACACTGTACACACCAACAAAGTGCTCAATATCTGTACAGAGTTCCAACATGATGCTCTACATCACATGGGGACACAAAGTTAAGTAGATCACTACTCAAGTATTCCTCAGCCCACAGTGTGTGTGGGCCTGTTGCATCAGTCTTTAGTGAAGAAAATGCCTATAGACTTGCCTGCCATTTAATCTGATGGAGACAATTTCTCAATTCTCTCTTGGTTTGTCAAGGTTTGCGTTGAGTTGACAAAAATCACAACCAAAAAAACCAAACCAAACCAAACCAAACCACACCAAACCAAACCAAACCAAACCAAACCAACGAATTATCTGGGACCTTCCTGCATTTCTGCTGATCAGCTGTAATGCTGTCAGGAGTAGTGAGTCCTATAAGGGGCAGGAGGAATAACACCAAACTGTAGATCAAGACAAGGAAAAACTCAGATATACTTTAGATTTACAGAAGAAACAATAGACCCTGACATAGAATGATAAACAAAGGCACAGGAGGTGGGGCACAATTCTCTTTACCTAAGTAGGGCTGCAACCAAAGAAACAAGGTCTATAGGCTGTTTCTCTGCAAAAACAAGGTTTAAGACTCTATTTGGAGGAGCTAGAGAAATTACCCAAGGAGCTATAGGGAACTGCAATCCTATAGGTGGAACAACAATATGAACTAACCAGTACCCGGGAGCTCTTGTCTTTAGCTGCATATGTATCAAAAGATGGTCTAGTCGGCCATCACTGCAAAGAGAGGCCCATTGGACTTGCAAACTTTATATGCCCCAGTACAGGGGAACGCCAGGGCCAAAAAGGGGGAGTGGGTGGGTAGGGGATTGGGGGGGGTGGGTATGGGGGACCTTTGGGATAGCATTGAAAATGTAAATGAGGAAAATACCTAATAAAAAAATAAAATAAAATGTGAAAAAAAAAGACTCTATTTGGACCTGGTTGGTGGTGCCACATTAGATCCCAACACTTGGGAGGCAGAAAATCTCTGTGAGTTCCAGACCAGCATGATCTACACAATGAGTTCTAGGACAACTAGGTTTATACTGAGAATCCTTGTTTCAGAGAGAGAGAGAGAGAGAGAGAGAGAGAGAGAGAGAGAGAGAGAGAGAGAGAGAGAGAGAGAGAAAGAGAGAGAGAATATGAATTTGCATCCCAGAAGCCTGTACTGGGGGAGGGGTCCCCAATATTTCTTGCCTTGCTCACTGTTCCCAAGAAAGTGGATTATATTTTGAGTGGTGGAAAAGTCAAGCCCTTTGGCTTGGGTGACAACATCAAAGATTTTTTTATAACCATGCCCAAATATATCTTGGATGTGAATGTCTACTCTTTCAAGCAGTGTGGATCTAGGATGTTGATTGTTATCTTGGCACAAGATGTACTTGGGCAGAAAGTAGTAACTTCTGAAGATGTAATAAAGCCACACACAAGGGCAGCTGCAGCCTAAATTATGGAGTTCAAGTTTCCCAGTACAAATGCAAGGGATATGGAAAATAAGGTGGTGTGATATATTAAAGAACCGATTAATCCCCAATAACGGAATGTAAGTATACCAAAATTATTGAAATGCCAGATAAATAATTCAATCGCCCAGTGTTAAAAGCTATCCATCCTCTAGGCATATTTGAACAAACTGAGGAAGAGAGGGTGTCAGCTGAAAACATAGGTGAGTGTGTATATGGAGGTGCACTCTTTTAGTCTCAGCTCTCAGGAAGCAGAGGCAAGTGGATCTCTGTGAGTTCAAGTCCAACCTGGTCTACAAAGCAAGTCTTAGATCAGCCAGGGCTAGAAAACAAACTAAAGCAGCAGTAGCAATAGTACCACCACCACCAGCAGCAGCAGCAGCGGCTGTAGCAGCAACAAAACAACACTTGGTGAGAATAATAAGAAACAAGAAAGAGGAGTTCAGCAAGAAAAATCAAACTAAAAACAAAAACTAAAAACCCATAGTACTCAAAATCAAACCCAAACCCAAATGGAAATTTTGAAGCTTAAAGAACATGTTAAGTTAAATCTCAGCAGGAAGGCTGAGCAGCAGGCTACACCATGCAGAAGAGGAGCAGGAACTAAAGACAGGGTTAAGGAAATATAATGTCTATGAAGCAATAAAGAAAAGATAGGTGGATATAACTTCAACTTTTGGGAGCTCTGGGCCACTTTTCAGATATCAAACCTCAGAATTGAAGAGGTTAACCTACTTACAAAGTGAAACAAAAAAAATTGCCTGGAATTCTAAAATGCAGAAACACATGTTCTTTCATCCATTCATTTAACAAAAAGAATCACAGGAAGTGTGGATATCTCTCATGTTAACGAAGATTGCTTTGTGAGAATATTATTCCTTGAAAATGAGAGTAGTAAATCACCCACTCTGTTAGACAGACAGAGCTAAGCAATTCATGGTCACCCACAGAGCACCACAGAATCCCAAGAGATCCTACACCTTAGAGGAAGTAATATAGCTTCAAATACCAGAGTCCAGCAGGAAAGGATTTCACAACAGGAATAGATGAACAGTTGGAAAGTAGTAAGAGTAATGTATTAATTATACCAGAAAGCTTAAAAGACGAGTGTGTGTGTGTGTGTGTGTGTGAGACAGAGAGACAGACAGACAGACAGAGACAGAGAGAGACAGAGAGAAATAGAGACAGAGACAGACAGACAGACACAGACACAGAGAGAGAGGAGAGAGAGAGAGAGAGAGAGAGAGAGAGAGAGAGAGAGAGAGAGAGAGAGAGAGAGAGAGAGAGAGAGAGAGAGGAGATAGGAGATAGAGCATTAAAACCCACCAGTAAAATGATGACATCAAATTACAAGCCTCTGAATATACTCCTCAACAATAACTCAATACTAAACAATTTTAGCTCTCCTTTAGAAAGACATGGAAGGGCAAGATAGAAATGCTGGTTGAGTACAGGAACCATTCCTCAGTTCAAAAATAGAGTCTGAGATTTCAAGTATGAAGACAAAGGGTCTACAAAGTGAAGCAAGGGAGGCAGGAGCAGCCATCCCCATCTCCAAAAGAGGAAACTTAAGTCAAAACTAGTCAGTAGAGAGAAAGTCTTCCATTGCATATTAGTAAAGAGAGTGATCTAAAAGGAAGACACATGGATCAGAACCCACCCCCCAAAAAATTAGTAGTTGGTAAGAGGGAGGAGATCAGCAGGAGCTGGGGGTGTTGAGGGAATGTAATGGAGGTGAATTTGATGAAAATACAATATATACATTATAAAAATGATACGGAAATCCCATTATGTAGCTAATATATTAATAAAAATGGAAATGGAGACTGTAAGGATTGAAAATACATATGCACTAAATGTTGGCACACACAATTTTAAAGCAAATAACTGGATATAAATGATTGATAGGTCCAAGAACAAAAATAGTTGTCGACTTGAATACTCCACCCTCACCAATAAATACATTATCCAGAGAAAGTACTAACAAATTTTAGAGTTAAACTATCCCATAGATCAAAGAGACTTTACATATAGAGAATATTCCATGTGATATCTGTAGAGTACACATGCTTCTCTAAGAGAGATCACAATTTAGGTGACCCATGAAGTCTCTGTGACAAGACTGCTTAAGCAGGACCTCATAATGACAACATCATTTGACAGACCAGTGTGGATGCGGGAAGTCTCACAAGCTGCAACTCATGTACAAGATCCTCTTACTCTAAGAGGCCTGGGATCCTCCCCTCTTGCACACTGAGGAAGCCCTTGTATTGTGTTTATGAATCATCCTACAGGTAAGAGACAAAAACACCTGGGCATGAAAAAAAAATGAGGAGAGAATATGTTCCCTTAGGGGGTAATTCCCCTGTTAGATTATGCAATCCCAAGTCAACAGCTCTAAACACATATCCAATCAAGCAATATTGAATGATCTCGGGATGATGTAAGTATGTGTGTATGTATTTATTCTTGTACGTATTTATATATGTATGTATGTATATGCATATATGCATACATGTGTGTTACAATAATAAAGAAGAGGTTATGGATTTTATGGGGAAGCACATGGGAGGGGGACACATGAGGAGTTGGAGTAGGGAGAGGAGCTGTGGAAATGATGTCCATATAGTACTCATGTATTAAATTGCCAAAAAATTAAATAACCTAATTCTTTACAAATAGAAATAAATTGAAATGGTATCTTTGTCTTTCAAGATTATAGTAGAATAAACCAAGAAACCAATAGCAAAGAAACTATGAAAACTTAAAAGTATGTGGAGATAGAAACTTATCTTGGATAAAGTAACTATTAAGGAAATAAAAAATAAAATTGTCACATGGTCAGCCCTAAAACATACATAGAAGTGACAGTAAATTTCTAGAGATATTTGGGAAGGCTTGGAGAGAGAAAATGGAAGGAGGAAATACAACTAAACCACAATCTCAAATATAAAAATAATATTGAAAAAATAAATGACAAAACATGCTATTTTCAAAATAAATCCTAGAATAATATGAAAATCAAAACAGAGCTTACATAATTTTCACATACTACAAAGGAAATGCTAATTGGTAGGTTATAGCTAGAAGCGCTTTTGTTAAAGATAAGAGCAAGCTAAAACAACTTAAGGATGTACCTCCAAAGTCTTAGAAAAGCAAGAACAAGACAAACTCTAATTGACAGACAGAGGCAATTAAAACCAGTGGGAAGGTCAATGAAGTGAACACTAAAGAACCATACACTGAAGCAATAAGATGAGCTGGTCCTCTGAGAAGCTAAACCAGCATTAGTACCATCAGCCAAACAAACCTAAAGTGACAGATATAAGATTAAATAAAATTAGAGACTAAAGAGAGGGCATAATGACAGAGGATTATTTGGGAATATTTTTAAATAATTATTATCTGATAAATTGGAAAATTTTTGAAGAAATGGATACATTTCCAGACAATATTTAAAATGCAGTAGTTTTATTATATAGCATTAGGAAATGTCTTAGTTAGAGTTGAACTGCTCTGAACAGACAGCATGACCAAGGCAACTCTTATAAGGACAACATTTAATTGGGGATGGCTTAAAGGTTCAGAAGTTCAGTCCATAATCAAGACAGGAACATGGCAGCATCCAAGCAGGCATGGTGCAGGAAGAGCTGAGTTCTACATCTGAAGGCCTAAGGAGAAGACTGGCTTCAAGACAGCTAAGATGAGGGTCTTAAAACCCGTAACCACAGTGACACACTTCCTCCCACAAGGCTACACCTTCTAATAGTGCTACTCTCTGGGCCAAGCATATACAAACTTTCACTGGAAATGTACTAAAGAATAAATCAGGGCAATAGTCATAGTCAGTGAAACAGGAAATTCCTAGTAGTAAGAATATCCACGGTCAGAAAGAATGGAATAGTGAAATAAGCTCAGAGGAAAGAAATTGAAGAAGGCACTTAAAGGTTTGAAAAGATCCATGTCTGTCTATTGTCTGCATCAGTAACGTGTAAATGGATTCAGGGCAGTCTGCAGCGAAGTCCAATTACATTGTTGCAGGAATAGAAATAAAATCCCTGAAGTTCATAGAGAAATGCAAAAGTCCAGAAATGACTACAACAATCCTGAGCAAGAACACTGCTAGAAGCATCACAATGTCTGGTTTCAAATGGTAATACTGACCTGTACCAATGAACCAAGAGTGACAACAGCCCAAGAAATAGAAAATGGAGACCAGTGTTGTAGATTAGAGGATATAATTGTAAAACCACACAGCTGCTTCCATCTGACCCTCAACAAAATGAAGTAATATGGCCAGTTCAGGAAACAATGCAATTAAAAATGAAATTCACAGGTAGAAGATTGAAACTACCCCTATCTCTCATGCTGCAGAAAATCAATTAAAATGATCATCCAGGCCAAACGAATATCACTAATGCAATAAACAGGAATGGATGCTGTTGAGGGCACAGTGAAAACAGATCCCTTGACTACTGGAGGGAATATTAGTTACTGCAGCCAGTCAGTGTGGCTATCATTCAAAAAGTAGATCTAAAATTGCCATAGGCTCCACATAGGCTGCTTTTGGGTATATAGCTCAAGAAATCAAAGTCAGTATAAATATAGACAATTATAACAACTATAGTTATAGTTATGTTTATTGTAGTCTTATTCACAATAGTCAAATTATGGAAGCAACCTACATGCTCATAAAAGAATGTATGGATTATGGATAAATGAAATACAAGCACACACTCATGCATGCACACATACAAACACACACACACACACACACACACACACACACACACACACACACACACACACCAGTTTCATTCAGCTATATAGGAAATAATAAGGGGCTGGAATATGGCTCAGTGGATCAAGTGCTTGGGTTCAGATTCCTACTTCCGTTGTACAAAGCCAGGGAGATGGTTCAGTGGGTAGTGCACTTGTCCTGCAACCATTAGGAGTGGAGTTCAGATCTCCAGAACCTACTTCTAAGTTGAGTAGCTGCATAAGCACCCTGTAATCCAAGCACTTGGGAGACAGAAACAAGCAATGCTGGCTGATTTTATGTGAACCTAAAACAAGCTGAAAGGAGGGAACCTCAAAAATGCCTCCATAAGATCCAGTTGTAGGGCATTTTCTTAATTAATGACTGATGGGGATGGGCCCAGCTCATTGTTGTAGTGCCACCCCTGGGCTTGTGGCCCCCTACAAGGGCTTTGCATTGGTTTTGGCCTCCAGTTCCCTGCCCTGCTAAAGTTCCTGTCAGCACTGTTTCTGATGATGAACTGTTATACAGAACTGAGAGCAAAACAAACCATTTCCTACCCACGATGCATTTCCCTACCCAAGTCGTTTTTGGTCATGGTTTCATCACAGCAATAGTCACCCAAAGTAAGACCCTAATTGTTCCCCAGAGGGAGCTGGCAAGCCAGATTATTGGGAATTGGACTAGCTCTAGGATTAGTGAGAGACCCTGACCCAATCAATCAAGTTTTTGTGGGGAGTGTGATCAAGGAAGTTCCCTTTTTTTCTACTTCTAAGCTACACTCACCTGTGCATAAGCAATGGCATTATTTCAGATTGAGGAACATTGAGGGTATTGGAGAAATGAAAAATATCCCACACGACAGTACAATTTGGGATTGTTTAGGAGATGGAGCAGAAGAGCAAGAGGTGGGAGGGAAGAGAGGGTGGTGAAGGTATCAACTGCATCCAGGTACTGCATTTACATATGAAACATCATTAGCAAAATCAGTTATTCTGCAAGATTTATACGTCCTGATGAAAAAGATAGCTGTTTAAATCTGTGTCCTAGAGGAGATGGTTGTTTATTCAGCTGCTATGTTGCTTCCATACTTTAATTAATTTCTTGTCTTCATATCCTTGAACTTTACTGACAGTTTTAAGGAGAATTGGACTGGTCTGCATTTCCTATCATTCCTCTCCCTGTTTTAAAATCAATGCTGTTGTAGCTTTATTAGTGTCTTTCAGAGAACTCACAATCTCTTGACATTTATAAAGCTGTGTCTTTCTTTTCCTGATGGTTGAGCATTTGTGGGGACACACTCCTTTTTTCATTTTTCTTTGGCATGGACATACCTCCTCCCTGCTTGGTGTCTAATTTGTGATGTTGAATGGGCATCTACTGCTGACCCTAAGCAGTCAGGGCCTGCTTTCTGTTTCTCTTGATAGCTGGGCTGTCCCTTTTCTGTGAATTTGGGTGGGGTAGCTGACTAGGCTCTGTTGTTTTTCCAAGAACAATGGTTGATGTCTGCAACCCAACAGAGCAAGAGGATGTGTGCTGAAGTTACCTCAGGTCTGCTGGAATACTGTGTGCATTCTCTGGTCATAAGGTTCTCTGATTTGAGCTCATCTGTTGAGCATATCAGTAGTAAAAGCTTTAGTGGTAAGGAGATCAGGATGGAGTCTGATGAATATTAGCTAGCAGCTTCTAACCATTCACTGTTCAGTCTGTCTGCACTAATCTCACCAAAAGGGATTGGACTATGCTCATTTTTCATCTCCTGGTCCTAATTACAACTTCAATATGCTGCCCCAAATATCGAGTTATGTGGATATAAGCACATAAAAGATGTAACTATAGATTCAGAAATAAGTTGTAGATAGAATCTTACCTTTCTCCCATTCCTCTTGCTGGATGTAGCTTGCTGGCTTGTGTAGAAGGAAGGATACAGTCACTACAGAATATTTCTTTGCTCTGAAGAAGTGCATTTAAACGTTGAGAGGAAATAAAGGTTATCAATACCCCAGACAGACCTGCGATTTCCTTCTCAGAATCCTATTGGCAAGTGTGAGTGTAGGGTCTGTTACATCATATTTCTCTTGAGACATTTTTCAATCTCTGCTTTTGCTATGCATTTATCTCTCAACTTGCACTCATCACTACTCCACTGTCTTTCCTCCTGTAAGTGATTGTTGCTTGGAGTTTCCTGCCACCTGGACAATAATGCCAAGTAAAGTGAGGAGTGTCCTTAAGTGCTCAATAGGGAAGGAACAAAGTCTCTATCTTTTGCTTCATACTCCCAACGACCTAGCTTTCCTCGTATCTGTTAAAGCATCAATGTTGGTATATTTCCAGATTCTTACAAATATCACAGAAATGCATCAAAGGAAAGGCTAATGTCTCATGTCTTTAATCCCAGCACTCGGGAGGCAGAGGCAGGTGGATTTCTGAGTTTGAGACCAGTCTGGTCTACAGAGTGAGTTCCAGGACAGCCAGAGCATACCCAGAAACCCTGTCTCAAAAATCAGGAGCCAGAATAAAATTAATTCTTGTTAAGGGATCCTAAGTCACCTTATCCACTTGATGCTGAGAGAAGTGCAGACATCTGTAGAGTCCAGGGCACCACCCACTTCAAAGCCATATCTGATACTCAGGCTAAGCTCTTCATGATTGCCACACTCTGTGGCCTGACAGCCTCAGAGTTCCTCAAGGACGGTTTCTTCCATGTTTCTTTTCCTCAAGAATGTAGAGCAGAACCATCTGGGGAAGCAGCTTGAGGGTTTGCTGATTCGGCTGCTATTTTGAGTGCCAGTAAAATAAGTTATGATGTCTATGCAGTGGTTATCAGGGCAGGACAAGCAAACCAATGAGCTTACAGAGGAATGAGCTATAATAAGTTTGATCTTACAACCTAAGGAGCCTTGGTGCAATTTTGTGAGCTCCAAGACAGGATTATGAGGACTAGAGACAGGGTGGTCACATGGATCCTGGTTAGTTGCATAAGTGAAACACACAGTCAGGTCAGAATCTACAGAAAACCACAAATAAGAATGTTAGAAATGTGAAGATACAGAAATAAAGTGCTTCAAGACCTGCATAAGACTGCAGCAGTCAACACTCCAGGAGGGGAAGGGGAGGCAACCCACCCCTAGTTGAAGAATTACAGGCAGACAATGCTTCTGAGTTGTGGAATAGGCTTTCTACAGGGACAAGATCCCAAGACATTTTGCCCATGTCTAAGTGATCAGCTTTATACATACACTTTTGGGATTCAGTAGGTTTCTTATGTAAAAAAAATCATGAAATATGTGCAGTTTCTATTCTATGCTATTGCTGTGAAGAGACACCATGACCCAGGTAACACTTAGAAAACATCTAATAGGGGGTTTTGGTTACAGCTTTTAGTGTGTTAGTCCTTGATTATCTTATAGCAGACAGGCATAGAGCTGGATCAGTAGCTGTGAGTTTTACAATCATTATCTGTAGTCAGGCAACAGGCAGAGACATGGTGGAGACAGAGAGAGAGAGAGAGAGAGAGAGAGAGAGAGAGAGAGAGAGAGAGAGAGAGAGAGAGAGAGAGAGAGAGATGGGGTGGTAGCAAGAGAGACAGAGAGAGAAAAAGACAGAAATAAAGACAAAGAGAGACAGATAGAAACAGAGAGACACACAGAAATAGAGAAATACCGACAGAGACAAACGCGACAGAGACACACAGTCAAAAAGATAGACAGACAGGAAGACACACACACACACACACACAAAACACACACATACAGACATTCATGTGTGGGCCTTTGAAACATCAAAATCCATAACCAAGTGACACACTTCTACCAAAAAAAGCCATACCTCCCATTTCTTCTCAGGTAGTTCTACTCTATGTTGACAAAGCATTAAAATATATGAGTCTCTCATGTCCCTTCTAATTTAAACTAACACATATAGAAGATGACATTAACTAGAGATGGGGAATGTGTGCAGCACACTGCATGAGTAGGAGAGGTGGAGGGAACTGTTTAATAACAAAAATACATTGCCCTCATATATGAAATTCTCAACCTTGCCATTGCAAAGAAATGAAATCCTTAACACAATGGAAAATCCTAACACTCAGATAGGAAGTCATAATGGTTACCTTACAAGATGTTCAGCCACAGGTATGTGGGACAAAGCAAGGCACATTGGATGATGTGTATCTGGCTAGTATCATGGTCCTGGATCGAGCAAGGCATGAAATGGTGCTGAGTGTGGATGTGAAATAAAGAAATTGAAAACTTTCTCCAGGAAATTTCTGCCCTGAAATCACAAAGATAAGAAGGGAAGCCTGGCCAGGGTTAGGATGCAGATGGAGAAGGCATTTCTGATTATCCAGAAGCCCACATCCGAACACAACTGCATTTTCTGCTAGCCAAGCTCAGGCACTGATGCTCGGCACACACTAATCAGGGTCTTTATTTCTGCTGATTCAGAGATGACTTGGTATCATTTTAAATTTTATTTAGTCATGTGCTTTTTTCATTGTCCCCATCTTACCTATAGGAAAGTAGAGATGCAAGGCAGTTCAGAAATGGTTCCAGGCTATCTCAGCTAGTGTTTTACTGCTGTGAACAGACATCACAAACATGGCAACTCTCATAAGGACAACATTTAACTGGGGCTGGCTTCCAGGTTCAGAGGTTCAGTCCATTATTATTAAGGAGGAAACATCTACCTCTGTTGTGCCCTGTGTAGTGGACAATAATCTGCCTGAAGGATATGCAACTACTGTCTTCTAATATGTGTGATTCTGAAATGGCTGTTCACACACATTAGAAGAAAGAAGGGAGATTTGGAACCTATCAAGAACATTTGTGCAGGAAATAGGAACAGTGCTTGAGTGGAATACAAAGGCAGACTTTAGGGTCTTGGATGGCTTCCTATCCCTGAAAAGCCCTGCTCCGTCCAGACTGCCCAGGCCTCAGCAGGACAGAAGGCTGTGAGTGAAAGGTAGCAGGAACCTTGACCTATCAAGGCTGAATGCATGCATCTCTCATGTGCTCCCCTGGTGTCTGCAACACTGCTTAGGTTGAGGAGGATGTGGAGGAAAAGCCACAACTTCTGTTATTGTCTTGCAGGGAGCACTGGTCTGCTTTGAGCTACTTCTGTTAGAAACTGTTCTCATAACCTCGACCATATACCTGATGAAAAGCAATTTGTGAGTGGTAAGATTTTTTTCTTTTGACTCGAAATTTGAAAGAGTAGTGTCTATCATGAATTAGATGGTGGGATTGCTTGTCTTTTCTTCTAGCCAGAGCTGTCCTATGTCATGTAGCACTAAGAGAAGTCATGCATAAGCATGACTCTGATTCTACATCAGAATGTCCCCGTGACTCCATAGCCTTAAACACAACATTCAGATTTCTTCTGAGTCTTCCCTGACTGTGTAATGAGTGGTGTGAACTGGAGTTAGCATAGAAAATGGCACTGGCTTTGGGGTCCTTGAGGCTGATAGCTTAGAACAGTTACTGTGGAAAGTACAAATGTTGCATGTCTAGACCAGATCCAAATTCTGTTGGGCTGCATTAATCTTTCCTATTAACCATTCATCGCACATCTCTGTACTTGTCTTATCCTCCTCAACATTAGATCTTAATACCCTAACATGCCATGCATTTCCACCAAGTTGAAGGCTAAGAATGCTATTAGAGAACACTTTACACCTATAGGAGTGATTTCCTCCTTGGACTTAACGTGCCTAAATGAGGTTTCCATTGGCATTTAAAAATTTTATTCATGGCTTTTTCCCTGCCCCCTGTAATTTTTTTTTTTTACTGTAGAACTCTCAGGAAGCTGTTTCTAAATAGGATCATTGTATTTGGGGCAATTCGAACCTGTGCTCTTGAGCCATAGACCTCATATGTGGCTCAGGATAAGCTTTCTCATGTTCCTTTGATGTCAGAGTCGTGTTTTGTGTGAGTGATGGAAGGAGCTGTCTTTATCTACAGTTGTTACTTGATGCTGTATGACTCATATATATTCTCTTGGTGATTTTGCTTCTTAAAATAGTTTGTTGTATTTATGGAACGATCCATAGCTTCAGCCATATATGTAGTAGAGTGCCGTAGACCCTCTGGGTCCCTGTGTCTGCATGGAACGGGTCTCTTGGGCAGGTGGGCAAAGCGTAGGATTAATTGACAAACAGATGCACACAGGAGAGGTGTTGAATCTGAATGTATTGTCAGGTCAAGCATCAGACTATTTTATAGTACAGAGAATATCAGGGATTGCAAGTCACATCAGGCAAGATACATTGAAGTTTTCCATATATCAAGGGAATGACTGAGAAAGGAATTTCAGGAACTAGATAAATGTTTACAATGGAGATTAGCAGTCCTGCCTAGGAGCAGCCTAGTGACAGGCAAGAATTTCACACTTTAGTGTTAATAGAACCAGGGGGTTTTTACTCTTGGCAGGCCTCAAGAATAATGTAGTGTCACGGACCCCTAAATTCCTAGGCCTTTCTAATTCTTATCTTGTCTGGAGAATCTCCATTTATCAGGAGAGTATATCAACTTGCTCTTGGCATGGAATGTAGCCTGTACTAAAGATTTCTATCTCAGTGAGATTCCCAGGCTCTTTCTGCAGACCAGTTGAGCTAATGGCCTCGTGTATTGTAATGCTTAATTAGTTACTGAATAGGTTAAACTTCCTTGCTGTTATCTGGGATCTTGGAACACTGGGGGAGACTTTAGCTATGTCAGAATTCAATCTTAAAAAGCACTTATAATAGGGTAAGATTAATAGAGAGCACGTGGATCCATACACTAGACTAATGCGGGAATGGAAAATTAATTTATGGGTTAGAGAGGACGCCAGACTCCAGGAGGGAGTTTCTGTGAAACACTTTTCCTCATGGGCAGCTTCCAAGCCTCCGCCTGTCAAGCTAACTTGACTGGAGAGCATGACAGTAGAGAATGGCCTCATTGGCCATTAATGAGAGGATAGGTCCTTTCTCCTGTGAAGGCTCAATGCCCCAGTATAGAGGAATGCTATGGCAGGGTGGTGGGAGTAGGGGTGTGGATAGAGGAGCACCCTTACAGAAACAGCAGGAGGAGATGGGATAGGGAGTTTCTTCAGGGGAAACTAGGAAAGGGGATATCAATTGAAATGTAAATAAATAGAATATCCAATAAAAAAAAGAAAAAAAATATTTTTTTTATAAAGGGATTATGCCAGGGCCTAAATATCTTTAAATTGCCTTCCAATAGGCCAGGCATCAAGGATACCCAAATGTAAAAAAAACACATTCACTTTCTGGAGGCTCATGTAAAACTGAATTTTCTCCCATTAGCAAATGCAGTATTTAAGAAATCCTGCCCCTTTATAGCCCACAAGTTCAGGTGAAAATAAGAATAAAGTTGTGTAAAGTAAGGTACAGAGTAAGTATGAATGGGGAGGCAAATGTCTTTGGAACTTCTGTTTCCTGGCTTACAGTTGGAATTTGCTCTCTTGGCCTGTCTAACTCTTTTCTCCTTGGTTTCCGACTTGGTCTTCAGACTAGTGTCCTAGTCTTTTGTGTTGTGATAAAGCACTGACCAAAAGCAACATGGACAGGAGAAGGTATATTTCACTTTATAGGTTGGGTCTATATTCAATGAAGCCAGGAAAGGAGCCAAGCAGGGACCCAGAAGTAGGAATGGAAGCAGAAACCAAGACAGGGGTGTTGTTCACTGGCTTGTTCTCTGTAGCTTGCTGTGCTTGCTTTCTTATACACCCCTGGACTGCCTGCTCAGGGGTGGCACCATCCACAGTGGGCATGGCTCTCCCACATCATTCATTGATTAAGAACATGCCCCACAAGCAATCCCACATATCAGTTTGGTGGAGACAATTTTCAATCAAGGTTTCCTCTTCCTAGAGGACCCTAGTTTGTGTCAACTTGACAAAAGCTAACCAGAACAGCTAGAGAATGGGTTAAGATTAACACTGCCCTTTGCATGATAGATAACATCTTAGTGAAACTACAGGCTGTGCTGTTTGAGCAATCAACTGTCAATCAGACCTTTGTGCCAAGAGATATGACTCATGAAGTCTTGATAGTGCTTTAAAATGTAGGGGCAAGGTTGGATGCACTCTCTAAGATACAGGTATTCACTGAGTCCTGCTATCCTCCACAAAGTATCTTCAGTGATACAGTGCACAGCTGTGAACCAGTCTTGAGAGGCTACATTCTATTGGAGGAAAACTGGCAAATCCTGCAAGTCTCTCTAGTTTATCCATCTGTGTTTTTCCTGGCTTTCTGATCCATGACTACTTTGTTTTCAAGTCTCTGACATGTTTTCCATCTGTCACTTTGCATCTCATTCTCTTCAGTAGGACAACAGAAACAGTTAGGGGAAGGTAAGTGTGTTCTTATAACTCCACTTCTCTCTATAGTATCCCGAAGCATCATTTACTATGTTCTCTACCTTTGCTCCTGTTACACTACATGAAGCACCCCTGATTCCATTAAGGCCATTCTTATAAGAGAGCAGGACATTGGAGCTTGAAGACTCATTCAGAGGATATTGCAGGTTTGTCACAGGCCACAGTTACCCACATTAAAGTGCTGTATTACTTGCTGCTTTGGGTAAGTGGAAGAATTAACATTCATGCACGTTTCTCATTTCCTGGCTTCTTCTGTTTACTTTCATTGGCTGGTCCAAAGAAATGTGTGCATGTATTCAGCAAATGGCGGTTCCCGAACACACATAGAGAAACAAGTATTTTCAGGTGGAGTTGGAGAGAATAGACAATGATGAACACAATGATGACCCATAGTTATGATTTCCAAATTTATATCTCTAAAAGCACACTTTAGTCTCTGGCAAGCTTGTTTCTCTCTGGTTGTGTTTGGATTTCAACTCTTTTGTAAAAACTTACTAGGAATGCACAGCCTCTAACAACACAGTGATTGTGTATGGTTTCTATATGTCAGGAATCAGATTCCATCTTAACTAGAGCTTCTTTTCAAGGACTTATAAGGATATACTCAAGGAGTTGACTGCGACCATGTGTCTCATTTTAGTCTTAGGGTCTTTTATTAACCTACTGGCTGTCATCAGAACCTAGTCCACATCACAACATAGCCACCTGTTCCAGAAAGACAACAGCCAAGTGTATCTGGGACTTCCTGTCTTACAGCCAGACTCTCTGAAATTCCATTTATCATCCTCCATTGTCTTCCTTCTGTCATTTCTCACTCTTCCTTAGCTCAATCCACTGCAGCCACAATGGCTTCACTTTTACTCTTCTCACACTCTGAACATCTGTTGTTTCCTACCCTCCTTACAGGATCCAGTTTCTATCTTTGCCCTGTTTAGTCTCAGTTTTTGCTGAGAGTTCAGCCACTTGTTGATCTAATACATTTCCTGCTATTGCCCTGGTCACTGACCTAATCATTGCCTAACATTCTACTCAACATTTTGTGTTCATTTTATTGGTTCCATGTGAGGCATTTGCTTTCCTGAGTTTTAATGAGGAAAGCCACTGTAAACATTCTTGTACAATGATTAATTGTATAACATAAATTTTAATATTTCTGGATCATATACTTAAATTTAAGATTATTAAGTTAAATGATTACATATCAATCTTAGAATTTTTATTTTTTATTTTTTAGTGTGTGCATATCATGTGTGTATTTTTATGATTAGGTTACCTCACTCAAGATGATATCCTCCAGATTCATTCATTTGTCTAAGAATTTCATAAACTCATTGTTTTTAATAGCTGAGTAGACCTCCATTGTGTAAATGTACCACATTTTCTGTATCCATTCCTCTGTTAAGGGAAATTCGGGTTCTTTCCTGCTTATAGCTATGATAAATAAGTCTGCTATGAACATAGTGGGGCATGTATCCTTATTACATGGTGGAGCATCTTCTGGGTAATTGTCCAGGAGTGGTGTTGCTGGATCTTCTATGTCCAATTTTCTGAGGAACTCCTACACTGGTTTCCAGTGTGGTTGTTCCAGATGGCAGTCCCACTAGCAAGGGAGGAGTGTTTCTCTTTCTCCACATCCTTGCCAGCATCTGTTGTCACATGAACTTTAGATTTTATCCAATCTGAGTGGCATGAGGTGGAATCTCAGGGTTGTTTTGATATGCATTTCCCTGATGACTAAGGATGTTGAACATTTCTTTAGGTGCTTCTCAGCCATTTGGTATTCCTCACTTGAGAATTCTTATTTAGCTATGTACCTCATTTTTTAATCAGGTTATTTGGTTCTCTGGAGTCTAACTTCTTGAGTTCTCTGTATATATTTGATATTAACCTTCTATTGGATGTAGGATTGGTAAAGAACTTTTACCAATTTGTTAGTTGCCATTTTGTCCTATTGACAGTGTCCTTTACCTTACAGAAGCTTTGCAATTTTATGAGGTCCCATTTGTCAGTTCTTGATCTTAGAGCAGAAGCTATTGTTGTTCTAATCAGGAAATCTCCCCTGTGACATGTATTTGAGGCTCTTCCCTACTTTCTTTTCTGTTAATTTCAGTGTATGTAGTTTTATGTGGAGTTCCCTGATCCACTTGAACTTGATCTTTGTACAAGGAGATAATAATGTACCAATTTTCATTCTTCTACCTTCTCACTGCCAGTTGAACCATGTTGAAAATAATGCTGTCTTATTTCTAACTGTTTCAGCTCCTTTGTCAAATATCAAGTGACCATATGTGTATGCGTTCATTTATGGTTCTTCAGTTCTATTTCCAGATGTCTCTCAACATAGGAATGGATACAGAAAATGTGGTAATTTGCACAGTGGATTACTACTTAGCTGTTAAAAACATTGAATTCATTAAATTCTTAGGCAGTGGAATGAAGTAGAAAATATTATCCTGCACAAGGTAACACAATTACAAAAGAACACACATGGTATGCTGATAAGTGGATACTAGCTCAGAGGCTCAGAATACCCAAGATACAATTCATAGACAACATGAAGCTCAAGAAGAAGACCAAAGTATGGATACATTGGTCCCTCTTATGAGGGGAAACAAAATATCCTTGGAAGGTTATGCAGAGGGAAGTTATGGAGCAGAGGCTGAAGGAAAGGCCATCCAGTGACTGCCCCACCTGGGGATCCATCCCATATACTGTCACCAAACTAAAAAATTATTGTGGATGACAGCATGTATTTGTTGACAGAAGCCTGATATAGTAGTTTCTTGAGAGGCTGGGCCAGTGCTGATAAATACAGAAATGGATGCTCATAGCCATCTATTGTACTGAGCACAAAGTTCCCAATGGAGGAGCTAGAGGAAGGAACTCAGGTGCTGAAGGGGTTTGTAGCCCCATAGGGTGAACAAGAATATGAACTAACCAGTACCCCCAGATCTCCCACGGACTAAACCACTGACCAAAGAGTACACATGGAGGGATCCATGGATACTGTTGCATGTGTATCAGAGAATGGCCTTGTAGCTCATCAATGGGAAGAGAGACACTTTGTCCTATGAAGTCCCTATACTTCAGTGTAGGGGAATGCCAGGGATAGGAAGTGGGAGTGGGTGGGTGGTGTACAGGGGGAGGGCAATTAGGGGTTTTCAGAGGGAAAATCAGGAAAAGGGATAACATTTGAAATTTAAATAAAAAATATTTAAGAAAAAACAAAAAGTGAAAAAAAAGTGAAAAAAAGTGTTCAATTATGGGAGTGGGCGTGTTGAGGAGCAATGTGGGAGGGGGAAGGGAAGAGGGGGCTTTTGGAGGGGAAACTAGGAAAGGGGATAACATTTGAAATTTAAATAAAGAAAATATGTAATAAAATATAATAAAATAAAAAAAATTTCTGGAGTTATTTGAGAAATTCATTGACAAGGCCAAGAATGTTGGAGAAATTCTTATTTATGACTACTTTGAGAAGTATAAGAAAATTGGATAAAAAATAATCAATTGAAAGCAGTGCAATCACTGAGGGGTTTCTGAGAGAAGATTAAGTTAATGTTGTTTTGACTCTCAAAAATGCTTTCTGACATCTCAGTGGTTTTCTGAAGATGGCTGGCTGTATATTCATGCTCCTCAGGAGTGTCCTCCAGAGCCCTCTTAAGAATAGTTTGGAGGGATTAATGCTTTCTAAGAGGCCTAAAGGAGCCTACAATGAAGTAAATGATGGGGTTGTTATAGCTGTTTACACAGGGCAGGACTGAAGTAACTTGGTAATTGTGACAAGAGGGATGATGCAAATGAACCCCAAACCAGTATAACAGGAACAAGTAAAGCCCAAGAGGCAGGCCAGAGATGAGGTGACCATCACTGTGAGAGCGATGGTAACATACAGCCTGGACAGGGGTTTCCTCCTGGAGCCACAGAGGATCCTCAGCAGTAGGGCCAGACTGGACACAGAGTGAAGCATAAATAAAAATTCAGAAATGCAGTTATAGTAAAGTCAACCTTTTTCCTCAAATGATGATGAGCCTCACCCAGGAATACTGAGAAGAACCAATGGAGGATGCCCATGAGAAAGTACAGAACCCAGATTAGGGCACATATGATAGCTGACATGTTTCTTGGGTGGTGGTAGTGGTACCAGATTGGCCACAATACAGACAGGCAGTGCTCCATGCTAATAGCACTGAGAACGTTCTGTCCTGCGATATAAGGAATGATTGCTGTATTGCCTAAGATATCTTTGCTTAATTTATGGGCATAGATGAAGTCAATGATCCGTAGCAGAAATTCAATGAAATCGCAGCCGAGGAAGAAGGAGTCTGCCAGAGCCAGATTGAGGACATAGACTGAGATGGCTTTCCTGGGCATGCTGAATTCCAGGAGCCAGAGTACAATGGTGCTTCCTCCTAGTTCCACCAGGACAGTGATGAGGACCAGAAAGGACAGAGTCAGGATTGGACTGCATTTGGAATGACCAGTTTCATTCAGTGGTGTAGATTCTGTGTTGTGGGATGAGATGGTTGGATCCATGCTCACAAATCTTCCAGTGGTGTCTCTGAGAACACAGACCATATTTGATCACCTTAACATTGACCCTTCTTCTGGTGATCATCATATAATATAGATATTATTGTCAATATGGCTTAATAAAATCATTTATAAGTAAAAGGAGAGTAACATGACCACATGGATCAAGAATTCTAGACTGTGGATTCAAAATCAGAGCTTGTGTATACTCTATAGCCTGGCTCATACTTCCTGTGTATAACTGAGGACCTTTTAATCACATGGAAATGATTCCCTTCTCTCATGGTCAGGGTTGGATCCATTTCCTGCTCTTCCATAACCCCAGAAAATGAAGGATCAGATTTGCCTCCCCAGGGCTTAAAGTAGCACAGGAAAGATGAAGATATCAGGGTTTTGTTGAGGTATATTAAGGGAATGATACTTCCACATGGTCAAAAGAATGGATTCTGAGTTATACACCTAAGTCTGAGTCGAGACATGACACTGGTCTATGCAACAGATTAAAGATCACATGCATTAACCTCCTCCCTTGAGATGACCAAGCTGCACCTGTCAGTCACCTGGCCAGGGGATTGCTAAGGTGGCAGAAGGAATGACAACTCTCTCATCTTTCACAGGAGTTCCACCTTCTATGCAGCCATCTCTGACCTTCCTTCAGTTGGTACAGTTAAGCCTGTCTGATTCTCTGAAAGCACTCTAACTCAGAAAAGTGTAAGGTTCCCTTTTCTTTCTTTAGATTTCCTTTTCTTTTGAGCATGGGCCAAAATACCTAGAAACATTTTCCTGACAGTCTGGACTCTCTCAATCATTTCTGAAATGCACATCGTTTTCCACTATGGAGTTTTTCACAACTTCCATTGCTGGACATACCAGCTTTCTTGGGATGTCAAAAGGCATGGCTTTTTCTCTTCCCCTTCTGCATCTCCCTCCTCCTGGCAGCTGCCCAGATTTACAGCTTGTTTACTCTGTTGTTTTGCACTGAAATATTAGTAAAAGTATGATTGTGTTTCCTTCTAAATCTGTTTTTACAATATATTTGGGGGGGGTGTTTCAAAATTCTTTCATTACTGAGGGAACCATGATTTCTACCATAACACAAGGGCTCATTAAGGCTTGGCTAAACATGTAGTTTCATTTTTGTACACTGATTATGTATTTACGTGTAGACTGGGTTGGAGGAGAGAGGCAGAGGATTATATATGAGTCTGTACTGAATTTCCCAGCACCAAGAAGAACAGAGAAGGGGAGTGATG